>NC_140998.1:140658888-140744897 GCF_052327205.1 Somniosus microcephalus
AAAAAGTGACAAAATAGCACCATTGAACAGTTGTTTTTCAACAAAAAAAAAGCTTGACTGAAATAAACTTCTGACATAAATCATAAAGATTTACAATGGCTAACGTGCCACATGCGGAAAGAACACATTCCAAAACAGCTGGAAGTATCCAACATGAACTGTAGCTTAGAAAGTCATCGGGAGAAAATAAAAATAAAATAGCATCCCCATCTGGTCTACAGGCAGAGAAGCGATAGGTCTGAGCCAATGGCGATAAACCGGTCATTTCCGTTTTAATTTCCTACCCAAGTGTTGTCCATCTCAGAAAACCAACACTAAAAGGAGGAGGTGCAGAGACACTGAAATTCATCTTAATGGAAAACTTTCACACAAAGAGCAAGTGATAAATAGGCGGGGGTGCACTGGAATGTATTGGAATTCTACGGCTATTTTTCTGACCCAGTCACTGTTGAAGCTACGAACATCTTTCAATGCTCTGTCTAATTAAGGTCACGACACTGAACTTCAAACATCGAGGGACCGAGTCCACCATTACGGACCCATTTCCTCTAAAATTCAAAAATACCCAATTCGCACTTAAAGGCCACCAGCTGAAGTTTTTTTCTTAAAGTTTCAAATATACCATGCACATCTTTCCAATTTTTTTTATTCAAGCTGCATAGTTTTACATTTTTCTGGTGTGAAAGATGACAGAGGGGGCAGAACAATCACTAAGCCCGCAGCAAGTTCCAAGGCGGTCATCCAATCTAGGGATTCTGAAGACATCACAAAGCAACAAAGAGCAAAGCAGCAGTAGTTCAGGAGAACCCCGAGATTCGATCACTGCATTAATCTCATTCTAAGTCATCACTGTTTGCACATTTATGTGGCACGGAGCATAGCAGCACACTGGAGGTGGCATAACTCAGGAGAAAAGGTAAAGTTCCCCGTGACCTTCAACCCAAAGCATCATAGATGGCACCTGCAAATGAAATAGTCAGTGTACCTTGCCGTGCCATTTCAACATTCAAACATTTATTAGTATAGACAGTTGTCAGGCATTCTTTACTGTGTACCACCCACACACACACTCTAAATGCCAAACTGCTCAAGGTATAGCAGCTTCAAGTCTCTGTTCAACAAAGTGTAGATTACAAATAAATATAAATGAAGATAAAAAAATTTTTTTATATTATATATATATATATTTATGTCACTTTGACTTTCCAATCCAATTAACCTTGCCATCAATGGTCAACAACACAGGCAGTTGATTTGATCCTCGAACTCTGCCCATGTTGCTCTACAGACAAAGGTGCAGAAATTCCGTTCCCTACGGGTGGGTACGGGCTGTGTACTCACCCGTAGGGGCATTGGAAATGCCGGTTTTAGGCATGCACTGCGCATGCGCTGGAAACCGGCATTTCCGATCTGTCAAGAAAGCTCTTGACAGATCCTCCGATGCCTGGGAGAAGGGCCTCTGCAGGCGGAGAGTTCCGTTTTTTGGAGAACCTCCGCCCGCAGAAAATACTTACAATTCTTACAGCCTGGTAAAAGCAGGCACCAGGCGCAAGAGTTAAAAAAAAGTTTTTTGAAAATGTTTCCACGGATTTATCATTTAAAAATACTTTAAAGAAAGGTAAGTTTATTTTTAGCCCCGTTAAAAACTTTAATTATTTTTTTCAAAAAAGAAAATTGTTTAAAATACTTAATTCATTGTAATTCAAAGTCATTTTAAAAATGTGATTTTTTTTTTAATTTAAAGCTTTACTATGTTTTGGGGTGATCTCTATTCATGTATTTAACAGGTCTTCCTGTCAAATGTATGAAGGGAGATTCCCTTCTCTGATTGACTCCCCATGGCCCACGTGATCCCAGGGATGCTGCGAACTACCTGTGCCCCTGGGATACGTGGGCCCTGCACACCGGCAGTTTGGAGAGGCCCAGGAACGGAACTCTGCGCCTCCCGGGAGCCCTCCGGTCTTGGCGCAGATTTTTCAGATTGCAGCCCTCCGCCCGCGGGAGGCCTGCGATCGGAATTTCTGGACCATAGCGATACCACAGAGCATCCCAGGTTGTAAACTTCTCTTACCAACCCCAAACCCCAAAGTTTCTTTTCTTGGAGAGTTGCCATTAGCCTCTGTTGATGCCACAGCTCCCAAGTGCTGTACCACCACCGAGTGGATTTTAGAAAGATCTAGCACATTAGGATAAAAAAATTAGCAGCAGAGATTCCAATTTACTAAAAATCAAAACTGAAGTGAAGAAAAGAAAAATCAGACTATCTCTTGCTGATACTGAAAGTCAAGCGCATTCTGTAAAACAGCCGGTATCAGAAACACAGACATATGGTGCAAGACTTAAAAACCAGAATGGGTTTAGAACATTTATATTAAAAAAAAGTTAACCGCATGATGCCTTACAGCAGGATTTTTTTTTAATGTAGTGACTCAATAGGCTGTGCAAATAGAAACTTTATTACATTATTTTTTATATTGTTCCCACACAATTTTAAGATTTATAATTGCACCAAAGGAAGAAAACATTGCTCTTCTTGGCCATGTCTTTAATTGTTGCTTCTAATGTGTGGAGTTTTTCTGTGACCTGATGTTGACTTGGGTTTGTTTTGTTTTTTGGGATGTCTTTGTAGAGGTTTTCAAAATGTGTTCTCCAGATGTCGCCATCTTGGATTGGTAATGCTTGCAATTGTGTTGTACTCAGGTTATTCCACATTTCCCAGAATTGTTTTGGATTGGTGGAGTTTTCAATTTCTTCGAGTATTTTGTGGGTATAGTTTTGTGTTTTGTTCCTAATGGTGTGTTTATATCTTTTGAGGGTTTCATTGTATCTAGTACGTAGGTCCGGATTGTTTGGTTGCCGATGCTTTTGGTTTGATATTTTTCTCAGGTCTTTTCTGGCATTTTTGCATTCGTGGTCAAACCATTTCATATTTTTATTTTGTCTTTTGTGATGCTTCCTCTTCTGTTTCACGAGGTCGGCTTTTACAGCTGCCTCATGGAAGATCATATTTATATCCTCTATGGCCGTGTTTACACCATCTCTGGTGATCTCATATAGATTTTCTTTAAATTTTGAAATTTTACTTGTGAGATCAGGTGAATTTAGTGCTGTGATGAATTTATCTCCACTGTCTGGGGCCCATCTGTATGTCTGGTTTATTTTATGTAGCTTACTGTGTTCCTTTTTTGTGTCTGCAGTTTGGGCAGAAAGTTTAAGGTACACATTTATTTGGTTATGGTCTGAGAGGGGGGATTGCTGCCTGACAGTGAATGCGTTGATATCGCAGGGGTCCAGGTCAGTGATTGTATAGTCCACCACACTAGACCCAAGAGTTGAGGAGTATGTGAGTCTCCCTAGGGAGTCCCCTCTGAACCTACCATTAACTATGTACAGGCCTAAGGCTCGGCAGAGTTGCACTACCTCCCTACCGCTTTTATTTATTTCACGATCAAGGTTGTTCCGATTTGCGATGGCTGGTGTGACATCTAAAGGGGTCTGGCCAAACACATGGTTGTTTCCCTGTGGGTCTATGAAGTCAGGTTCACAACCGGTCCTTGCATTTAGGTCCCCACATATTATCACCTTTCCTTGGGCCTGGAAATGGCTGATTTCCATGTGGAGAGTATCAAATAACTCCTCTTCGAAATAATATGGCGAATCTATTGGAGGTATGTAGATCGCACATAAGTAAACATCTTTTTTTGCTATTCCTATATTTTTATCTAGTTTTAGCCATACGTGTGATTTCCCCTGTTTTACCAGTGAGATGTGTTTGTCCAGTTCTCCCTTATACCACACCAATATTCCCCCGGAGGTTCTGCCCTTGCGTGTTTTAGTGTTCTTTACTGAGGGCACAATGATTTCATGGTACATTGGAGGACAGTGGGTCGGCATGTCCTTTTGGCACCATGTTTCTGTTAACACAATTATATCAATGTCTTTTATAGCTTTTAGGAATTCAGGGTCTGTACTCTTCATCCCAAAAGTTGAGGAGCGGAGGCCCTGGATATTCCAGCAGCTTATGTGGAAAGAACGCATTTATATAGTTCAATAAAACGAAATAAAATGGACCTATTTTGTGGGATGAGTGTGGAAACACTATTTTCTATAATGCTAAGTGATGATTTAGTATAAATTTCATGAGGCATGCACATATATCTATCTAATAATAGTAATAATACTGATAAGATAACAATAATGATAATGATAAATAACAATATTAATAATTTCTCCGGCTTTCTATCAGGCTGTTCAGCATCGTCATGATCTTTCTCAGTTCTTGGTCTACAGTCTGTGGTCTAGAGGGGGGTCTTGGGTCAGGTATAAAAGCACGGTTCTGTTGTCGGTTTTGTAAAGGGGGGTGGGGGACATTGGTGGTCCTGTTTGGGCTCCCAATGGTAGGGGGGGTGGGAGGGCTGCGTCTTTTGGCAGTGTTTATGAGGTTTCTTGCGAAGACCCACATCCGCTGTTTGAGTAGATGTATTTCGTCATAGAGGTCCCTTGTGTTGATGTTTGGATGATGGGCCAGGGAGACGTTGGGGAGGCCAGAACATCTCGTGTCGATCTCCCTGTTGGTGTTGTGGATTATATAGGCTGGGGTGTCCTTTCTGGGCAGTAGTGTGGAGATCACGATCCGCGCCTCGGGGAATTCCCTGCTGGCCTTTTCTGCCATCCTGCTCACCGCCCAAGCCGTGCCTTCCTGTAGGGTGCGTAGGTCGTTCGTGCCTGTGTGGATCACAATCCATTTGGGGCTTCCAAGGGATTCTTTGTTCAGGATCTTCATTGCTTGGCCTGTGTTGCTGCACCATTTTTTCAGGACTTGATGGTCTGGGAACAGCCTCTGGGGGTCCAGAAACTTTCCGTTGGAGTCGGTCAGCAGGACCGCCTGAGGGGCTGGTTTTTCAGACTGGGTAACAGTAGTCTGGGTAGGACTCGCCTGGTGGCTGGTTGTTGGCTGGGTTTCTGGGATATGTTGTGTGGCAGGAGCGGGGTTTGGGGCTTTCGGTGTGTCCTCGTTTGGGGGGGTATCTGTCGGTTTTTGTGTTCCTGTGTGTGAGGACTGGGTAGCAGTAGTCTGGGCATGACTCGACTGAGGGCTGGTTGGAGCGGGGTTTGTGGCTTTCGGTGTGTCTTCGTGTGGGGTGGCATCCGGCGGGTTCTGTGTCCTTGTGTGTGTTGTTTTTGTGTCCTCAGGTTTTTGGACCTTAAGAGGTTTGTGTTGCCTGCTGAGCCTTTCTACGCTCTCCTTCATTTTGTTTAGTTGAGTACGGAGTTCTTTGATCTCATTTCTTTGCTCCTCTATGGTCTTTCTCAGCTTGTGGATGGTGGACTCGTGTTCCGTTTTTAGCTGTTTGAATTCCTCCTTCAAATTCTTGGCCAGTGTTTCTCTGTATTCGTTGAAATCAAGTTCTAGTTTGGCCAGATTCTCTTTCATCATTTTGTTTTCGTTGAGGTGTGTGGGGGGGTGGAGATGTACAGGGAGGTGTTTTCCTCTGCTGGTCTCTCTTCTTCTTCCTCCACTTGGCTCTCCTCATCCTCTGTTCGACTCTCTTTTGCTTCCTGTCCATTGGTCCTCTTTGTGTCTGCCTTAGTTTTCAACTGGGGGAATTCCTTTTCGAAGGTGTCCAGATTTTCCACATTCCCCTGTATCATGATCTTTCTATTTTTGTTGTAGTAGCTTATGGTTAGCAGGGGGTCATCTTTATCTAGGTTTCCATCTTTACATATTTTCAGTCTGCCTCCACTGCCAATACCTTCACTGGAGACGTATGTGTAGTGTTTTTGTAAAGTCTCCTTCCAGGAGGTGACGTATTCGGTGTAGAATATGAGGTTGTTCTTCAGCTTAGTCCCTTTGTGTGTGGTATAGTCCACGTAGAGGATTTCTGGGTTATTTTTTAGTGTTGTGTACTTGTATTTTTCCTTTGCTTTATTTTTTGTGCATTGCTCAGGATATATCATTTCCCTGCTCATTGTAGTCGTTTGTTTTTTGTCTCAGATAGATAACTTTTTTTTTCTCTTTTTTGTGTCGTGTTCCACCTTAGCCCACTTTTAGGTCCAAAATTGGGAGTTTTTCAGGGGTTCATCTTTGATATAGCTGCTCTTAAAGGTTTATCTTTCTCTTTTTCTCACAGGCTCTTGGTTCGGGTAGTTTATCGTTTCTCTCGGGTTTCTATTCCTTTTCCTCGCGGGTTTGTTGTTCTTTTTTCAGGTTTTTTTTTTTTTTTTGAGCTAAATTTAAATAAAATTAAACTTTTTCCGAACTAACTTTAACTAAAATGAAACTTAGGTAGAGTTAGGTAAAACTTATTTCTCCGGCTTTTTCTCTCCAGCTGGTGTTTCCTCTCCTCTCTCTCTCTCACGCTCTCTCGCTCCGTCTCTCTCTTTCTAGGTGCAGTTACCTCTCTTTGCTCCTTTTCTCCTTTCAGCCGTTTCCCTTCGTTCAAATTTCGCGCTCTCAGCTCTCAGCTCCCAACGCTTTCTCCGGGCTTCTGCCCTGGCCCCAGCCCCTCGGCTCGGCTGTGCTGTCCCGGCCCGGTGTTTGTCCGAGTTTCTCCGACCCCGGAGTTTCTCGGGTTTCAGGCCCCGGGCTTGCTCGCTCTCCAGGCCCGACCCGATCCGGCACCCCTACCTCTCCACTCGCCTCTTTGACTGGCTCGGGCCGCTCCTCCCGGTCTGGGTCTACTCCTGTTGCTGCTCGCTCTCCTTCTCTCCGGTGCCTCGCTCGGCCCGGTTCCTCGGGCCTTTCTCCGGCTTCAGGCTCCGTGCTCCGGTTGCTGCTCGGGCTCTGCTCTCTCTCTCTCCCTGTTTTGGAGTTCTCTCTCTCTGTTCCCGGTTTCTCTCTCTCTGTTCCCGGGTTTTCCTGCGCTGTTCTGGCTCCGATCCCCCGGCCGCTGTTTTGCTTTGAACGGTCGGTTGCGCGGCGCCTCTAGACTCCCCAATCACATGGAAAGAACTGGCCACAAAAACAAAATCTCTCCACCTAAAGAAAGCCTGTGGCCCAGACAACATCAAAAATGAAATGCTAAAGTTCAGCAATATGGAGATGCAGGGTGCGATACTCAAACTATTCAACATCATATTACGCTCAGGCTGTTTTCCCGATATCTGGTGCCAAGGACTAATCTCCCCCATATATAAAAGTGGAAACAAATCAGACCCAAATAACTACCGCGGCATCTGTGTCAACAGTTGTCTAGGGAAGTTATTCTGCAGTATTCTAAATAGTAGATTACTTGATTTTCTTAACAAACATAATATCCTCAGAAAAAACCAAATAGGCTTTCTTCCAAAACACCGCACCGCCGACCATATCTATACCCTTCACACCCTCATTGAAAAACATAAACACCAAACAAAAAATGGGAAAATATTCGCCTGTTTCATCGACTTCAAGAAAGCCTTTGACTCTATATGGCACGAAGGGCTCTATTATAAACTTCTTCAGTGTGGAATAGGGGGCAAAGTCTATGACCTTATTAAATCAATGTATCTGAAAAACAAATGCGGGGTCAAAATTGGAGACAAACGCACCGATTTCTTCACCCAGAGAAGAGGCGTCCGGCAGGGCTGCAATTTGAGCCCGACCCTGTTCAACATATACATAAATGAATTAGCAGACATGCTGGAGCAAAGCGAGTCACCAGGTCTCCGTCTCCTGGATGGAGAAGTGAAGTCCCTGTTCTATGCGGACGACCTGGTTCTGCTGTCTCCCACAGAACAGGGATTACAACAACAACTAGACCTACTCGACAAATACTGCCAAAATTGGGCTCTAACAGTAAATCTAAAGAAAACCAACATCATGATTTTTCAGAAAAGACCCAGATGTCAGGAAAACAAATACCAGTTTACCCTCAGTGATACCACTATAGGACACACTATGAGCTACACCTACCTTGGTCTAACTATTACAGCATCAGGGAGCTTCAGCATAGCAGTGAATGCACTAAAAGAAAAAGCCCGAAGAGCCCTATATGCAATAAAAAGAAAATTCTACAACATCCAAATCCCAATCAAAATCTGGCTCAAAATTTTTGACAGCATAATCCTGCCCATTGCACTGTACGGTAGTGAAGTATGGGGCCCGCTAAATCACCAAAGCTACACTAAATGGGAAAAACACACAATAGAAGCCCTACATGCAGAATTCTGCCGAAGCATCCTTCGCACCCAAAGAAAAACGCCAACAAATGCATGCAGAGCCGAACTAGGCAGATACCCACTGATAATAAACATCCAAAAACGAGCACTAAACTTCCTAAATCACCTCAAATCTAGCTCCCCAGACACCCTTCATTTCAAAGCCTTTCAGACCCAAGAGCTAAACCCAGAAAAGAGTCCCCTGAGTCAGCTGCTACTGAAACTAAGTACTCAGCCGGACCCTGACCAGCCCCAGACCAACACAGCCGTCCAAACACCAATCCGAGTGAACCAAATCATTAAAAAATGCAAAGAAACCTACCTGGAACATTGGAACAAAATAACCGAAAGCCAAAGCAGATTAGAATGTTACCGGGCCCTAAAAAGAGAATATAAACTGGCAGACTACCTCACGACCATCAGAGACACAAAACAGAGACAGACCCTCACCAGGTACAGACTAAGCGACCACCAACTGGAAATTGAAAAAGGCAGATACAAGAAATCCTGGCAGCCTAGAGAGAATAGAATATGCGATCAATGTCTGGCTGGCGAGGTTGAAACAGAAATGCATTTCCTCCTAAAATGCGAAAAATTCAACACATCAAGAAACATATTATTCAACAAGCTAAGCCAAACAACCCCAGATTTCAAGGAATTGGATGATCTGTCAAAATTGAGATTAGTCCTAGGAGAAGGAGACAGACCATACCTTGGGGCTAAATATGTAACAACATGTCACAACCTGAGGACTGTTTAAAAGTAAGACTGTTTAAAATTAATATTGAACGTACCAAATGAAGTAGAAAGACTGTTTAAAATTAATATTGTTTAAAAGTAATATTGTATATACCCAACAAATGTCAAATCGATTGACACCTACAGAATGTTGGAAAACTGTACCTTTTTGCTATGTAAGCTTTGGCAATATGGTTCTCTGTAAACTTTCATGCCAATAAAGCATTTGAACTGAACTGAACTGAACTACTAACACAACTGCCACTACCAGTACTATCACTACCTCAAATAAAATATGCATAACCCGAAGATTAAACCCCATATTCCAATCATTCTTCAATATCACCTCTTTCCACCTCCACTATATCACCCAACTCTGCTCTTAATTCACCCCTACTAGAACCCTCACCCATGTATTCCTCACCTGCAGGCTCGACATCTGCAACTTTCTCTTTGATGGCCTCTCGACAGCCACACTAGATAAATCAAACCTGTCCAAAGCTACATTACCCGCACCCAAGTCCACACCAAGTTCTGCTCCCCTATCATCCGTGTCCTTGCTAACTTCCATTCAAATTCTTCTCTGGTCTCACCCCACCCTGCCTTTCCAACCCTATGGGCTAGTGCATGTTCCCCACACTCTTTGGACTCTGGTTGATTTTGCACCTCTATCTTCTGCCCTCCATTCCACCATTAGTGACAAAGCTTTTATCCACTAAGGCCTGACACATTAACTCTCACCTTACTACCTCTCTCCACAGCTTTAAAAACCTCCTCCAAACCTAACCTCTTTGATCATGGCTTCAATCACCTCTCCTAATTCTTTTACTTCTACTTCGCTCAAATTCCATTTTCACCTCTGTGGTGCTTTTGAATGTTGAACTATGTTAAAAGTGATACAATACTCACTTTTTTGGTGATTGGTTCAGTTGCCCTGTTGGTGGTTTTGTGCTCTTTTTTAAAGCTGCTCTTCCACAGCTGAGCAATTACTTCACAGTTTGTGATTTGCCTCTTCTTGGTTGCAGTCGGACCATAATGCATCTGTTTTCAGTGATGTTTATCACATTTAGTCAGCTGCTGCACTGTTTATAAGGATACGAACTTTACAGCGAGTACTGTAATACATAACACATTCCGCTGAGGTGAAGCTCTCTTCCTTTTCTTGTTTACTTAACAGTTAGACAAGATTAGGTCACTTGGAGTTTAATTGTTTTGTGATGTAACTTTGCAAATCGTCAAGTACTCATTAGCTTTGGCCCCAGGTCAGATGCAAATCAGCATCAAATAACTGCTTTTTTGACAGACTCTTTTACATCTGCAACAAAGTGCGATGTCTGCAAGCTTACTTTAAGTTCCACCTTTTCTTGTTTCACTTGTATCATAGTAGAATTCTATTAATTGGGGTAGGCCATGATTGCTGTCACCAGTGAACCTGGCAAGGTTCAGTGCCTCATTGCTACTCACTCAAAGCAATCGAATGCTACAGGTTACCCATGTCATTTTGACATGGGAAAACAATTGTAGTATCTTGTACTATTTTAACAGGAATTAACCACTTGCATTTATGGGGCAGATTTTGCCGTCGGAGGCATACCTACTGAGTACGCCGCCGGCATCAGAGTACAATATGAACTTAACTGATGGGGACCCTCCTTCGTGAACTTGCTCTTTGACGCTGCGTACTCGAGGGCAGCATGATGGCCCAGGGGCGCAGCGTGTGCCCAAGTTTACCTGGGATCACGTGGGCTTTGTGCTCCAATCACCAAACAGAATTAGATTTTAGATCATTTCAGAATTGAATCCCATAATCAGATTTAATTACAATTACATTACAGGACTGGAATTTCTTCTTCTTCTTCTTAGGCAGTCCCTCGGAACTGAGGATGACTTGCTTCCACATTAAAAGTTAGTTCGCAGGTGACTGATTAGTCCAATGCGGGACCTACAGTCTCTGTCGCAGGTGGGGCAGACGGTGGTTGAAGGGGCGGGTGGGTGGGGTGCTTGGGTTGACGTGCGCTCCTTGAGCTGCCTGCGCTTGGCCTCCGCTTGCTCCCGGCGAAGAGACTCGAGGTGTTCGGCGCCTTCCCGGATGCTTCTCCTCCACTTTGTGCGGTCTTGGGCCAGGGATTCCCAGGTGTCGGTGGGGATATTACACTTTTTCAAGGAAGCTTTGAGGGTGTCCTTGAAGCGTTTCCTCTGCCCACCTGGGGCTCTCTTGCCGTGCCGGAGCTCCGAGTAGAGCGCTTGTTTTGGGAGTCTCTTATCGGGCATGTGAACAATGTGACCTGTCCATCGGAGCTGATCGAGCGTGGTTAAAGCTTCGATGCTGGGGATGTTGGCCTGAGCAAGAACACTGACAAGGCCTTGGACAACTTGGTCCACTTTCCATACCTCGTGAGTCTACTGTCAACAAGGGCAGACGTCAACGATGAAGTCCAACACCGCCTTCAGTGTGCCAGTGCAGCCTTCGGTCGCCTGAGGAAGAGAGTGTTTGAAGACCAGGACCTCAAATCCGGCACTAAGCTCATGGTCCACAGAGCAGCTGTGATACCCGCCCTGCTGTATGCCTCAGAGACATGGACCATGTACAGCAGGCACCTCAAAGCACTGGAGAGGTACCACCAACGTTGCCTTCGCAAGATCCTGCAAATCCATTGGCAGGATAGGCACACCAACGTCATTGGAATTTAATTCCTACTTCGCTTTATTCCACCAACTTCACTACATCTTAGTTCTGTTAGTAAAACATTTTAATTTGTAAGATGTAATAATTATCAACATCATTAAAACTCCAACCTTTGCAGAAACAAGAAAAACTCATTTACTACAGATACAGCAGTATGTAAGAACAGAGGAGCAGATTATACTTCGTGTATGTTTAATTAACGCAGTTGAGTTATGAATGGGGATGGCGATCTATGGATCAATTCAAACACCTCAAACAGTACACTCGGAATTGAGAAAATTAAACGGTCCGATTTAAGAGATGAAAATGTTGTTAAAACATGCCGGTATCCCCTTTGCCAGTTTGCAGCAGCCGTAAGATTTTTGTACGTAATGGGCAATTTGTCCAACTCTGCGCCAGCAATTGGGATTTCCAAGGCGGTGAGAATGATCTGTCAAGTCGTAACTTGACATCGCAAGTTTGGGGATTTCCCGAACTTGCGTTCCATTTCAAAGGTGGTATGACCGCGTACTCTGAGTACACAGTCCTACCCACCGCAAATTCTGGTCCATTGGCCTGGAATTTGCGGTCCTGATGACGGCGAACTGGCAGCGTTGGCCATCATTCCATCTTTGAAACTGACGCAACTTCAGGATTGGGCACATGCGCAGCCTAACGCGGAAATTCTGAAGTTGCAGTCTGTCATTCACTGCTCCTCCACAGGCAGCGTTGTGCCCGCCTGCCCCCCGCATCAATCAGTGAAATCTCGCAAATCATGGAAACCGCCGAAAACTTCAGCTCTTCCGCGGTAATTACGTTGTTAAACACCCCATTAAAAGTTAGACCCAGAGGGGGTTAGGTGTAACTGGGGTTTTAACAGCATACTGACTGCTAAAAGATTATGGCCCTGAAAAACTAATTTTAATTTTGTGCAGTGTCAAATTTATCAATTTTAATAAAAATTAAAAATTCTCAGAAACTTTAAAATAAAATATATATTTTTTAAAAGTTTGTTCATCTTTATTTCAGGTTGCCTTTTTTTTTTAGCCATGTGAGGGCCCCAATCTTTGTTTTTCTCTCTGTAACCTTTTTAAAAAAGATAGAATTTTAGGAACTGGCCCACTTCCTGGTTCGCTGTCTGAGAGAATTTTTATTGGCTGCTTAGACAGCTTGCTGGCATCACAGCAAATTCCAGGCCATTAATTCAAAATCTCTGGGAAGGGGGTTGGAGACGCTGCAGCAGACAGAGTATTAGGTCGGTGCTGTGAACTTCAGATTTGTTATATTTCCTTTTAATTTTTGCTCATCCAGCACTAGCAAACAGAACATCTTTCCCACTGAGCACGACGATCAAGCAAGCACTCCCAATTCAGGTGTAGCAGAGCTAAATGCAGAATGAAGCTCCCTCTACTTTGCTGCTGTAATGCACCTTACTCCCAATTTAGTAAAATGTAACATTTCCATTTCTCGTGCAGGCTGCCCTTGAACTTAGACCCCAATCTGTGTCAAATTTTGAGCAGCTTTGAGCTGTTGATTTGCATGAATTAAGAACTGGGTCAATCGAGACTGCCAAACATTTTAAGTAGGACTCTTACAGCAGTCAACAGAGGAAGTTTTCAGCTCGGCAGTCTAGTCTCGGCTAAAAATCAGGTCCCACGAGATGAAAGGCTGATGCACCGACCAGTCCACTCAATTCATTGAAACGTCAGAATCTGTAATCTGAACTTGGCTGTTTTGCCGTCAAGACTTTAAAAAATTTAGTAGATATCTGCAGTACTCCCAATATATCACAGAGCACGGATTCCACCAATTAAATGGTTGGGCTCAGGTTCTTATTTAAATGAACAATTCCAAACAAACGCCTATAGGAAATTTACACGCTTGGCTGATTCCCCTACAGAAGAAAAAGACTTGCATTTATATAGCTCCTTTCACGACCAGCAGACATCCCAAAGCTTTTTACAGCCAATGAAGTACTTTTTGAAGTGTAGTCAATGTTGTAATGTAGGAAACGCGGCAGCCAATTTGCACACAGCACGCTCCCGCAAACAGCAATCAGATAACAACAGAAAATGCTGGAAACACTCAGGTCAGGCAGCATCATGGAGAGAGAAACAGAGTTAACGTTTCAGGTTGATGACCCTTCGTCAGAACTGGATAAAAGTTAGAGATGTAAAAGATTTTTAAGCAAGTGTTGGGGCAGGGAAAGGGAGGAGGGGAGGAAAGAACAAAGGGAAGGTCTGCGATAGGCTGGAGAGATTAAAAGACAAAAGGGATGATGGTGTGAGGCAAAAGGAGATGGTAATGGGACAAGTTAAGAAACAAAAGATGACGCTAGATGAAGTGTAAATGGCAATGGCAGAGTCATCAACAGCTGCAATGTGAGTGAATTTTTTTTTAATATAGGGGCAGAGGTTATGGTCTGAAATTGTTGAACTCTATGTTGAGTCCAGAAGGCTGTAAAGTGCCTAATCGAAAGATGAGGTGCTGTTCCTTGAGCTTACGTTGAGCTTCATTGGAACAGTACAAGAGGCCAAGGATGGAGAGATCAGAGTGGGAGTGGAGCGGAGAATTAAAGTGACAAGTGACCTGAAGCTTGGGGTCATGCTTACGGACTGAATGGAAGTGTTCCGCAAAGCAGCCACCCAATCTGCATTTGATCTCCCCAATGTAGAGGAGACCGCATCGTGAGCGGCGAACACAGTATACTAAATTGCTAGAAGTACAAGTAAATCACTGTTTCACCTGGAAGGAGCGTTTGGGACCCTGGACAGTGGGAAGGGAGGAGGTAAGAGGGCAGCAATGAGATAATGACCAAATCATCTAGTTTTTGTGATGTTGATTGAGGGATAAATATTGCCAGGACATCGGGGATAACTCCCCTGCTCTTCTTTGAAATAGTGCCATGGGATCTTTTACGTCCACCTGAGAGTGTAGACGGGGCCTCGGTTTAACACCTCATCTGAAAGACAGCACCTCCAACAGTGCAGCACCCCCTCAGTACGGCACCGGTGTGTCAGCCTAGACATTTGTGCTCAAGTCTCTGGAGTGGGACTTGAACCCACAACCTTGTGACTCAGAGGCGAGGGTGCTATCAACTGAGCCACAGCTGACACAAATGCATTGTATATTGAATTCCTATACCGCAGTCCATTCCCAAACTTTTCACCCAGTCAACAAACTGGTGGAAGCCCCCTGCCTTTATCAATCTTCTTGAGAGGCGAGATTCTCCATATATTTTAAAAAATAGATTTGTATCACCATCAGATATTGTATGATTCACACGTTGCAGCTCAAATTCTGTTGTCCTAAGCCAGGCACCGTGGCATAAGACAAGTTTTACCACCCTCCTCGATTCTTATTCTTTTCCTCTCCTGAAGGTGTCAGCTCTTGCTGGGGTACAGTTTCACTGCCATCAGTCATCCAAGTGTCTCCACTATGAGCCTAGATAGTGATTATTGGAAAACTATTAAACCACAGTGGGGAGGAGAGAGTGCGATGTAATGTATAAGAGATTGCAGAGACTAAGGCTTCCTCAATGTGCATCAGCACAACACAGACCGAGACTGGGCCCTACTGGCCTGCATGGGTCAGTCCTACATTGATATCAATGTTCCCTCTAAGCTGCATGCAATCTGTAGGGTCCCCCATAGGCCGCTCCCCGGCCTGTCCATTGTAAAGACCGCGCAGGCGCAGAAATTTAAAGGGACTGCACATTGAAAGAAACAGGCCGTGCAGAACAAAGCACAGCTTACAGGGGACACTGATTTATATCCTTCTATAATACACTTCTGATGGCTTCCAGTACAGCATCAGAAGTTCATTGCAAAAAAAAACAGGTAAATTGCACATTGGTTACCTACAGAACAAAGGAAGTTGGCACAAAGCCATGCCAAAAAAAGGTAATTCTTTTAAAAGAATTTACAACAATCTCTGGGGACCGTGATTGCCTACTTGCAGTCCAGGGTAGTAATACAGTTAGTCAGTAGTGAAAGTGGACTTGTGTTACAGATTTGCTGAGAGAGAGAGAGAGAGAGAGAGAGAGAGAGACAGACAGAGAGACAAGATACGGGGGGAGAGACAAGGAAGCCGACTGTCCAGACTTTTTTCATACAATTAATAATCTCACCAGCAGTCAGAGGTTAGCGAGCAGCATTCCATACACGCAGTCAAGTATACTCTCAGAACACACACAAAGCTATGTCTTGCCAATGATGCAAGCTGACTCCTCCACCACAACACAAAAATAGAACAGATATTGCACACTTCAGGGTAGTGCAAAAGCTGCATTTAATACAGGTTTCAGGTTATTCCTACAGGGATGTTCTACACTGGCAATTCACATTATCAGCTTTTGAAGGAAAAATTAAGTTTCTACAACCTAAATGTTTTGCCCTGGTTAGGAAGCTTATTTCTTTTCATGAAGCTGAGATCGGATGACATGAGACAAATTGTGGTTATGAACCAGCATTTCTTTTTGCTTTCTTTATTACAGTGCTGCTTCCACTGCTCATTTTTTCCTCCGCCATGGAAACCAGAAATGTTGTTTTCTGTTTGCTGACCCCCTCCAGCCAATCAGACAAGCTGACTGTTGCCTCTCTCAGTTCAGGGTCAAATAGGACTCCGAGGTTGCAAACAGTCTGGTGCAGCCTGAGACAGTGGCCAGGGAGAAGGATGGAATCGGTGGCTAGAGTATGGAGTTTGTGACAGGACCGAAGACAATGGGCCGGATATTCCGATCCCTACGGGTGTGTGTACATGCTGTGTACCCACCCGTAGGGACATCGGAAATGCCGGTTTCAGGCATGCCAAGCGCTGAAAACCGGCATTTCCGATCCGTCAAGAATGGTCTCCACAGATCGCACGCCTGCCCTGGAGAAGGGCCTCTGCGGGCGGATAGTTCCGCTTTCTGCAGAACCTCCGCCCGCAGAAAACCCTTAGAAATCTTACACCTGTTAAAAGCCGGCAGAAGGCCTGCTTTTACCAGCATAGGATTTTAAAAAAAAGTAAAAAAAATAAATTTTTTCACTCATTTAATCATTTTTAAAAAGTTTATTTTTAGCCCCTAAACTTTATTTTTTTCAAAAAATAAAGTGTTTAAAATATTTAATTTATTGTAATTTCAACTAATTTAAAAAATGTGACTTTTTTTTTAAATGTAATGTTTTACAGTGTTTTGGGGGGTGATCTCCATTCATATATTTGATTGGCTCCCTCATGGCCCACGTGATCCCAAGGAAGCTTGCGAACCGCATGCGCCTCTGGGATACGTGGGCCCTGCACATTTCGAGTTGGAGAGGCCCAGGATCGGAAATGTCCGGACCTCGGGAGCCCTCAGGTAAGTCTGTAGATTTTTTCACGCGGGAAGCCTCCGATCGGAAAATACGGCCCCAATGGCTTTTATCTTCCATAATGCAATACCTTGTTGAGAAAAAAGTAAATTCCCCGTATTAAATAATACGGTATTATTGGGTTCAGTGTGCGAATAATAGTATTTTTGTTCCATTTTTGGACCAGACTTATTTAAAATACTGGGTTGTAGGAATGGAGGTTCCTAGCTGAAGAATTGAGATTGACGCCGAGAATCAAAAACAATAAAATTTAATGAACAAACGAAGTTAAACAGTAAACTGCTGGATACAATGCAAATAGGTCTGGTCTGGTTGAAAGCCACTCTAGAACTGCTAGAAGGTTCCGAGCACTGACGTCATCACGTTCTTCCCGCCGTTGGGGATCACGTGACGGGCAGCATGATGTCATCACGCGGAGTAAAGGAAAGAAGCCATAGTACAGTTAACAGATACATTAAAGGTGCAGCCCCTGGTTGCACTACGTTGCTGTGAAAGGAATTATAAACAATTGTCCTGAATCCCCTGGTGGCTCCGCCACAGGGTATTATTTACATTTTAAGCAAAGGATAGGAATATGTGGACTTGGATTTAAAAATGTAGAAATCTCACAGTAGAGGCAAACAAAAGTGCTGCTATTGTCTTAAAAAGAGTCTGCTGGAATAGTCGGGATCCAAGAAAATCTTGACATTTCCCCGGGGCAGTTAAATTAGTGGGTGAAACATGATGCGAGTTTAATGCTGTAATAACACAGATTTATCATCACAAAGTAGATAAACTTAATGTTTTATTTTTTGGAAGGATCAAACTGATCTACAAATAAAAAAAATCAATCAAGCAACAGCTGAGCCAGAATATTAAAAAATAGCAAGGGAAGAGAGACAAGAAAATAATATTTCCTAAGAACAGAATTTCTATTTCTGCGCCACCAAAAACAGATTTCCCACATCAACCAGTTCGACTCCCCCCTGCATCCCCACCAACAGCATTCCTTCTGGACTGGGAAGACGTCACATGACAATTACCTCAAAGGCTGGTAGTAGCCGGGTTTTTCTTGCCTATACAGACTGACTGCTTTCACCAAGAGGAAGAAACTGGGAATGCTCGATAGAACACATCAGCACTGGCGAGAGACCAGAATGGCCTGTGCCGTTACCTGGGGAGCAACAAAAGCACGCGACCTGGGATTATCACAGCTTACAATTTAAAAATACCAGGTCCCTGGTGTAAAGTCAGCGCCTCAATAATACACAGACTTCGGGAGAACAGTTTAACAGGTACTTTACTGAACAGGAGGCAGCGTCAGACTGAAAATACAGAAGCCTGCTAGGGCCTTTTATACAGGGGTGGTCACTGCCGGTACTGCAGTCTAAGACCAGTTATTCCCTTAAAGGTACATACACAACAATTCCTCCCCTTTTAGATAAACAGTACATAACATTCATTTAACAACTAAATAATAACTAATTACAATTACAATTTTCTCAGTAATATATACATCAACTGAAATAGTCATTTATAAGTTCAGTCTTTGAGGAGGCTTCCTGATCCTGACTGGATAGCGCCTTTCTCGAGTATCCTGTTCTGGCGGTGGAGTCAATTCTGGCTCATTGTCATTGGTTGGTTCGTCAGCTTCCAATACCCCTGCTTCTGAGGTAGACGCAATCTGTACTTCGGGCTCATTACCAGGTGCACATGCTTGTGGTATAGGTTTGGCTTGTTCCTGTGACTCTACAATCTGGTCAGCATGGCGTCTCACGATGCTCTCTCCAACGTCCACTGTGTACATTGGTGGTCCCTGCTGTGTGCATATCGTTCCTGGCTGCCATTTTTCTGTTCGGTAGTCGCGGGCTAAGACTGGTTGCCCTATCTTGAAACTCCTGGTAGGCTTCTCATTTATGTGCTGGAACTGCTTATCCTCAACATCTCGCCTTATGTTTGGTTTGAGCAAATCCAAGCGACATCTTAGTCTCCGGTTGAAAAACAGTACAGCTGGAGTTTGGTTGGTTACTGCATGTGTCGCATTCAGGTAAGCAAACAAGAAGTTATCCACCTTGTGTTGCAGTGGTATGTCGTCATTATACATTGCCTTTATGGCCTTTTTAAAGGTCTGAACAAACCTCTCAGCCAATCCATTTGTGGCTGGATGATATGGGGCAGATGTGTAATGTTTCACCCCATTATTCTTCAGGAACCTCTGGAAATCCTCAGACACAAACTGTGGGCCATTGTCGGAACATATCTGTTCTGGCAACCCATTCCTGGCGAAGATGGTCCTTAGGACTGCAATAGTTTTCTCCGTGGTGGTGGAGGACATTTTAATGACCTCTGGCCATTTTGAATGGGCGTCCACAGCGATTAGAAACATTGAGTCCATAAATGGACCAGCGAAATCAATGTGTACCCGTTGCCATGGAGATGAGGGCCACTCTCATGGATGTGGCGGGGCCTGTGGTGGAGCGTTTTGGACCTTCTGGCATCCTGTGCATCTCTTGGTCATATCCTCGATTTCTTTATCGATTCCCGGCCACCACACAAACGCCCTGGCTAGGCTCTTCATTTTTACCCCTCCCAGATGATCCTCGTGAAGCTCATTGAGCACTCGATCTCTCAACTTGGGTGGAATTACCACTTGGGATCCACACATCAAGGTTCCCCGGCACACTGACAGCTGTTCTCTCCTTGGCGAGAATGCTGGCAACAGTGAGTCGCCATATGCTGGCCATCCCTTCACCGTCAAATCATAGACCCGAGAGTGTGTCGGGTCATTTCGGGTTTCATTCTCAATACTTGCGTTTGTAACAGGCAAACATTCGACTATGGTCGCATGGAATATCTCCACTGGGTCCACTGCAGGTGCTTCTTCCGCCGTAGGCAACGGTAGGCGCGACAGCCCATCAGCGTTTCCATGTTGTTTCGTACCTTTGTACTCTATGTCATACTGATGTGCCCCTAGAAAAAGTGACCATCTTTGCAGCCGTTGCGCCGTCATCACCGGAACACCCTTTGGGTTAAAAATTGAGACCAGGGGTTGATGATCAGTCAGTAGGGTGAATTTCTGCCCGTGCAGATAGTGATTGAACTTCTTCACCCCCCACACCAGGCTGAGGGCCTCCCTGTCAATCTGGGCGTAGTTACGCTCGGCTGAGGTTAGCGAGCACGATGCAAAGGCTATTGGCCTCTCTGAACCATCACAGAATTTGTGTGACAGCACCGCTCCAATGCCGTAAGGTGACGCATCACATGCCAACCGAATCGGCAGTGTTGGGTTGTAGTGGGCCAATACTTCTTTTGAAGTGATTAGGCATTTACATTCCTGAAAGGCACGCTTACACTCATCACTCCATTTCCATGTTACACCAGTTTGAAGCAGGGCGTTCAGTGGGTGCAGAATTATGGATAAATTCGGCAAGAACTTATGGTAGTAGTTCACCAACCCGAGGAACGACCTCAGTTGCGACACATTTTCCGGTGCTGGAGCCTTGATTACAGCCTCAATCTTGTCCGGCGACTTATGCAACCCTTCCTCATCAATCATGTGGCCACAATATGAGATTTGTCTCCTGAGCAACTCGCATTTGGGACGGTTGGCTCGTAGCCCATATTCCTGCAATCTCGTGAGCACCTGTTCCAGGTTGGCAAGGTGTTCATTGTCATTTTCGCCCGTAACCAGGATGTCGTCCAAATAACACTGGGTCCCCGGGATCCCTTGCAGGACTTGTTCCATTGCCCTCTGCCAAATAGCCGGGGCCGATGCTACCCCAAATACCAGTTGATTGTACTGGTAAAGGCCTTTGTGAGTGTTTATCGTGAGGTATTTCCTAGATGCTTCTTCCACCTCCATTTGTAGATACGCTTGAGCCAGGTCAATCTTCGTAAAACGTTTCCCTCCAGATAGTGAGGCGAAAATATCTTCTATCCGCGGAAGCGGATACTGTACTGTGTGCAGGAATGGGTTCACAGTCACCTTGAAGTCCCCACAGATGCGAACCTTCCTTGGCTCCCCAGGCGTGCTGCTCAATGCTTTCTTCATTACAGGAACGATGGATGTGGCCCACTCGCTCCAGTCCACCTTAGACAGCACCCCCGAACGCTCCAGACTCTCCAGTTCAGCTTCCACAGCTGGGCGGATCGTGTATGGCACCGGTCTGGCCTTGAAAAATTTTGGGGTTGCGTTATCCTCAATCTTTATGGTTGCCTTTACTCCTTTTAGAGTCCCAAGTCCTTGTTGGAACACCTCTTCCGCGTCAGATAGAATTTGTGAGAGACGTCCAGGTACGACATCATCATCTTTTTTGTCAGTCACAGTTAGTGCCAGAATGGAATGCCAATCCAATTGTAGTTTTCGAATCCATTCACATCCCAATAATGGTGGTCCTCCATCTCGTAGTATATACACATGTATAGTTTCTGTGTTTCCTTTCCGTTATATTCAACTGGCACCCTTATTTTTCCTCTGGGGTAGACCTTTTGCCCAGTGTATGTCTTCAATACAATGGACGTGTCCTTTAAGGGTATGTGTGAGAATAGCCGTTCATAGTCTCGTCGATTCGTGACAGTTAGGGCTGATCCTGTATCCAATTCCATCTTTACTGGGGACCCTGCTATCATGAGGGTGACCCAAATGGTTCGGTGATCTTCCTTTGCGATCACGTTGTGTAACTTTAAACAACTTAGTCTCCTGCTCCCGGAGTCCTTATCACTCTCCTGAACTACTATCTGTCAGTTTCTTTACTTTCCTGTACTGTTCCTTAGTAGTTCTTGTCGTGTTGGTCTTCTTTCCCGACCTGCAGACTCTTGCTATATGTCCCATTTTTCCGCATTGCCTGCATAATTTGTCTTTAAACCAGCAGTCCTTCTGCTCATGGGTTGTTCTGCCGCAGCAATAGCACTTTTCGGCTCCATACGCTATTTCGTTAGCGCTGTATTCTTGTAGTTTCTGTTGTATTTCCACAGCTCCCCGTGCTGCTGCTTCGTAGGATACTGCCACGCTGAAAGCCTGTTCTAGCGTCAGGTCCTTTTTTGAAAGTAGTCGTTTCTGGGTTCCTTCACTCTGGAGCCCGCAGACAAACTTATCCCGTAAGGTGTCTGCCAGTCCTGCTCCGAACTGGCAGTGCTTCGATAACTTGCGTAGTTCCGTAAGATAGTCAGCATTGCTCTCATCTTTGTGCTGGTTACTTTTATGGAACTTGAATCTTTCTGCTATCAGCAGTGGTGTAGGGCTTAGATGTTCCTGTAAGATATGAACAATCTCCTCAAAACTTCTCCATTGGTTTAGCTGGGGTAATTAAATTCCGCAATAGGCCGTACGTATTCGCGCCCATCAGATTTAATAATACCGACGCCCTCTTTCCATCGGCCACCTCTTTTGCCTTGCAGTACACTTCGATTCTTTCTACATACGTGGTCCAGTCTTCTACCTCGTTGTCGAAAGCAGTGATAATGCCACTTTTCGGCATCTTGGGCGATTTAAAATGGCGCTTCCCGCGCTTTTGCTTCTTCCCCAATGGAATAAAATGGCACCTCCCGCGCTTTTGCTTCTTCCCCAACGGGATAAAATGGTGCCTCCGGCGCTTTTGCTTCTTCCCCTTCCTGCCACGCTGCTCCTAGCGTTCTACGGGGTAATGGCGGCGACCCGCAGCTTCGGCGCGTCTCGCTTTCCTTTCCTCCCGTTTAGTTTCTCTCTGCTGTCCTGTTCTTGCGCTCCACCCTCTCGTTTTCTTTTCCCGGCGACGCTGCACGGCCCGTTTTGTAGAGCCGCTCGATCGAGCTCGAGCCCACCGCAGTCCGGAAGGGTCAGCGCGCTACCTGCTACCAGCACAATTCGTTGGAACCACAGTCTCTCCCGCAATTCTCCGAACACCGATGAATTCTTTGGGCGGTTGCCCTCGGTCGACGCCCGTTGCTCAGACTACGACCTTCCAGGACCCTCCTCTCGGGCGAGATCCCCGTGAGATAATGCTGTGATGAAATATGCCATTCATCACTCATCTGTATTCTCTGTGTGATTGTGCCTGTGACTGTGGTTTAGTTTCAGTTTCATTTCCCTTACCTCAGTTCCGTTTCCTCACCTTGTATTGTATTGTGTGTAGGGCTCCGCCCATACCTGGCCCCTATGTAAGCAGGCTCAGCGTGCCTCACATCCAGTACTGCAGACCTCTGGATGGAAGACACCTCTCCACTGTGTGTTACCTTCTAAGTTAATAAAAGCCTTGTTTTGTTCCGCTAACATTGAGTCTCAGATTTATTGAGGCACATCAAATGCCACACTGCAGGCGAGTTCGAACTTGCTCGTCGCCACTGTAAAGTCCGCGCCTCAATAATACACGGACTTCGGGAGAACAGTTTAACAGGTACTTTACTGAACAGGAGGCAGCGTCAGACTGAAAATACAGAAGCCTGCTAGGGCCTTTTATACAGGGGTGGTCACTGCCGGTACTGGTGGTCACTGCCGGTACTGCAGTCTAAGACCAGTTATTCCCTTAAAGGTACATACACAACACCTGGTCTACATTACTGGTCAAAAACTACTGATGTTACAAATTAACAAACTACAGAATCATCCACCACCCAGTGTGAAAACTGTGAAAAATGCCAAAATATTTTTTTCTTGAATCTTTCCCCATAAAGTGTTTTCACAGCCCGACTTCAATTTACAGACGCCACTCTTTAGGATTGAAGGATTGCCCGACAGAGGGAGCTGAAATTTAAGATGGAAAATAAGAATCAGTGTGTGATCCCACCAGGGAAACAGCAAAAGTAGTTTCCCAACAGGAATTCTTCCAGGTTATTCACATACAGCAGCACAGATTTTTAAGCATTTGACAGAGGCCAATACCACAGCAGAGGATGGCTAATCTACCTGGGAAAGATATCTTCTACTTTAAATGCACATCAATTAAATAAGGGTCATTAAAGTATTTTTGTTATAAAAAGATTTCCCGTCATAAATGTCCTGATTTTGGGGGTGGGGAAGAGACGGGGCGAGATTGTTTTTGAGAGACTATTTATTCCGGTTCGGATGGTTAAATCAGCTGGATGCCGTACAACAGGTTTTCCAAATCAACAGCTCAGGCGATATGGGGTATGGAAGGGAAGCAGGAGGAAGGAGGGCACAATTAAAATTTGCAGGACCAGTCTTATGTCAAAAAAAGCTGGGGCAAATCCACACAAGTTACCTGGCTTTTAACCAACCAATTAGGTTCAATGTCATTCGAAGGGAACATCCAAGTCCACCACATGAACTGCTTCCAGTCCCCCTCCACAGTGAAAAAAGCTGGAAAGGGTAAAACTGACATTTCAGGCAATTGGCCTATTTTGCATGTGTAGGATGGAGCAGGTCGGGGGCACCAGTTGTATACGGGACCACCCAACATAATCCCCTGAATTGGAAGCAGCTCAAATGCTTCCTTAAGCATCCATGATAGGGAATTTGTTTCACTTCAAGCTTCAGCACAATTTAAAGTGGCTATCTTGTTGGTTTTTCCAGACAGAACCCTCCCTTCTCATCCATCCCCTCCCACCCAACAGAATGCTAGGATATGTAGCCAGAACAGTGGAATACAACTCGAGTTTGTGCTAAGCAAAATACTACTTGGAGCACTGAGTAATACAGGCTATTAGGAACAGAGGTCTTGTATATGAACTGCTGAAAAAATAAAGTTACACAAGATACCAGAAGCAACATCTTCACATAATCTGCCAGGCACAGTATTGGATTTGACTTTGGGACAGTGAGGGCATCATTGGCTGCTCACTATTTGAGCTCAAATACTGGAGGGGCAAGCTCGGTGGCCCCAATTACTTTTTCTCATTCTTGAGTTTTCTTGTGTTCTAAAGTCTTTAGATGAATTGGGGTGGGGACACAGGAGGAGGAGAGAAGAAAGTCTGGAGAAGGCACCTAACTTCACTCTACATCACCCTATGAAGACACACCCAAGATTGGGGAAAAAGACATTAAGGGGATCAAAGCAGCAAGTATACAGTTTAAAGCAGCGTAGTCCAACACGTCACCTCCAACAGCGTCTGCAGTTTACGGAGATTACACTCGATTGTTTATGGACAACCAAACCGGCATTCTCAGCCTTCCTCCCAGCATCTGTGCCCTCCCCAATGATAAAATATGTCACATTGCAAGTTCCTCCAATGGCAGTGAATTCATACAGGAAGTAGCTCTTATTCTAAGCAAGAAGGCCCCAGGTTCAATGCCTTGCCTATGGTATGGCAGCTGGTATAAACTGGGACAGTGATAGGGCTGCTACAGTTAGCCTCAGTGCGGAAAAGAGCAGGTAGGCCGAGGTCCCCGCTCCCAATCGCGTGTGCGTGTGTGACAGTTCAATATCTTGACACTCACTGTAAAGATTTTATATTTCTATTAAGTGGATAGGAAACCTCTTTATAGGGCTAAACAAACTCTCCTTCACCTTGGATCAGGATGGCATGCCTTGCAAATGAACAATCATATTAAAAGGTTCCAGCAATTTTACTGCTTCACATTTGTGCACTATTCAAATCCTACCTACAGCGTTGAGAACCTTATTCTCCAAAAAGCTGTTTGATAAGAGCCAAAATCCATAAAATTAAAGCACATTATATTATTCTGCAGTGTAATGTACTGGGAAATTATTCCTAATTAAAAAGTGCTTTCCAAAGTTCAGTAAAACGAACTGTATTTGTAAGCTAGATGCTTTAATAACCATTGCCCCTCCTCCACACAAACTGCTTTAAACAAAGCTTGCCCATTTAAGATTCTCTTCCATCCAGTTACCTGGAAATGCCACGGGTATGCACAAGCTGACAGCACAGCACTTAAGCTACAGGAAATGAGCTCTTTGCTGGCCTGAACTGAAGGGTTCCACAGCAGTCAGGCAAAAGTAACCCAACTGGGTCCATCTGGAGGCCTGCGATCCCAAGCCTTTGCACTGGCTTTGCTCAGATCTGCCAACAGAGCTCTCTTTCTCCGTACCTCTGGCAGAGCCAGCCAGCAAAAAAACATTTTGTTACCTCAACCGCTCGTGGACTGGCAGATTTTGACAAGCAGCTGTTTAAACACACAGAAAACAAAAACTAGCAAATCTCTACAATTACTTGGAGGCGGTCCAATCAAAATGCCTTTGTTTTTCACAGCTGAGCTACAGATTATACAAATACAAATCTATTCATAAAGTTGAATGCAACTGGCTTTTAGGCAATCTCTCAACACATCTTAATTTGTTAAATCATAACAATGGTCACATATTCAAAAGATAAACATATTTAAATATTCAGACAATGTTCTTTCTTTTTCCCCCTCTTCTCTGAAGGTGTGGACGCACACTGCAGTACAGTTCCAACGGTACCGATCACCCTTTGGTGCCTCATGCAGGTGGCCATTCTCACGTGAGAGCTCAGGCATGCAGTGCCAACTGTTTGGAGAACTGGAACGACATCACAGCCAACTCCAATCGTCCAGCAACACCCACAGCAGGGGGGTCACTAGATGGTCACCAACACAGCTGCTGCCCCGATTGAGATTAGCCAACTCAGCAGAGATCAGGAATCGAACCTGGGACCTTCTAATCTGTAGAGTTCAATACGACAGTATTGACTGGTCTTGACCAGCCTGGATTGGTCCTTAAAAAATTTTCAGTGGCAGGGCAAGTTGATATGGCCATTAAAAAAGCAAAAAGTAGTACAAAAGCAAGGAAGTTATGCTAAACCGTTGTAAATCACTGGTTAGGCTTCAGCTAGAGTACAGTGTCTAATTCTGGGCACCACACAAGGGTATCAAGGCCTTGGAGAGGGTGCAGAGGAGATTTACTAGAATGGTACCCGGAATGATGGACTTCAGTTATGTGGAGACTAGAGAAACTTAGAGCAGAGAAGGTTAATGGAAGATTTAATAGAGGTATTCAAAATTGAGTTTTTTTTTAAATAGACAGGATAGGGAGAAACTGTTAGAAATTGTGGTTCAGGTGGGGAGGGTCAACTGATTGTGGGAGTGGTTTAGTTAAGCTCGGGGGGCCAGGGGCGGGGTGGGCACGGAGAGCACTCCTGCTCCTCCTGGCCCACGAGCAATGCTGGATCCAGCAATCACAGAACAGTACAGCACAGAAGGAGGCCATTCAGTCCATTGAGTATTTGAACTGCTCTTTGAACATGTAATCCAGTTTGTCCCACTTCCCCGCTCTTTCCCATATCCCTGAAATTTTTCTCCTTCATGTATTTATCCAATTCCCTTTTGAAGGCTACTAAAGAATCTGTACCCACCACCCTACCAGGCAGTGCATTCCAAATTCTAACCACTCGTCGTGTATATAGGTTTTTCCTCATGTCGCCTCTGGTTCTTTGCCAATCACCTTAAATTTGTGCCCTCTGGTTATCGATCCTTCCACCTTTGGAAACAGTTTCTCATTATTTACTCTATCTGAACCCTTCATGATTTTAAACACCTCTATCAAATCTCCTCTTA
Organism: Somniosus microcephalus; assembly: GCF_052327205.1. Classification (NCBI taxonomy): domain Eukaryota; kingdom Metazoa; phylum Chordata; class Chondrichthyes; order Squaliformes; family Somniosidae; genus Somniosus; species Somniosus microcephalus. The sequence goes on from NC_140998.1 coordinate 140,686,229, forward strand.
GCCTTCTCTGCTCTAGGAACAAACCCAGCGTCTCCAGTCTATCCACGTAACTGTAATCCCTCACCCCTGGAACCATTAGAGTAGGTCTCTACTGCACCCTCTCCAAAGCCTTCACGTCCTTCCTAAAGTGTGATGCCCAGAATTGGACATAATACTCCAGCTGGGGCCGAACGAGCATTTTATATTGGTTGAGCATAACTTCCTGGCTTTTGTATTCTATGCCTTTATTTATAAAGCCCAGGATGCCATAGGATTTATTTGCTTTGTTAACCTGTCTTGTCACCTTTAAAGATTTGTGCACAAGCACCCCCATGTCTCTTTCTTCTTACACCCCCTTTAGCATATATTGTCTCTCCTCACATCAGCTGTGGCTCAGTGGTAGCATGCTTGCCTGAGTCAGAAGTTTGTGGGTTCAAGTCCCACTCCAGAGACTTGAGCATAAAATCTAGGCTGGCACCCCAATGCAGAGCTGAGGGAGAGCTGCACTGTCAGAGGTGACGTTAAACCAAGGCCCTGTCTGCTCTCTCAGGTGAACATAAAGGATCCCATGGCACTATTTTGAAGAAGAGCAGGAGTTATCCTCAGTGTCCTGGCCAATATTTATCCCTCAATCAACATAACAAAAAAAAGATTATCTGGTCATTATCACATTGCTGTTTACGAGCTGGCTGTGCGCAGACTGGCTGCCACGTTTCCTATATGACAGTGACTACACTTCATAAGTACTTCACTGTCTGTAAAATGTTTTGGGACGTCCTGAGGTAGTGAGAGGCGCTATATAAATGCAAGCCAGTCTTTATTCCTTTCAAAAGGCAACACCTCACTTTTCTGCATTGAATTTCATACGCCTCCCTTTAGCTGCCGGGTTTCTCGAGGCCTGGGAAACCCGGCCGGCCAGGGTTAAACCTAAATTGAAACCAAAAAGAAAAAAACGAGGCACGCAGCCACAATAAAATATTATAATAGCCACCCGCCGCCCGGGAGTGGGTTGGTCGCCTGCCTCCCGTCCCGCCTCCATTAAAACCGGGAGTGGGCGGGTTCGAGTTTGGGTTTGAGGTTTTTTTTAACATTTAAACATCCCACCCGACCTGTTTTTGGAGGGTTAAAACTCCCTCCCCGTCCCCCCCCCATACTAAAAACAAAATTCCTAAATTCTTGTAGCATAACTGTTCTAACTCTTTAAAACTAGTATGTCGATTTCCATAATAAAAACAGAAAATGCTGGAAACACTCAGCAGATCAGGCAGCATCTGTCGAGAGAGAAACGGAGTTAACGTTTCAGGTCGATAACATATCAGCCTATATTATTTCAGATTTCCAGCATCCACAGTATTTTACTGTTGCTTGTCTATTTCCACGGTGTTTACACATTACTGACACGAGGTAAAAACATTACATATCTTACTGATGCTGAAAGGTACGAGCCTTGCAGACAGATTACCTGTAATAGTATTTGACTACTTGGTTTGTTCTTTCCTCCTTGCTTTACACATTTATTATAAAGATTATTTTGCCATTTTCCCACTTTATTTATTATTGGCTTAGTACTACCAAGGGAGGGTATTTTTCCACCTTTGAATATCCAATAGGTGGCCTTTTGTCTGGGCCTGAATTGCTAACTTCAACACAAACATCAGAACCTCTCATGACAAAAAGCACGCAAACTCAGAATGTTAAATTAATGGTTTAGACTAGGAATGCCCAGGCTTTGTGGGCCACTTTGTTGCATTCAACGGAGCCCCCACAGGCCACATTTAAAATTTAAAGCAATGTTCCAATTAATTTGCAAAGAACTCAAGCTGCTGATGGCAATAGTACTTGGCGGTCTGTTTTAAACGTAAATTTATGATAGACAGATGTAAATTTATGATAGATAGACGCTACCCCAAGTGAAAGAGAATAGCAAATGGAAGCAATTTGAAAAAGATTGAGTGATTTCATTGGTTTGTTTTTTTGACAGCCCTGGTTCTTATTGGTAGCTTTAAAAAAAATGATTTATTGGAATTTTGTGGGTTCCTTATTCATGATTAGCAGGGGTTCAGATACTTGAAGCAAATCAGCATGGACAACTGAAACACAAAATTGTTACTTAAGCCAGTCAGAAAAGTGGGTCGGATGATTTTTTTATGCATGGGACAACTGAGTGTTATCTAGAAATTTGGTGGGACTTACACTATACAAGCAAGACTTTTAATTATATTAATGAGATAAATAGCGCATCTGCCCACTCAAACTGACCATTAGAAGTAGCTTTTTCTTTCTAAGATTCTCTAATAATTTCAAATTAAGCATAAAATGGCCTGAATAACCTATACTTTAAAAGCAATAAATTACACAATCATTGCACCCCCCCCCCAATAGAAATATTAATATTGCTGAAGTCATAAAAAGTTATGAATATATTTTACGTCGAAGCCTTGTATGTTTAGAAATGCTTTCCAGTTTACTTAGGACTATTTTCTGTTGGTTTTTCCAGGAGCGGTCACATGATTCCAGGATATTGCTGCAATAAATCAAACTACTGCTACAGCTCAGCTTCGCACAAGGTAATTCCAAATGCACTGACTGTTGTTTGAACCGTCTCTGTGACACACAGGCTATATTTGACTGAACAAAGACCAAGAGGTCTGTTTACTTACTTTGGATCAGTGGCCAGCAGTACAACTCTGGTGCAATTTATATACTGCCTTTTACTTGTTGCTTCAGCATTGGGAAGCTGTAATTTCCTGAAGATGCAGCGCTGGTTGAGCCATGCAGACATTGTTTTTTTTTAAAATCCCCAATGAAAAATCAAAAATGTAGTTCATGAACACAGCTCCATTATATACAATAATAATAACAACCCCCCTTCCCGCTCCCCCACCCCCGCATGGCCGTCCGCTGATTTTCTCCCTTTAACATTCCATACTTTTGCTGAAGGTACTGACTCAGGTTGAGGCTTGTACCCTTGGCCAACAGCTGCCCGACAGTAACTCACCCAAGTGGGCCATTTTATTTCCTGGTTTGCTGTCTGTGAGAATTCTTCAATGTGATTGGCTGCTTAGACAGCTTGATGACATCACTGCTAATGTAGACTGGGGATCCCCTTTTGACAGCGCTACAATCAAATTAACGTTGAGAATGATAACATTTTCGCCACACAGATGGCAATATCTTTGTGGGCAGCTTTGTTCAAGGTCAGCAGCGACCACCGTCACTTCGCCACTGGCCGCATATTCCAGGCCAACGTTTCAGGACGATCATCAACCTGAGACGTTAACTCTGTTTCTCACTCCACAGATGCTGCCTGACCTGCTGAGTATTTCCAGCATTTTCTGTTTTTATTCATTATTGTTTATTGAGAATGGATTTCTTTTACTTATTGGGAAGTCAAATACTATTTCAGTCTTTTCACCAAGTGATGTAAACCTAGCTGGAGAATGAATTTGATTGATCATTTCCCTCAGGATTGAACAACGTCAGTCACAGCAAACTCCTCCCCTCTTGATTTTGGTTCTAATTTCAATTTGAAAATCTTCTCTTCTGTGAAAAGGAATGAACCACTTTTGGGGTTTCTTGGTAAATTTTGTATAAAAACTCAAAAGTTGCATTAACAATGAATGTTTGAGTATTTTATGAGGTGGCTTTTGTTTATGGCGGTGTTTAAAGGTTATATCAAGTGGTTAACTAGAATCGCACTTAGTGTTTTAGGGGAAGGAACCAGCAGACTAAAGGGAAAGTGGCAGAGGTGTACCTGGTGACCTTAAAGGGGCTGTGGACTGGTATAGTGAGGAGGTTGACAGGTGGAAAACATGGTGGGGAGAGGGGTGGTACCTGCTAGTCTAGAAAAAAGATCCCATTCCCCAAAGCTCAACTCCCCCACATGCTTGCTAAAGCTTGCCCCCAATATTGCTAGATTCTGGACACTGTTCCATGGGGCCAGACTCTTGCCCCACCTCAATGCTCACAGCTGTTTCTCCCCAGTCCTACTGGACTATAGGGGCCTCCCTCCCCAGCACATTTTGGCACCACCCCCCCACCCCCCACCCCCCACCATCTTGCACCTAGAACCTGGGTTCCCCTTCCAGTGCCTACAAATCCATAGAGCACTCTCCCAGTGCTCTCAGATCTGGAGATTGCCCCAATTCATCTGGATTCCAGGACCCTTCTCTCAGTGATCCCAGATTCTGCTACCTGCTCCCCGGGAGCCCTCTTGGCAGTGTTCTTAGACTCTAACATTCCCTTTCTAGTGTTCGCAGCTCCAGGATCCCTTCAAAATGTTTCTAGTTTCTGAGCCCCAGCCCAGCTCTGCCAGACCCAGGTCCCCCTTTCCAACGCTCCCAGATCACAGGGCTTCTCCCAGTGGTGATTAAATCAGGGTCCCTGATAATACTACTTGGCATAACACTGCTAATCTTTTAAGCCTGTGACTGACTTTGAGCAATGCCACAAGATGTCAGCTTCTATATATAAAAAAGTCTTGCCTCTAACGTGCAACCATCCCACTCCAGATGTGACAGCTTGTTACAGATGTATAACAGAAGAAAGACTTGCATTTATGTAGCGCCTTTCACGACCAACGGACATCCCAAAGCACTTTACAGCCAATGAAGTACTATTTGAAGTGTAGTCACTGTTGTAAAGTAGGAAATGCGGCAGCCGATTTGCGCACAGCACGCAAACAGCAAAGTGATAATGACCAGATAATCTGTTTTAGTGATGTTGATTGAGGGATAAATATTGGCCAGGGCACCGGGGATAACTCCACTGCTCTTCTTTGAAATAGTGCCACAGGATCTTTTACGTCCACCTGGGAGAACAGACTCAAATTATCGTCTCATTCGAAAGACGGCACCTCCGACAGTGCAGCACTCCCTAAAGCCATTTTACCCACTTTGGTGGCAAAAACAGGAAGGCAGATTATTATATGAACGGCAATAGATTGGGAGAAGGGGAAGTGCAACAAGACCTGGGTGTCCTTGTGCACCAGTCGCTGAAGATAAGCATGCAGGTGCAGCAGGCGGTTAAGAAGGCAAATGTTATGTTGGCCTTTGTAGCGAGAGGATTCGAGTACAGGAGCAAGGATGTTTTGCTGCAGTTGTACTGGGCCTTGGTGAGACCACACCTTGAGTATTGTGTGCAGTTTTGGTCGCCTTATCTGAGGAAGGATGTTCTTGCCATGGAGGGAGTGCAGCGAAGATTCACCAGACTGATACCTGGGATGGCAGGAATGACGTATGAGGAGAGATTGGGTCGATTGGGCTTATACTCGCTGGAGTTTAGAAGAATGAGAGGGGATCTCATTGAAACTTATAAAATTCTAACAGGACTGGAGACACTAGATTCAGGAAGGATGTTTCCGATGTCCGGGGAGTCCAGAACCAGGGGTCACAGTCTAAGGATAAGGGGTAAGCCATTTAGGACAGAGATGGAGGAGGAATTTCTTCACCCAGAGAGTGGTGAGCCTGTGTAATTCTCTACCACAGAAGGCAGTGGAGGCCAATTCATTAAATATATTCAAGAAGGAGTTAGATATATTTCTTAAGGCTAAAGGGATCAAGGGATATGGGGAGAAAGCAGGGACAGGGTACTGAATTTGGATGATCAGCCATGATCTCATTGAATGGCGGAGCAGGCTCGAGGGGCCGAATGGCCTACTCCTGCTCCTATCTTCTATGTTTCTATGCCTACCGTGAGAGTTTAGATAGCGAGTGCTGGAAGGCTCTTCGATCTTGTGTGGGACAACACAGTCAAGCCTTGACTCGTCTTCTCCCAATAGCACTATACATTTACCTTGCGGTGGTGGGTGGGGGCGCAGAAGAAGAAAACACTGCTAATTCCTCCCCCCCCCCCCACCCCGTGGAATGATGAAGCCAATTGTTGTGCCTGGCTGAGACCAGCTAACTCGGTACAGACTAGGGATGGAACTTGGAACTTTCCTGGTCTGTGTCTCAGTGCCGCACCCAAGTGAGAATAGCAAGCGTTCAATCCAGTACACCTTCCATTGAGGCAAGCCCTAGTGTCAGTTGTGGCTCAGTGGTAGCACTGTCACCTCTGTGTCAGAAGTTTGGGGGTTCAAGTCCCACTGCAGAGACTTGAGCACAAAAATCTCAGCTGGGGTGCGGCACTGTCAGAGGTGCCGTCTTTCGGATGAGACGTTAAACCGAGGCCCCGTCTGCTATCTCAGGTGGACGTAAAAGATCCCATGGCACTATTTCTAACAGGAGAAGGGGAGTGATCCCTGTTGTCCTGGCCAATATTTATCCCTCAATCAACATAGTCGAAACAGATTATCTGGTCATTATCATGTTGCTGTTGTGGGAGCTTGCTGTGCACAAAGTGGCTGCAGCGTTTCCTACATTACCAAGGTGAGTACACTTCAAAAGTACTTTGGGACGTCCGGTGGTCATAAAGGCTCGATATAAATCCAAGTCTTTTTTCTGAATCTCAGAATATCAAAACATATATTCATTTTTACAAACACAATCCATTTCGACTTTGGACCAGTTCAACATGAAGGATAATTCAGAAAATTCATGCACAGTTGGGACCTTGGATGTACAGGGCGCAGCTATTTGACATAACTAGATCCTGACGAGCCAAAGTGTACACAGCGGTCAATTTTCATATACACAAAATTATTTTAACAAGCTTTTTCAGCTAGTAACCAGACATACCAGGTGAACTGGTTTTAACCCCTACCACCTTCACCCCAGGTTTGCGTTTCATGTTACGGTGTGGTTTGATATTACGTTGCGTGCTAGATTAGCTGGTTTGTTTATTTGGGAATGGAGACTCAGTTATTCATTAGAGGTTTCTGAAATCTCTCAACCTTCAAAGTGGAAGACTGGCCTGCTAAAACATCAGGGAGCCCAGTCTGCCTTTGAAATATGCTAAATGTTGAACAGTGCGAAGCACTTTGAGATGTTGGAGAGACACAAGGCACTATCTAAATGGAAGTTCTGTTTCCACTGATTGCAAAAAGCCATTTTCTTCTTAAAATATAGACAGAATAGCTTTCTTTAATACGTCTTTCTCTGCCTAAATTACCAATGTGAATCACCATGCGCATTTACCAAATTATTGAGTAATCCCAGAAAAAAAATGGACCAGAATAGTAGTAAATCTGGGATCTACGCCCCTTCTCTTCCTAGAAATATTTCCAAGCACAAGATAAAGAGCAGAACACCACCGCTGAAATTTAACCCACAAACCCATTTGTGAAAGAGAATATGGTAAAGCTAGCTAAACCAGGACAATAAAACGAGTGTATTTTACACATGCACATATTCTAATCTTTCAAATTATTATTTTTCAATAAGGGTATTCCTTGGCAGAATTGACAATGCTACTGCTTGTAATTTAGGGATTATTTATATGCGAAGGGGAAGATGTCAGCTGCTTCACCAAAACCTGCATTAGCGGTGGCTGTCGCAGTCGTGCAGGTCCTGTTCAGACCCGGTTTTACCAGGACTTCCCACTGCAGAAAATCCTGGCAAGTTTACTTTCAGGTTGCAGCTGGCTGTGTGGGACCAGTGTGCTGGAAACTGGTGCCACGAGCACGAGTCTTGCAGAAATATAAAAGCAGCTTTAATTTAATGTTGACACTTCTCCTGGAGGACCTTAATTTCTATAAGTACTTCTATACTGAAACAATACCCTTGCACAACTCCCAACCACCAGTCACAGCGCAACAGAAGCAACTCAACAGGCGGGACGAGAAAGAGAGAAAAATCACACACACTGGTGCATGGTAGGTACTTTTCTACGGTTCGGCTGTTAAGGCACATTGTTGGAGCAAGGCAGAGGGATCTACTCAGCATTAAGCACTAGTAAATAAGGTAGAGCACAGAATAGGAAGAGACACAGGACACCAGCTCAGCGATTCATTCCTAGCAGATGATTATAATTCACCAGCCGTAACTAGGACATGGCACATCATCCCACCAGTGTCCACCATTACCGTGTTGCATCATCTCCTGTCTGAGTACCATGGTCTTTCGTAAAAGGTCCCGAAGGCAGTGAAAATAAGCTGATCTGAACAATTAATAAATCGCTTGCCCTAATAATAACAAAGTTCCTTCAGGAAAGTAATTTTTTACTGTTTAAAGTTTTAATTGAAAATTGCCCAAATTTGATTTGGAGTTACAAATGAAGCAAGTACACCAAACACACTTGTTATTTTAGTACATGAATATAAATCATTTATTCCAAGTCTAACCAGGAACATTTGCCATCCAGAACAGAGTTCTGGTGAAATACATGATATAGATTAAACAAAAATCAGAAAATGCTGGAAACACTCAGCAAACCAGGCACAGTATCTGTCAAGAGAAGTGACAATTCAACCTTTCTGGCATTGCCCTTTATCAAAACGCAGGGTTATGAGAAAGGGCAATGCCTGAAGGATTGACTTGTCGCTTCTCATCGCAGTTACTGTTTCTGACTTGGAGTTTCCATAATTTTCCAGTTCTGTCTGCGCCAGTCCCTGGCAGTCCAGAAACATTGTTTGAGTGCGCCACTTGGTTTAGATTTTTATGGTTCAAGGTCCCATTGCATGCACCAAACCTCTGCCAAGAGGACAGCAGACTTGTTTTGGGGTCTCTGCCTTTTCTGCTTGGACCTTGGCAACAAGATATAAATTAGAGCGCATTGTGGTTGAATTTCCCTCGGATTGATCTTCCATTTCCAGAACCCCTTCCCCTCCAACCATTCGTGGTAGCAAGTCATTCTGTGCAAAAGGTTACGATTTATGACCCAACATTATTACTGGGTGGTGTTGCCTGGACTTAATTCCACCTTCTTCCCCGGCCGGCCCACATAATTTTATCCTACCCTTTCCCTGTGGCTTTGGTTCTTGTTGGGGTAGTTCACAGATTCCAGCTGCTCTCCAATATCTCACCCAAGTAGCATCAACGGGCTATTCAACTGCTGACAGCATCACAACTGAAATTGGCCCCGGCGCTCCCAGTTTCCAGCAGGGGTCACTGGATAGTGAATGGAAGCCTTGGCTAATTGCGCACCTTTCCAAACCCAAGGGTAGTGATGTCAATGGCAACTAGAGATCTTCCTGGTCTGAAAAGTTTAGTACCATACTGGTCAGTGTCTTTACCAACTGACCAAGCTGGAAGAGGGTGGGCGGTGGTATTTTTTTAAAAATAAAAAACTGGTTTACTTGTACAGAATCTCAATGGATTCTTACTACCGAACACATCTTCACTAATGCACGCCTCACTCCAAAATAGTCCATCGCTAAATCATTATCCTACAGCAAAGTTTGCAACAAAACAGCATAGCATGAGGTTTGCCAGTGTACTTTATCATTGGAGTGTCTGGATGTGTGCGCCTGTACACCGTTTTCCACACATCAGGTTCCCAATCTAAGTTATCAGGAAAAAGGGGAAATGGTGACGGAGAACAAAATACTGCAGATGCTGGAAATCTGAAACATCAACAGAAAATGCTGAAAAACACTCAGCAAGTCAGGCAGCATCTGTGGAGAAAGGAGGTATGTTGACTGTTGTATCCGTGTGTTAATGGAGACACGGAATGCAGGAGTTGGTTTAACAGGTGTTTACTGAACAAAGTCTGGAGGTGAACTAAAAGATACAAGACGCTATACAGGCTTATATACCCGAGTGGTCACTACCGGTATTACAGTACACAGAGGCTCTTAAAAGGTACATACACTACAATTCCTCCCCTTTTAGATAATTAGTACATAACATTTTAAGTAATCATTAATTAACATGTTTACAAGAACAATAATCTACACATTTGCTGCAGTTAATCAATTATAAGTCAGTCTCTCTGGAGGCTTCCTGACTCGGTCCGGATAACGCCTCGGTGGTGTAGTAGTTTTTGGTGGTGTAGTAGGTTCTTTTGGCAAGGTCGATTCGGCTTGAATGCCAGTGTCGGGTTCATCTGGTTCCAGTATCACCGGATCGGAGGTAGATACTATGGGTATCTCTGCTTCATCATTAGGCGTATAGAGTTGTGGTGTAGGTTGTCCCTTTTCGGATGACTATGATCTGGTCAGCATGGCGCCTTATTATGCTTTCTCCAATGTCCATGGTATACATCAGCGGTCCCAGTCGTGTGCAAATAGTTCCAGGCTGCCATTTCTCGGTACGGTAGTCCTGGGCCAAAACTTGTTGACCTATCTGGAAGGTTCTAGTCGGCCTTTCATTCATGCCTTGAAATTGCCGGTTCTCTACGTCCCTTCTGATGTTTGGCTTGACCAAATCCAGCCGGCATCTTAGTCTTCTATTGAAAAACATCACGGCGGGAGTTTGGTTTGTAACCACATGTGTTGCATTCCTGTACGCAAACAAGAAGTTATCTACCTTATGTTGTAGATTTATATCTTCATCACCCATGGCCTTTATGGCCTTCTTGAAGGTCTGGACAAACCTTTCAGCTAATCCATTGGTGGCGGGATGGTATGGGGCGGACGTGTAGCGCTTAACCCCATTGTTTTTTAAGAACTTCCTGAATTCTTCGGACACAAATTGCGGTCCATTATCAGAACAGATCTGTTCAGGCAGCCCATTCCTGGCAAATATGGTCCTTAATACTGTGATGGTTTTTTCCGTGGTGGTGGAGGACATCTTTATTACCTCTGGCCACTTGGAGTGTGCATCCACCGCGATTAAGAACATCGAGTCCATAAATGGACCAGCAAAGTCGATATGTACCCTTTGCCATGGAGATGAGGGCCACTCCCATGGACGTAGAGGGGCTTGTGGTGGGGCGTTTTGGACCTTCTGGCATCCTAGACAGCTCTTGGTCATTTCTTCGATGTCTCCATCGATACCTGGCCACCACACAAACGCTCTGGCTAAGTTCTTCATTTTCACTCCACCCAGATGCCCCTCGTGAAGCTCCTTTAGCACTTTATCCTGGAGTTTGGGTGGAATCACCACTCTGGATCCACACATCAAGGTTCCTCGGCACACTGACAGCTGTTCTCTTCTTTGCGAGAATGCTGGCAACAGTGGTTCGCCATGTGCTGGCCATCCCTTCACTGTTAAATCGTAGACTCGTGAGAGAGTCGGGTCATTTCTCGTTCTATGATAAAATTGACCCTTAGTGTTAGGGGGATTAAATACATGGGGTTACGGGGGATCGGGTGGGATATGTGTCGGTGCAGGCTCGATGGGCCGAAATGGCCTCTATCTGCACTGTGGGGTTTCTGTGATTTCTGTGTGAATGGTAGAATTTGTTACTGGTAGACATTCCACTATGGTTGAGTGGAACATCTCCACTGGGTCCACTGTAGGTGCCTCTTCTACCGTTGGCAACGGTAGGCGCGATAAACTGTCAGCATTCCCATGCTGTTTTGATCCTTTGTATTCTATGTCATATTGGTGTGCCCCTAGGAAAAGGGACCACCTCTGTAGCCTTTGCGCTGTCATAATGGGAACGCCCTTTTTAGGGTTGAATATGGAGACGAGGGGTTGATGGTCAGTCAACAAGGTAAATTTTTGTCCGTGTAGGTAATGGTTGAATTTCTTCACTCCCCACACCAGGCGGAGTGCTTCCCTGTCGATCTGGGCATAGTTACGCTCAGCTGAGTTCAATGAGCGTGACGCCAAAGCTATCGGCCGCTCCGAGCCATCAGGGAATCTATGCGATAATACCGCTCCCACGCCGTAAGGGGATGCATCGCACGCCAGTCTGATTGGCAGTGATGGGTTGTAATGAGCCAACACTTCCTTGGACGTGATCAAGCCTTTGCATTTATGGAAGGCACGTTTAGTCTTCGCTCCATTTCCAAATTACTCCCGTTTGTAGCAGTGCGTTAAGAGGGTGCAGAACAGTTGACAAGTTCGGTAAAAATTTATGATAGTAATTTATCAATCCCAGGAACGACCTTAATTGTGAGACATTTTCAGGTGCTGGGGCTTTTATGACCGCTTCAATTTTTTCAGGTGACTTATGCAACCCTTCTTCGTTAATTATATGGCCACAATATGATATTTGTTTCTGGAAAAATTCGCACTTGGGGCGATTTGCTCGTAGGCCCCGTTCTCTCAGCCTAGTGAGCACCTGCTCCAAATTGGCACGGTGCTCGTTGTCGTTTTCTCCTGTTACAAGGATGTCGTCTAGGTAGCATTGAGTCCCCGGAATCCCTTGCAGGACTTGCTCCATAGCTCTTTGCCAGATAGCTGGAGCTGATGCTACTCCGAAAACCAGTCGATTGTACTAGTACAGACTTGTGTGTGTTTATCGTGAGATACTTTTTAGAGGCCTCCTCAACCTCCATCTGTAGATATGCCTGTGCCAAGTCAATTTTGGTGAAACGTTTCCCTCCGGATAGTGAGGCGAACATATCTTCTATCCTCGGAAGAGGATACTGTACCGTGTGAAGGACCGGGTTAACAGTCACCTTGAAGTCCCCACAGGTGCGAATTTTTCTCTGTTCTTCAGATTTATCATTATTCAACGTTTTCTTCATGACCGGGACGATGGGTGTTGCCCACTCGCTCCAATCTACCGTGGATAACACGCCTGCCTTTTCCAAATTCTCCAGCTCTGCCTCGACTGCTGGACGAATTGCGTATGGCACCGGCCTTGCCTTAAAAAACTTGGGAATTGCTGCATCTTCCACTTTTACTGAGGCGGTGACGCCTTTCAAGGTTCCTAGTTCCTGTTGAAACACTTCCTTGGCGTTGGCCAAGATGTCTTTTAATCGTTCAGGTATGACGTCATCATCATTTTTTTTCTTACTGGTCACCGTCAGTGCCTGAATGGAGTGCCAGTCTAAACGTATCTTCCTGATCCATTCACGTCCCAACAGCGGTGGACCACCATCTTGCAGAACGTATAAATACAACTTCTGTATTTCCTTGCCATTGTATACAACAGGCACCCTTATTTTCCCTCTGGGGTATATTTTCTGCCCCGTATATGTTTTCAAGATAATGGATGTGTCTTTCAAAGGTATATGCGGAAATAGCCGCTCGTAATCCCGTCGACTTATGACGGTCAGAGCTGATCCTGTATCTAGCTCCATTTTAACTGGGGACCCCGCTATCGTGAGGGTAACCCAAATGGTCTGATAATCTTCTTTGGCAATTACATTATGTAATTTGAGACAGCTTAGTCTCTTGTTTCCGGAGTCGCAATCGCTCTTCTGGTCTTCGGAGCTACTGTCCGTCATCATTTGTACTTTTCTGTACTTTTCCTTATTGATTTTTTTTCTGTCATTGGTTTTTGTTTTCCAGATCGGCATACACGTGCAATGTGTCCCATCTTTCCGCATTGCCTGCATGCTTTGTCCTTGAACCAGCAGTCCCTCTGGTCATGGGTGGATCTGCCGCAGCGATAACATCTCTCGAAACCCCGTTTCATTTCATGGGTGCCGAAGTCCTGTGGCTTTTGCTGTATCTCTGCAGCTCCTCTTGCTGCTGCTTCGTATGATACAGCCACACTGAAAGCTTTGTCCAGTGTCAAATCTTTCACAAAGTATCCTTTTCTGTGTTCCTTCACTTAGGAGACCGCAGACGAATTTGTCTCGTAGAGAATCTGCCAGTCCTGCCCCGAATTGGCAGTGCTTTGACAGCTTTCTTAATTCGGTGAGGTAATCAGCATTACTTTCATTCTTGTGCTGATTCCTCCTGAAGAATTTGAATCGTTCTGCTATCAGCAGCGGTGTTGGGTTTAAGTGCTCCTGCAGGGTATCAACAATCTCCTTAAAATTCTTGTCCATCGGTTTGGCTGGAGTAATTAAGTTTCGTAACAGCCCGTATGTCCTTGCGCCCATCAGATTTAGAAGTACCGGTGCCTTATCATCCTCTACTTCATTCGCTGTGCAATATACCTCCACTTTTTCCACATATGTGGTCCAATCCTCTATATTACTATCGAAAGCAGTAATATTGCCAGTCTTAGGCATCCTGAAAATCAAAAATGGCACCTCCCGCGCTTTCCTTTATTCCCTGCCGAGAAAAAATGGCGCCTCCCGCGCTTTCCCGCCGCTGCCGCTCTCCGCAGATTTTATTTACACAGATATTTTTAATAGTTGGAGACTCGTTCCCGCCGGACTCTCTGGGACTTTTCCCTCCCTCTGCTTGGTCCGAACGCCGACCTGCTTTGCAGCGCCGGCCGTCTCCCGAGTGCTCCACCCTCCATCTGTTTGCCTCCGCCTTCCGACTCGCTGCTCGGCCCCGCTGCAGAGCCACCCGATCGAGCCCCAGCCCGCCGCCCAGGAAGGATTAGTGCAGTACCTGCCACCAGCCTGGCTAGCTGGTGAAACCACAGTTTTTTTCTTTTTTTTTCTTCGACCTTCGTCTGAGGAATCGATCTCCTTGAGGTGCTGCCGAATTGCAGGTAAGTCCGTTTCCAATTTGTCGCCACTGTTGTATCCGTGTGTTAATGGAGACACGGAATGCAGGAGTTGGTTTAACAGGTGTTTACTGAACAAAGTCTGGAGGTGAACTAAAGGATACAAGACACTATACAGGCTTATATACCTGAGTGGTCACTACCGGTATTACAGTACACAGAGGCTCTTAAAGGTACATACACTACATTGACATTTTGGGCACAAGCCTTCATCAGAACTGGATGATATATCTTCCAGTTCTGATGGATGGTTAACTCTTTACAATCTATATTAATGATTTGGAGGAGGGGACTGAGTGTAACATATCAAAGTTTGCAGATGATAGAAAGATGGGAAGGGAAGTAGTGAGTGAGGACATAAAAAACCTGCAAAGGGACATAGACAGGCTAAGCAAGTGGGCAGAGATTTGGCAGATGGAATACAATACTGGGAGGTGAGAGGTTATGCCCTTTGGCAGGAAAAATCATAGAGCAAGTTATTATCTTGATGGCAAGAAACTGGAAAGTACTGTAGTACAAAGGGATCTGGGGGTCCTGGTGCACGAAACTCAAAAAGTTAGTATGCAGGTGCAGCAAGTGATCAAGAAGGCCAATGGAATGTTGGCTTTTATTGCTAGGGGGATAGAATATAAAAACAGGGAGGTATTGTTGCAGTTGTACAAGGTATTGGTGAGACCGCACCTGGAATACTGCATACAGTTTTGGTGTCCATACTTAAGAAAAGACATACTTGCTCTCGAGGCAGTACAAAGAAGGTTCACTCGGTTAATCCCGGGGATGAGGGGATGGACATATGAGGAGAGGTTGAGTAGATTGGGACTCTACTCATTGGAGTTCAGAAGAATGAGAGGCGATCTTATTGAAACACAAGATTGTGAAGGGGCTTGATCAGGTGGATGTGGTGAGGATCTTCCCAATGATGGGTGAAACTAGAACTAGGGGGCATAATCTTAGAATACTGAGATGAGGAGAAACTTCTTCACTCAGAGGGTAGTAGGTCTGTGGAATTTGCTGCCCCAGAAAGCTGTGGAAGCTACATCATTAAATAAATTTAAAACAGAAATAGACAGTTTCTTAGAAGTAAAGGGAATTAGGGGTTACGGGGAGCGGGCAGGAAATTGGACACGAGTCTATGTTCGGAACGGTCATGGCCCTGTGGGTAACGGAGCGGGCCCATGGGCCGTGTAGCCTGGTTCTGCTCCTACTTCTTGTGTTCTAATTATGTGTTAGATTTCAGGAGATGGTTCTATTCCTGTTCCTGGCTGGGGTGGAGATCACCTTTTACAGAAGGTAAGTACTGTAGAAAATATCGGGACAGTGATCTCCTGGACGAGTTTCGATCGCCTAGATGGGTCGGAGAGGAATGTCCCAGATTTTTCTCTCCCAAATTGGCCATTGGGTTTTTTATCTGGTTTTTCGCCTCTCCCAGGAGATCACATGGGTTCGGGAGGGATGTAGAGTGATGGTAGATTTGAGGTTAGGATCAGATCAGCCATGATCTTATTGAATGGTAGAGCAGGCTCGAGGGGCCGATTGGCCTACTCCTGCTCCTATTTCTTATGTTCTTATGTTCTATGCGGGAAATGGCGATGAGTAACTTGCTGAGGAACAGAAAGAGAGAAAACTAATAGCCCAAATAAGTTCAGGCCAATCCCATACACCTCACCACTAATTAAAGAGCACCATTGGAAGAGGTCCCAGATCATGGTCAAGTGTATACTATATGATGAAAATGTCATACTATACATAATTTGTAAAAAAAAACCTACGTCTACATGCACTGCCATTACAAATTCCTGTATACAAACTGCCTGTGTGAACTTGTCACACAGTAGTTATACCCTCCCACCAGTGGCAGCACTGTAGTGCCTCAGTTTTACATCTCCCTGTTCCTCACCCTGTATTACAGAGAAACTCCTAAGTTGCAACTAAATCTCAATTCCAAAGTTTCTGCAAGTATCATAAAAATAAAAACCGAACGTACGACTTTATAATGGGGATTGAATTACGTTTTCACAGCTTGTTTGAAGTATCCCCTGCCCTCTATCCCCTCTAACCTGAAGGAGTATGCTTGTCCTATACTTCCTGCGTGCAACACCGTTGGAGATTGGCTTGACTTTTAAAAGAATGCCCGTGTCCACATGCAATTTTTCTGCATCAGGAAAGAAGTTATCAATATTCAACTGAGTTTGATCCTCGTCATTCTACCAGATTTTACAAGTGAGGCCGGTTCACTTGCATTGCTCATTACACCTGCAGAATGCTTGCAGAACACTTATGCTTTACCTTTAATAAACAAAAGGGTGTTTATTTTTCATACTCCCATTGTTAAACACTAACCGCAAATGTCAAAACAACACTTCAGAACCAGAAGCTCGTTGGAACAGATGAGCAGAAGCTTTTTTTTTAAGAAAGGATCCCTGTGACGACTTATTATTGGAGCCCTGCCGATTTCACGGACTACTAAGCAATTAACTTGTACATACTTCACTCCACGCACTGTACAGGTTCAAAATAAAACCGTACGCTTGCTTTCCATCTTCTATGAGCAGACATGCTGAAGGTGGTAAATTCCACACCCAAATCAAGGTAGTAGTAATACGTTTACACACATAAAAAGGGTTTAAAAGAGTAACCTGTGACACAACTACTTTGCACTAAAAACCTGGTCACACTCCAGTGCAGCTAATTTCTGGTACGTTAACTTCGTTACAGCATTGAGGACAAGCGACTGTAATGGAAAATTCGGTTTGCTTCCCTGGAATAGCTAGACATGCAACTTTGAGTCCATTCTTGCATAAATAACTCTAGAAGACAAGATTACATTTTGCTATGTGGTAGCTGAGGCTATCTGTGCTGGCGATGACAAAATGGGGCATCTCAACTGAACCTGATCCAGTCCTCACCAGATAACCAATAAATGCAGACTTTTCAGCAAGAAACTCTTGGATTACCAGCAGGAGCAGGATCCTGGGCTGCTTCATCCCTTCTCATCATAGGAATATAGTAACACGAGTAGACCATTGAGCCCCTCGAGCCTCTTCCGCCAGTGACCCGCCTTTGCTCCATATCCCTTAATACCTTTGGTTAATAGAAATCTATCAATCTCAGATTAAAATTAAAAATTGACCTAGCATCAACCGCTGTTTGTGGAAGAGTTTTCCAAACTTCTACCACCCTTTGCGTGTAGAAGCGTTTCCTAACTTCACTCCTGAAAGGCCTGGCTCTAATCTTTAGGGCTGTGATTTTTAGTCCTAGATTCTCCAACTAGTGGAAATATTCCATGGGGTACCGATACCAATTGGAGAGCCCCTACTGCAAACCAGACTGAGACCAGAATACTCAGGAGATCAATGAATGACTTCATTGAAAATTACAAACTGATTGTCCTGCTGATTTTTTTTTTCCATTATGCTCACAAAGAAAACATCAGCACTACAGCAGACTGTACAGATTTTGTTGTGGGGTGGGGGGGGGGGGGGTGCTGCTGATCAAGCTGAAGAGCGTCAGTATTGGTGTATAGGACTGTTTACATAGCTGGATTTAGAGCAAAACTCTCTACACTGTCTCAACAGGTCAACATGACTCAACACCCAGCTACATGCTACAGCTGGGCCTGCTAATCTGACAGGTTCCCAGATAGGTCCTATGCAGCTAGATGGGTTCTCAGTCCCAAAATTGACTGGCTCTTAATGGGTCATGTCAAAGACTAGTGCCCTTTAAAGCACTCAGCCTCCAGTACCCTCTGAATTTCTAATACAAAATGATAGAACACCAGACATGTCAAAGCAGATGAAACTTGAACCTGCCTTCTCTGCCTTTCTCCATCTAGAATATCTTCAGATCCTGGACCTGCACAAAGTTCCATATAAAAGACGTACATATGTACCAGCTCGTTCTATGCATCAAAAAAAAAACAAAGCTTCAAAATGTTGACCTAAGTGTGCACTTATGAAATTCCTGCAACAGTAATATATCCAGGTGCATTCAAAGAACCAACAAACCCATCAAAATGCTTTTGGTTCACTATTAAAAGACCAGCACATTTCTCAACTACTCTCATGTAGTCAAAATGTAATAAATATTATGGCCTAATCTAGTGCCATTTCATTTCCATTCAGTTCAGCTCCAAGCTCCTGAAAACAAACATTTTCCTGCCTCAGACCCACATAGCTGCAACCGTGCAAATATTAGGGCTCTCTAACAATTGACTGGGTAGATGCACCATGTGAGGTGGCACACATACCAGGAACAATCACTACTTCAAAGCTTTGAGTTGTGCCAGCTGGGGTACCAGGGCACTACAATTGGTTCTGTAGTGTATGTACTTTGCAGAAGGAACTATATTCTGCAGCCCCTGTATACTGCAGTACCAGTAGTGACCACCCCTGTATATAAGCCTGTGTAGTAACTTTTGCATAGCAGTTCCAGTTTGTCTCCACTCAGTAAAGACCTGTTATAACCAACTCCTGCAGTCCGTGTCTCAATTACACATGGACATAATACTGGCGACGAGCAGATCCGAACTTACCTACAGTCTGCACCACCTCATGGGGATCCATCCCTGAAGCGAAGTTGTCAGAGGTCGAGGCCAGAAGGAAGAAAATAAATAAATAAATAAGTAAAACAAACAGAAGAAACGGGCGTCGACCATGGGCAACCGCCTCTGATTCATCGGAGTTGAAGATTTGCAGGAGAGGCTGTCGGGATGCGGGGCTTGGTTATCCTGTCGATGGTGTTCCAGCTAATCAGGCTGGTGGCAGGTAGTACACTGATCCTTCCTGGGCTGCGGCGGGCTAGAGCTCGATCGGGTGGCTTTTCAACGGGGCCGAGCAGCGTTGTCGGGAAGAGAGAGAGAGAGGGTGGAGCACACAGGGCGCGGCCGGTGCTATGAAGCCGGGCAGCGTACAGACCCGAGAAGAGGGAGGAAAGTGTCCCGCAGGGTTGCTCCGACGACGGGGAAGTAAAAGAAATTAGAAGCGCAGAAAGCCGCGAGGAGCTGCAGTTTGCCACGGGAACCGCGGAGAGCGGCGTTAGCAGCAGCGCGGGGGGGAAGTGCGCGAAGACCATAGGGCGTCGCCATCAAGGCATAAAACGCCAGCAACAGCGCCAGCAGCAGCGGGGAAGACGGAAAGCGCGGGAGGCGCCATTTTGTTAAATTGGGGAAGAAGACAAAGCGCGGGAGGCGCCATCTTAGATTTCCAAGATGCCAAAGACTGGCAATATCACTGCCTTCGATAATGCAATAGAAGACTGGACCACGTATCTGGAAAGAGTCGAGGTATATTGCGAGGCAAATGAAGTAGCCGATGAGAAAAAGGCATCGATACTACTAAACTTAATGGGCGCAAGAACGTACGGCCTATTGCGGAACCTGATTACTCCAGCCAAACCGATGGCGAAGAGTTTTAACGAAATTGTTGATATCCTACAGGAACACCTAAATCCTACACCGCTGCTGATAGCAGAAAGATTTAAATTCCACAGGAGAAATCAGCATAAAGATGACAGCAATGCTGATTACCTTACGGAACTACGCAAGCTATCAAAGCGCTGCCAGTTCGGAGCAGGACTGGCAGATACCCTACGGGACAAATTTGTCTGTGGACTCCTGAGTGAAGGAACCCAGAAGAGGTTACTCTCAGAGAAAGAGCTGACGCTAGATAAGGCTTTCAGCGTGGCAGTATCGTACGAAGCAGCAGCAAGGGGAGCTGCGGAAATACAGCAAAAGCCACAGGAATACGGCACCCACAAAATGACACGGGGATTTGAAAAATGTTATCGCTGCGGCAGAACAACCCATGACCAGAAGGACTGCTGGTCCAAGGACAAAATATGCAGGCAATGCGGAAAGATGGGACACATTGCACGAGTTTGCAGGTCTGGGAAGAAGACTAATGACAACAAAAAGGCTACGAAGGAACAGTACAGGAAAGTACAAAAGATGACGGACAGTCGTTCCGAAGACCAGATGAGCGATAGTGAATCCGGGAACAAGAGACTAAGCTGTCTCAAACTTCACAACGTAATCGCAAAAGAGGATCACCGAACCATTTGGGTGACCCTCATGATAGCAGGGTCCCAAGTCAAAATGGAATTGGATACAGGATCAGCCCTGACCATCATGAATCGACGAGACTACGAGCGGCTATTCTCACACATACCCTTGAAAGAGACATCCATTGTCTTGAAGACGTATACGGGGCAAAAAGTATACCCCAGAGGGAAAATAAGGGTGCCTGTCGAATACAACGGCAAGGAAATACAGAAATTGTATCTGTACATACTGCAAGATGGTGGACCACCGTTATTGGGACGTGAATGGATCAGAAAGATAAGTTTAGACTGGCACTCCATTCAGGCACTGACGGTGGCTGGTAAAAAGGATGACGACATCACACCTGGACGAGTCAAAAATCTTAGCTGACGCCAGAAGTATTTCAACAAGAACTGGGAACTCTTAAACGTGTAACCGCCTCGATAAAAATAGAAGAGAATGCAATTCCCAAGTTTTTCAAAGCAAGACCGGTACCATATGCAATTCGCCCAGCCGTCGAGGCAGAGCTGGAGAATGCAGGCGTGTTATCTAAGGTAGACTGGAGCGAGTGGGCGACACCCATCGTTCCTGTCATGAAGAAAACGTTAAACAATAAGTCTGAGGAGCCAAGGAAGGTTCGCATCTGTGGGGACTTCAAGGTGACGGTGAACCCAATTCTTCACACAGTACAATATCCTCTCCCGAGGATAGAAGATATTTTCGCCTCACTATCTGGAGGGAAGCGTTTTACAAAAATTGACCTAGCACAAGCATATTTGCAGATGGAGGTTGAAGAATCCTCTAGGAAGTATCTCACGATAAACACTCACAAAAGGTCTTTACCAGTATAATCGACTGGTATTCGGAGTAGCATCAGCTCTGGCTATATGGCAAAGAGCGATGGAACAAGTCCTGCAAGAGATTCCGGGGACTCAGTGTTACTTGGACGACATCCTAGTGACAGGTGAAGATGACAGTGAACACCTTGCCAACCTAGAGCAGGTGCTCACTAGACTAAGAACATGGGCTACGAGCCAATCGCCCCAAGTGCGAGTTTTTTAAGAAACAGATATCGTATTTGTGGTGTATGTAACCTGTTCCACCTTAAGAGAACTACCTTAAGAGATGTACTACTTTCTCTTGGCTGCTGTATACTGTAATACCGGTGGTGACCACACCGGTATATAAACATTGTGTAGGGATTTGCTGGGCAGTTGAGCCCTGACCTCCGAATAGTAAAGACCTGTTAAAGTTATTCTTGTGGTCTGTGTCCAGTGATTTATAATAAGCATAACTGGGACACACAGACTTAACAGTATTGTGGCCATGTGATTGATGAAGAGGGGTTACATAAGTCCCCTGACAAAATTGAAGTGGTAGTTAAGGCTCCAGCGCCTGAAAATGTGTCGCAACCGAGGTCATTCCTCGGATTGGTTAATTACTACCATAAGTTTTTGCCGAATTTGTCCCCAATTCTGCACCCACTGAACGCTCTGCTACAAGCTGGAGTAGCATGGAAATGGAGCGATGAATGTAAACAGGCCTTTCAGAAGATTAAAGACCTAATCACTTCAAGAGAAGTATTGGCTCACTACAACCCATCACTACCGATAAGACTGGCGTGTGATACGTCTCCCTACGGCATTGGAACGGTACTGTCACATAAATTCCTTGATGGTTCAGAGGCCGATAGCTTTCGCGTCACGCTCGTTAACTTCAGCCGAGCGTAACTACGCCCAGATTGACAGAGAGGCCCTCAGCCTGGTGTGGGGGGTGAAGAAGTTCAATCACTACCTGCACGGTCAGAAATTTACTCCACTAACTGATCATCAACCTCTTGTCTCCATTTTCAACCCTCAGAAGGGCGTCCCGATAATGACAGCACAGCGGCTACAGAGGTGGTCCCTTTTCCTAGGGGCACACCAATATGACATCGAGTACAAAGGAACTAAACAGCATGGGAATGCTGATGGATTGTCGCGCCTACCGTTGCCGACGGTGGAAGAAGCACCTGCAGTGGATCCAGTGGAGATATTCCACTCGACCATAGTCGAATGTCTCCCTGTGACGAATGCAAACAGAAAAGGAAACACGAAATGACCCGACACTCTCCTGGGTCTATGATTTAACGGTGAAGGGATGGCCAGCACATGGCGAACCACTGTTGCCAGCATTCTCGCCGAGAAGAGAACAGCTGTCAGTGTGCAGAGGAACCTTGATGTGTGGATCCAGAGTAGTAATTCCACCCAAATTGAAGGATAGAGTGCTCAATGAGCTTCATGAGGGTTATCTGGGAGGGGTAAAAATGAAGAACATAGCCAGA
Source organism: Somniosus microcephalus (assembly GCF_052327205.1). Taxonomy (NCBI): domain Eukaryota; kingdom Metazoa; phylum Chordata; class Chondrichthyes; order Squaliformes; family Somniosidae; genus Somniosus; species Somniosus microcephalus. The sequence goes on from NC_140998.1 coordinate 140,708,917, forward strand.
GCGTTTGTGTGGTGGCCGGGAATCGAGAGAGAAATCGAAGAGATGACCAAGAGCTATACAGGATGCCAGAAGGTCCAAAACGCCCCACCACAAGCCCCTCTACATCCATGGGAGTGGCCCTCGTCTCCATGGCAAAGGGTGCACATTGATTTTGCTGGTCCATTTATGGACTCGATGTTTTTAATTGCGGTGGATGCACATTCAAAGTGGCCAGCTGTAATAAAAATGTCCTCAACCACCACAGAAAAAACTATCACAGTCTTACGAACCATATTCGCCAGAAATGGGCTGCCTGAACAGATTTGCTCCGACAATGGACCACAGTTTGTGTCTGAAGAGTTCTGGAGGTTCTTAAAGAACAATGGTGTTAAGCATTACACATCCGCCCCATATCATCCAGCCACCAATGGATTGGCTGAGAGGTTCGTTCAAACATTCAAGAAGGCTATCAAGGCAATGTGTAATGAAGACATACCCCTACAACACAAGGTGGATAACTTCTTGTTTGCCTACCGGAATGCGACACATGCGGTGACCAACCAAACTCCAGCCATGATGTTCTTCAATCGAAGACTACGATGCCGCTTGGATTTGGTTAAGCCAAACATCAGAAGAGATGTGGAGAACAGGCAGTTTCAGAATATGAATGAAAGGCCGACCAGGAGTTTTAAGATAGGTCAACCAGTTTTGGCCCGGGACTACCGCACAGAGAAATGGCAGCCAGGAACGATCTGCACACGGCAAGGACCTCTAATGTATACCGTGGACGTTGGAGAGAACATTGTAAGATGCCATGCTGACCAGATTCTAGAGTCACTGGAAAACGTAAATTCCACATCACGATCCGATACACCTGGTGATGAAACCAAAGTACCAATTGCATCTACCTTAGAATCGGGGATATTGGAAGCAGACGAACCAAACAACGACGTTGATCCCGAATCAACTTTGCCAGAAGAACCCGATACCCCAAAGAGGCGTTATCCGGACAGAATCAGGAAGCCTCCTCAAAGACTGAACTTATAATTGCTTAACTTCAGCTAATGTATCTAGCAACTGTAATTGTAAATATGTTATTTAATTATTAATCGAATGTTATGTACTGTTTAGCTAAAAGGGGAGGAATTGTAGTGTATGTACTTTGCAGAAGGAACTATATTCTGCAGCCCCTGTATACTGCAGTAACAGTAGTGACCACCCCTGTATATAAGCCTGTGTAGTAACTTTGCATAGTAGTTCCAGTTTGTCTCCACTCAGTAAAGACCTGTTATAACCAACTTCTGCAGTCCGTGTCTCAATTACACACGGACATAATAGGTTCCACTGTACCCCAGTAAGGGAAAGATACAAAAAAAAATTCATGTCACTGTCTTCAAGAGATAGGGTACAAGAAGAAACCAGGTGGGAAAATGCAAACACTGTTGGCTTGTAATATTGTGGCATCAACTATATATTCTGCTTAGCACAATCCACACTCAATCTACATTGTCCCTTAATGCACATCTTCTGTCATAATGGCTGCACAACAGCGACCACCTATCAAAGCACACAAGTTATTGATATATTTCCCAATGATCAGACATACCAGTAAGAGGTCTGATTAGAGATCACAATGTGACTAATATTTTAAGATTGAATCACATTTATTCTGAAAATACAACAAGGCTAGAGTATTACAAAATAAGTCTTCACACCACAGCATCAACATTATAAAGCTGTTGTTCCTGAATCTGAGCTTTATCCATAGAAAAGGAAATTAATAAAAAGCATTTGCAGAAAGACTTTCATTTTTACATAGCGCCTTTCACAACGACCAGACGTCCTAAAGCACTTTACAGCCAACGAAGTACTTTTTGAAGCGTAGTCACTGTTGTAATGTAGGAAATGCAGCAGATAATTTGCGCACAGCAAGCTCCCGCAAACAGCAATGTGATAATGACCAGATCATCTGGTTTTTTTTTTTAAAAAGTGATGTTGGTTGAGGGATAAATAGGACACCAGGGATAATTCCCCTACTCTTCTGCGAAATAGTACCATGGGGTCTTTTATGTCCACCTAAGACTGCAGAAGGGGCCTCGGTTTAACATCTCATCCAAAAGGCAGCACCTCGGACAGTGCAGCACTCCCTCAGCACTGCACTGGAGTGTCAGCCTAGACTTTTGCACTCAAGTCTTCTGACTCGGAGGCAAGGGTGCTACTAACTGAGCCATGACTGACAAGTGGTAGACCTATAGCAGACGGAAGCCAATACAAGTAAATGCTAGATCTTGCACACTAAAGAAAACATGGGCATCATAATCTTGTTTTCCACCTTTCCCAAGAGATTCCACAGCACTGGGTGGGTGGGGAGTGACTGTATTGTAATGCACAAGGCATCACAACTGTATGGGACAGGCTAGACGGATCAGTAGGTCTTTTCCTGCCTGTCATTTTTTTTTATATGTTCTGTATGTACAAAAGAATGATGCCAAACTAGTTAGAGCACAGGATGAAAGATCTGGGAGTAATCGCAGACGCAACACTGAATGCCCATGATAGTAGAACAGCAAAAGGAATGCCGAGCTGAATCACCATATCAGTAAAGTTTAAATGTGAGGCAGTTATGCTAAAGCCGTGTACTGCTCTGGTTAGGTAAAAGTTCAAGATGATGTCAAGAAGCACTTCTTCACTCAAGAAGATTTTAAAAATTGGAATCGTTTTCCAGTAGGTTCGTGGAAGCAAAATGCTGGTTCAAGACTCACTTAGCTGCTGTGATTTTGGGCGGGGTGGGGGGGGGGGTGGGGGGGAATATATAAGTAAATTTCAACAGAGGATTAACTAGATGGGAAAAATAGCCTGCCTCATCTGCACTGATCTTTTAAATACAATGCACAGAGTGATAATCCAGTGCCCCCTAACTCTAATCAGAGCAGCTGCAGACACAAGTGTCAGCCACTCAGGGATTCAGAATTAGGTTCCGTCTGCGTGAGGAGAATTCAACAATTGTGGGCTGCTCTGCCGGGGCCACTTCCAAATGTCAGTCATCGGGCTGCTACTCCACTTTCCATTTTAAAACAGAAGAAAGTTGAAACAAAAAATGTTTGGTGGTTGAATTGCAGTATTAACCATTCTCCTGCCAACAGCAATGAAGGCATGACATTTTGTTGAAGCTTTGAGTTGGGGGGGGGGAAAAGTAATACTTTCAAAGCTGACTATCAGGGATCAGTGGTGCCCTCAGTGTAAACTTTGAACAATTGCAGCAAACCTAGATCAAGCAACATTTTATTTAAACGTTTCCAATTGCACTAAAATGGAGTTCTGCCAAGTATTGAGAAAAGCAATTACATTTTGTTCAGCGAGACACCACAAGCTTTGTCAAAAAAACACAAAAGAATATCACAATCTTATAATTGTCCTCTCGTAGGCCTAGCTTTAATTAGAATAAGACATTTAATGTACATCATGCTGCTTGAGACAACAAAAGAATCTCACTCGTGTTTGGATTATACTGCTTGCAGAAATCGTTTTGCAGTCAATACAAACCTCACTATATTGTAAGGATTCGTCGTTAATTATTAGCACATGGACTAAAGTCAACATTTTTTAAATGACATTTTTTGGAGCAGCGGCAGCGACGCACCCGAGAGGGAGCAGCGGCTGTGGGAGAAAACAAAGGCCGGTGATTTTCAGGCATAGTGGAGAAGCGGCAGAATTCGAGTGACGTCACACTACAGAAAGTGACGCCGAGGTAGGGGAAGAAGCTGACTGGTGAGTAGTGGGCGAGTGCTTTTTTTTCTTCAATTTTAAGTTTATTTCTTTTAAAGGTAGCTCATAGTTAAGGTAGTTCGGGAGAGCAAGAATCCGAGAGATTAAATTTGAGGTAAGAGTTTTTTAATTAAAAGTATGGCAGGGGAGCTCAGTCATAGAGTCATAGTCATAGAGCTATACAGCACAGAGAGAGGCCCTTCGGCCCATCGTGTCCGCGCCAGCCATCAAGCCCCGTCTATTCTAATCCCATTTTCCAGCACTTGGTCCGTAGCCTTATGTGCGATGGTGTTTCAAGTGCTCATCTAAATGCTTTTTGAATGTTGAGAGTTCCTGCCTCTACCACCCTTTCAGGCAGTGAGTTCCAGATTCCAACCACCCTCTGGGTGAAAAAGTTTTCCCTCAAATCCCCTCGAAACCTCCTGACCCTTAACTTGAAACTATGCCCCCTGGTTATTGACCCCTCCACTAAGGGGAAAAGTTCCTTTCTATCTACGCCCCTCATAATTTTATACACCTCAATCAGGTCCCCCCTCAGCCTTCTCTGCTCCAAGGAAAACAACCCCAGCCTGTCCAGTCTCTCTCTTCATAGCTGAAGCGCTCCAGCCCAGGTAACATCCTGGTGAATCTCCTCTGCACCCTCTCCAATGCAATCACATCCTTCCTATAGTGTGGCGACCAGAAATGCACAGCCTGCATCATGTGGGAATTCCTAGACACTTCTTGTAGTCAGGATGACCACATGTGCAGCAAGTGCCAACGGTTTGGCCAACTTGGGATCTGGTTTTCAGAGCTCGAGCGTCAGCTGGAGGCACTGCGGTGTATCCGCGAGGCTGAGAGTTATGTGGATAGCACATTTTTAGACATGGTCACCCCGCAGCTTAAGAAAGTGCAGTCAGAGAGGGAATGCGTGACTACCAGTCAGAAGGGGAGCATGCAAGTCGTCAGGAAAGCCCCAGAGTGCATCGCACTCAACAACCATTTATCTGTGTTGGAAAACAGTGAAATCGACAGTTCCTCCGGGGAGTGCAGCCAGAGCCAAGTTCACGGCACTGTGGGTGACTCAGCTGCACAAGGGGGGAGGAGTAAGGGTGGAAGGGCAATAGTGGTAGGAGACTCAATAGTGAGGGGTGCAGACAGGTGTTTCTGCGGCCGCAGGCGTGACTCCAAGATAGTATGTTGCCTCCCTGGTGCCAGTGTCAAGGATGTCACTGAACGGCTGCAGGGTATTCTGAAGAGAGAGGGCGAACAGTCAGAGGTCGTGGTTCACATTGGTACCAACGACATAGGCAGAAAGAGGGATGAGGTCCTGCAACAAGAATTTAGGGAGCTAGGTAGCAGATTAAAAAGCAGGACCTCAAAGGTTGTAATCTCTGGATTACTTCCGGTGCCACGTGCTAGTGAGTATAGGAATAGGAGGATAGAGCAGATGAATGCGTGGCTAAAGAGTTGGTGCAGGAGGGAGGGCGGGCTTTAGTTTCCTGGATCACTGGGTCTGTTTCTGGGGAAGGTGGGACCTGTACAAGTCGGACGGGTTGCACCTGAACCGGAACGGGACCAACATCCTTGCGGGGAGGATTGCTAGTACTGTTGGGGGGTGGTTTAAACTAACTTGGTAGGGGGATGGGATACGGAGTGGAGCTATAGTAGGGGGTGATGCACAGCCAAATATAGAGGAAAAAACAAGTCAGTCTGGAAGGCAGAGCAAATATGTAATGGCACAAGGGAGTATGGCATGGCTGGATGGCATTTATTTTAATGCAAGGAGTCTTACGAGTAAGGCAGATGAATTGAAGGTGTTGATGAACACATGGGAGTATGATATTGTTGCTATCAGAGAGACATGGTTGAGGGAGGGGCAGGACTGGCAGCTCAATATTCCGGGGTATAGAATCTTCAGGCGAGACAGAGGAGGGTGTAAAAGAGGAGGGGGTGTCGCAATATTAATCAAGGAGTCAATTACTGCATAAGGAGGGATGATATCTTAACAGGTTCCTCTAATGAGGCCATATGGGTAGAACTTAAAAACAAAAAGGGGGCAAGCACTTTGCTGGGAGTGTGCTATAGGTCCCCAAACAGTCAGGGGGAGATAGAAGAACAGATAGGCAAATCTCAGAGAAGTGTAGAAATAATAGGGTAATAATAGCAGAGGATTTCAACTTCCCCAATATTAACTGGGATAGTCAGAGTGTGAAAGGCTTAGAGGGTGTGGAATTCTTAAAGTGCATCCAGGAGAGCTTTTTGAGCCAGCATGTAGAAAGTCCTACAAGAGAGGGGGCGGTACTGGACCTAATTCTAGGGAATGTAGCCGGGCAAGTGGTAGAAGTGTCAGTAGGAGAGCATTTTGGTGACAGTGACCATAATTCGGTGAGGTTTAAGGTAGTCATGCAAAAGGACTGGAACTGGACTGGAAATAAAGGTTCTAAATTGGGGGAAGGTCGATTTTAATATGATAAGGCAGAATCTGGCCAAAGTGGACTGGGATCAGCTACTTGTAGGAAAATACACATCAGAGCAGTGGGAATCATTCAGAAAGGAAATAGAGAGAGTACAGCGCCAACATGTTTCCATAAAGGTCAAGAGTGGGACCAACAAGTCCAGGGAACCCTGGATGTCAAGGAATATACAAGAGTGGATTAGGGGGAAAAAAGGAGGCTTTTGGCAGATACAAAGGACCAAAAACAGTGGAAGCCCTAGGAGTATAGAAAGTGCAGGGGGGTACTTAAAAAAAAAAAAAAAAAAAAAATTAAGAGAGTGAAGAGGGGGGGATTAAAAAACACTGGCGGGCAAAATAAAGGAAAATCCCAAGGTGTTGTATAAGTATATTAAGGGCAAGAGGATAACCAGGGAAAGAGTAGGGCCCATTAGGGACCAAAGTGGCAATCTGTGTGTAGAGCCAGAAGATGTGGATGAGGTTTTAAATGAATATTTTGCATCTGTGTTCACTATGGAGAAGGACGATGTAGGTATAGAAATCAGGGAAGGGGATTGTGATATACTTGAACAAATTAGCATCGAGAGGAGGTACTAGCGGTTTTAGCGAGCTTAAAAGTGGATAAATCCCAGGCCCAGACGAAATGTATCCCAGGCTGCTGTGTGAGGCAAGGGAGGAGATTGCAGGGGCTCAGACACAAATTTTCAGAACCTCTCTGGCCACAGGGGAGGTGCCAGAGGACTGGAGGACAGCTAATGCAGTACCATTATTCAAGAAGGGTAGTAGGGATAAACCAGGGAATTACAGGCCAGTGAGCCTAACATCAGTGGTAGAGAAATTATTGGAAAAAATTCTGAGGGGCAGAATTAGTCTCCACTTGGAGAGGCAAGGAATAATCAAGGATAGTCAGCATGGCTTTATCAGGGTAAATCATGTCTAACCAATTTGATTGAATTTTGAGAGGGGGTGACTAGGTGTGTGGATGAGGGTAGTGCAGTTGATGTAGTCTACATGAACTTCAGTAAGGCTTTTGACAAAGTACCACATGGGAGACTGGTCAAGAGCCCATGGGATCCAGGGCAATTTGGTACATTGGATCCAAAATTGGCTTAGTGGCAGGAGGCAGAGGGTGATGGTCAAAGGTTGTTTTTGTGACTGGAAGCCTGTGTCCAGTGGTGTACCGCAGGGATCGGTGATGGGTCCCTTGCTATTTGTAGTGTACATTAATGATTTAGATATGAATGTAGGAGGTATGGTCAGTAAGTTCGCAGATGACACAAAAATTGGTGGCGTGGTAAATAGCGAGGAGGGAAGCCTCAAGCTACAGGACGATATAGATGGGTTGGTTAGATGGGCAGAACAGTGGCAAATGGAATTTAACCCTGAAAAGTGTGAGGTGATGCATTTTGGGAGGACTAACAAGGCAAGGGAATACACAATGAATAGTAGGACCCTAGGAAGGAGAGAGGATCAGAGGAACCTTGGTGTGCATGTACATAGATCCCTGAAGGCAGCAGGACAGGTAGATAAGGTGGTTAAGGCATATGGGATACTTGCCTTCATTAGCTGAGGCACAGGATATAAGTGCAGGGAAGTTATCATGGAGCTGTACAAAACGCTAGTTAGGCCACAGCTGGAATACGGTGTGCAGTTCTGGTCGCCACACTATAGGAAGGATGTGATTGCATTAGAGAGGGTGCAGAGGAGATTCACCAGGATGTTACCTAGGCTGGAGCGTTTCAGCTATGAAGAGAGACTGGACAGACTGGGGTTGTTATCCTTAGAGCAGAGAAGGCTGAGGGGTGACCTGATTGAGGTGTATAATATTATGAGGGGCGTAGATAGAAAGGAACTTTTCCCCTTAGTAGAGGGGTCAATAACCAGGGGGCATAGTTTCAAGGTAAGGGGTAGGCGGTTTAGAGGAGATTTGAGGAAAAACTTTTTCACCCAGAGGGTGGTTGGAATCTGGAAGTCACTGCCTGAATGGCTGCTAGAGGCAGGAACCCTCACAACATTCAAGAAGCATTTAGATGAGCACTTGAAATCGGGCCAAGTGCTGGAAAATGGGATTAGAATAGACGGGGCTTGATGGTTGGTGCAGACACGATGGGCCGAAGGGCCTCTTTCTGTGCTGTATAACTCCATGGGCTAAAAATTCGGTGGCGCCGCGTTTGGGGCGCCAAGCTCGCCTGGGCGCCAGAAGTCCCGCCCTGGAAGGAGCCGGGAGCACCAGCCCGATGTTCAGTTTGAGCGCCCCAAGAGGGACGCGGGGCACTGTTCGAGGCGCCCCGCGTCCCTCTTGGGGCGCTCAAACTAAATATCGCAGCGCAATGTGCCGCAGCGCCACACGCTGTGGCACGGCGCGCTGCGGTACTGCAGGCCTTCCTCCCCTTCTTAAAGGGGAGGGGCCTGCACCAGCACGATCACGAGTGCCGGCAAGAGCCCGGCACTGCCCGGGGGGGGGGATCAGGAGGCCGGTGCGAGGTGGTGTTGGCAGGCAGCCACCGAAAAAAATGGCCGCCCCTCACCTCCCCTTTAATTTGCGCCACTACCGCCACAGGTAGGCCCCCTGAACCGGTCGCGATTTGCGACCAGCGCTACAGGGGGGGCGCGACCCAATATCGCGTTCGGGGCGGTAGCGGGGCGCTGCGCACACCGATGAGGTCATCGGTGGCGGCGCAGCGCTACAGGCTAACGCCATTAGCGCCCCGCTAAATTTCGCGGGAGGCGTGGCCAGTGGCGCTAAAGCCACCGAGTGCCCTCTTTAGGCGCTAACTGGTGGCGCAGCCCACCCAATTTCTAGGCCCATGACTCTATGACTATGACTAAAGCATCAAAAAACAGAGGAGCAAATCACAACTTGAACACAAAGCTGCAAATCAGTCTGCCGTGATTCTGAAGGAGAACCACATATGTTACTGCCCCTCTCTCATCAGCAAAGTTACAGTTCAGAACAACTAACATTTTGACCATTGGTTCCCCAAAATAGCAACTTTGAACAGAATGCACACAATTCCCTGATTTGCAGGGGGGGGGGGGGGGGGGCGGAAGTGAGAAAATCAAGAAAAAGTATTGCCCCCTTCCCACGACACTATTCCACAATATCAACAAGTTAGAAAATGGGTCAAGAACCGAACTACCTGCTCTCTGGATCACAGAACTGCCCAGGAATTAAAACAAACTTTTTCACATGCTTACACAATGGAATCATATTGTTTGCAGCTGCAACTGTTACTGGAATACCGAGGAATGGGGTTTAAATCTTGAAATTCTACTGTGGTTCATTATCTCTCCTCAATCTGCCTGCAGCCTTTGACGTGGTTGGCCAAACCATGCTCCACAAATGCCGCTCCAGAGTTGTCCTTCACCTTGGGACTCCCCTTGCTTGGTTCCATTCTTACCTTTCCAATTGCAGTCAGAGCACTTCTAACAACGGCATCTCTTCCCCCGTGCCATTACTTGCGGCGTCCCATCTCCACCGCCACCCCCCCACCAGAGATCCATCTTTGACGCCTTCATCTACATGCTGCCCCTTGATGACAAATCATCATCCACAGACATGGGGGCAGTTCCACACGTACACCAAAAACATCCACCTCTACAATGCCTTTATAAACTCTGCTACTGCTCTTGTGCTGCGAGACTGCTTGTACAACATCCTGTTTTGGATGAGCCTTAATTTCCTCCAGCTAAACAGCGGTAAGGAAAAGCCATTTCCTTCAGCCTCCATCACAAACACCGCTCTCTCGCCAGACTCCATCCAGCTTCGCCCCACCATTGGCAGCCGTGACTTCAGCTGCCTAAATTCCACTCCTGCATTCGCTCCATATAACCTCTCTGCCTCTCCTCCTGCCTTTCTTCCTTTCTTCCTTTAAGACCTTCCTTAAAACCCACCCCTTCAATCCCAACTACTTTTTCTTTGGTCAGGTGTCCATTTTTCTCTCACTTCTGTGAAGCACATCAGTATGTTTTCTACACTAAAACACTGGCCCGGAGTTTGCTGAAAGCTTGCAGCATAATAATAGTACATCTATGCCATACGTCATTATGCTAGCACAGAGGTCCTAGGAAATAATGGGGTCAGTGACTTCTACCATTACTTACGCCTCACCATAATTTCCTGGGACTCTTGCTCCACTCCACTGTTACTGTTTGCTGAAAACAACTTGAAGATAATCACAGCTCCGCTCCCATTGAAATCAATGGCGATTGCGAATTTGGCTGCATTTTAAGCCAGTGTTCACACCGCTGCCACTTAGACTGAAAAGTAATGGTGCTGGAGACCTGGCAGGTGCGTGATTTATGTGTTTATTCAAGATGGTTGCTTCCGATGCCTCAATATCGACACTTCAAGCATACAAGATCAATAAGAGAATGCCCAGACCTATTCTCATAAATCAAATCATAGTTACCACTTCTGTCTGCAAGAGCAGAGGTCAACTTAGCAGCCGATAAGTTAGTCATCGGTCAAAGCACTCTCATTGAGCTACATCAGTTGGCGTCTCTACTTCTCTCTCCTCCTTTAAGACGCTCCTTAAAACCTCCCTCTTTGATCAAGTTTTTGGTCATCTGTCCCAATATCTCCTTATGTGGCTCGATGTCAAACTCTGTTTCGATAGCATTCCTGTGAACCACCTTGGGACGTTTTACTACGTTATAAAAAAACAAGTTGTTGTTGTAATAATCATTCCCATTGTAATGAGTATTAGAGTAATTAAATATTTCCTGTTGAGTTCAGTGCTTGACTGTTACCCCATAACAAAGAAATTGCACCATTAGATGACTCCTATGTATGCACGAAATTCTTTAGTCCCATAATGATATCCCAATGATAATGACTTATGGAAACATAAGCAAAGTGGACCACAGTGTATAGTTATATTGCTGATTTTTATAATAATGTATGTACTGTATGTACAGGCAACTAAACAGATAATAATCTGGTTCACATTGCGTAGAATGGCATGCAGTGTCTCTCTCAGGAAGCTAATTGTGGTAACAGAATAATGAATAACAGTGAGTGCTTGCATATCCCCTTAACTTTCTCCACAGTCTAAAGATAAGGGGTAAGCCATTTAGGACTGAGATGAGGAGGAATTTCTTCACCCAGAGAGTGGTGAACCTGTGAAATTCTCTACCACAAAAGGCAGTTGAGGCCAATTCATTAAATATGTTCAAGAAGGAGTTGGATATATTTCTTAAGGCTAAAGGGATCAAGGGATATGGGGAGAAAGCAGGGACAGGGTACTGAATTTGGATGATCAGCCATGATCTCATTAAATGGCGGAGCAGGCTCGAGGAGCTGAATGGCCTACTCCTGCTCCTATCTCCTATGTTTCGATTTAATTTATTAAGTGAGGTAGTGAAATCTGCCTACAATGTTCTAATGGCTCTTAAATAAACATTGAAAGATGAATCAATTTATTAAGAATCAGGTTAGGACACATCTACACGTTCTATTAAAGCTGGTCCTCGAAATGGGTTTTATCTTGAGATTTAAACATACCTCAAAACTTGATGCTGTAGGAATGGCTAGATTCCTAACTAAAGGACTGAGGTCGAGTCAGTCTATCAAACAAACGATGTTTAATACTAATCAACAGAGTTTAAAACGAAAACACAGGAGAACTGCATTACAGGTCTGTACTCTTTGCTGGCTCCACGAGGACTGGCTAGGACGGCTCCCCAGCCTGACGTCATGACGTCATCACGTTTTCCCGCCGCTGGAGGACCACGTGATCAATGTGATGACGTCATCGTGTTTGGTCTCATTCTTAAAGGGACCGCACTATGTACATGCAATGATATGAACAAAGATACAGATTCATTCTGTAGCTAATAATCTGTTAAAGATAATTATGTACATTAGATCAGAGTCCCCCTGGTGGCTCCGCCACAATGCGATAATTTTGATAACTAAACTTGAGGGCGTAAATATTACATTCTGCTACTAGTAATCTTTACATCACCTTTCTAACCATAATCTATTGGTAGATTAATAGATATGGATTTATGGAAACTCGATGGCAATCAGAACTATTTTAGAAATTAAAGAAATCTGCAGGATCAATACATTGCCCATTGGCTGTGCTGCTCCTGAATCACCGCTAGCTCACTGCAATGTATTCCAATAGGTTCTCCACAAATGTTGACTTAAATTCACCACTGGAGCAAAAACGGTCTAACACATGGTGTTTGTCACCAATATCACCACTGCAGCGAATTCCAGGCCTCTGCATAAATGCACATTGTTGTTGCTGTTACTTTACAGTTCATCACCTACAGTTCCATATTGAGCTTCCCCACCCCCCAAAACTAGATGGCACCTTTGCTGTTAAGACTGTGTAACCAAATATTCCACATGCAACACAATATTGCATTAACTATAAAAGAGCTGGAAAGAATACAAGAGTAATCAATGAATGGGAACTGAAGATCAGCATTTAAGATTGTGTACACCATCATATTAACACCGACCGTCATAAATGTTCCCGAACAGTTTTTGGATCATGCAAGCACCGACAGTATCTTGCTACCCAAAGCTAGAGAAGGTATAAATGTTTTGAGCTGCCAAGTGATCGACTGCCAGAAAATTACTGAGTTTTGGGATGTGGCCACGATCTAAAAGCAACGCAGCCAATAGACAAGCTGCGACACTTCCAAAATAAAAACTGGAACCGACTAACATTCGGCGATAGACATTGAATGAAGTGTAGAAACACTTCATGTGGTTCCAAGACTAACATACAGGAAATTCCACTTTCATAAAGATATGTGGGTAGAAGCTGTGCTGCACATGCAGAAAATTACACCAAGCACATGCCTCATTGACTTTTGTCTTAAGGATTTGAAGATAAAATTGAGTTTGTACTGGAATAAACAATATGAAATCTGTTCAAATTAGTCACTGTTGCAAGCTCAGTCCCCTTGAGACCAGCAGACTCGAGGCAAGTTTTCCAGTGGGCATGGCTATTTGAAGCAGGCGCTCGTGACTTCCTCCAATCCGGGTTGCTAATATGGGTTGGGCAGGTTGGACATTGTGAAATTTAGAACGTTGGGGAGGTCGGAGTGAAGGGGCGTTGCTTAAATACAAAGGGATCTGGGGGTCCTGGTGCACGAAACTCAAAGGTTAGTATGCAGGTGCAGCAAGTGATTAAGAAGGCCAATGGAATGTTGGCTTTCATTGCTAGGGGGATAGAATATAAAAATAGGGAGGTATTGCTTCAGTTGTACAAGGTATTGGTGAGACCGCACCTGGAATACTGCGTACAGTTTTGGTGTCCATACTTAAGAAGGGACATACTTGCTCTCGAGTCAGTACAAAGAAGGTTCACTCGGTTAATCCCGGGGATGAGGGGGTGGACATACGAGGAGAGGTTGAGTAGATTGGGACTCTACTCATTGGAGTTCAGAAGAATGAGAGGCGATCTTATTGAAACATATAAGATTGTGAAGGGGTTGGATCGGGTGGATGCGGGGAGGATGTTCCCGATGATGGGTGAAACTAGAACTAGGGGGCATAGTCTTAGAATAAGGGGCTGCTCTTTCAAAACTGAGATGAGGAGGAACTACTTCACTCAGAGGGTGGCAGGTCCATGGAATATGCTGCCCCAAAAAGCTGTAGAAGCTACATCATTACATAAATTTAAAACAGAAATAGACAGTTTCCTAGAAGTAAAGGGAATTAAGGGTTATGGGGAGCGGGCAGGAATTTGGACATGAGTCTAGGTTCGGATCGGTCATGGCCCTGTGGGTAGCGGAGCGGGCCCAGGGGCCGTGTAGCCTGATCCTGCTCCTATTTCGTGTGTCTAATTCTGTTAGATTCAGGAGATGGTTCTGTGATAGTGGATTGGCGGTTAGGATCAGATCAGCCATGATCTTATTGAATGGCGGAGCAGGCTCGAGGGGCCGATTGGCCTACTCCTGCTCCTATTTCTTATGTTCTTATGTTATGTTCTTAATGCCGCTTGGCCCGCACAGATGGAATGTTAAGAGTGGTGCTGTAACACCGAGTAGAATGTGGCAATTAGGAAACAACATCCAAAAGTCGCTGGTCGATGCCATTCATTGTACAGTATTGTTAATTTTCTATGCATCCAAGTCATAACTTAAGATTTCAGCAAAATTTGTCCTGTAATGCGGATGTGTGAAATTTTCATACCATGTCCATCTGAACTGTGAAAAACACCCAGCACACACATCATGGCCTTCCCCCAAGTCCAAATGGAGGGAGCATTTTAAATTATAGAAGTATATAAATCCCTATAAATTAGAGTTAGGCCACTCAGGGGTAATGTCAGGAAGCATTTCTTCACACAAAGGGTAGTGGAAATCAGGAACTCTCCCTTCACCACCGCCCCCCACCCCAAACAAAAGCTGCTGAGGCCAAGTCAATTGAAAATTTCAAAACGGAAATTGATAGATTTTTGCTAGGCAAGGGTTTTAAGGGTTACGGAACCAAAGTGGGTAGATGGAGTTATGATAAAAATCAGCCACGATCTATTGAATGGCGGAACAGGCTCGAGGAACTGAATGGCTTAATCCTGTTCCTATGTATACACCAAAAGCCCGAGTGCAAATCTTCCACCATTTAACCCACTAGAAGTAATGGAATGTGCTTCACAAATCATTAGAAACCAGAGCCTCGAGCTTTAAAGCACTTAATCTTTGTCTAGGCACTGACCATTCTTTTTCCTAACACTGACTGGGTTTCAGCTGCTGGAAACAGTCAGTTCCAGCAGCACAATCCTTTCTGAAAAGTAGATATTCAATTTACGGGTCAGGTTGACACTCTGAAGTACCGCGCAACAGGCCGCAACAATTTCCTTACGTTCGAAAAATCTCATCAACGTTGGCGGCGCAGCAGTTCCAAATTGAGCCGACCCTTCACCAGCTCCTGGAGCTGGAGCTGAAGCTGAAGCTCTTATTTCATCTGACTGCATGCATACTCCCTCTGGATCCAGAGAAAACTCACCAAGACCAGGCTTTCAAACATTACAGCGCCAAAACAAGATTGTTGTATAAAAACCTGTAAGAAGTCACACAACACCAGGTTATAGTCCAACAGTTTTATCTGAAATCACAAGCTTTCGGAGCACTGCTCCTTCATCAGGTGAAGTGGAGAGATGCCTATAGACACAGCTTATATAGTCAGAGAATAATGCCAGATGATTACAGGTAATCTTTCTAACTGCCATTTATCACACCTCGGCAGAGAGATAATCACAGCAATCAAAGGTGTGAATGGTGTCCAAACAGGTCAGTCAGGAAAACATTACATCAAAGAACAATGAGGTGGGGTCACAAGGGGTCAAATGTTGCAGATGCTGGGGTCTGTATGAAAAACAAAAAACAGACAAAAAAACATTTTTTTTGCTGGAAATCACAGCATCTGTGTAGAGAGAACAAGCCAACGACGACTCGAGTCTGGATGACCCTACGTCAAGTGGGGTATAAAAACCTGTTCAACCGTGAGACTCGAAACCAGATATGTATCATTATGGGAAGCTGGCCATGTAAGTCATGCGCAAGTAAAGATCTGTTTAGTCCTCAACGTATTTTTTTTCAACATTTGTTTGAGCATTGCACAGTGTGCATCTTGAAAGAGTAATATCCCTCAAGTATGACGGGGTTGAATTTACCTCAGTCGAGACACGGTCCCAAACGGTGGGGTTCCAGCCACTGTGTCATTTCAAGTTACTTGCATTGATTCTGCCCAATTCATCCTGATCAGGTTTACAACACATCATGATCATTCATCGTCGTCGCTGGGTCAAAATCCTGGAACTCCCTCCCTAACAGCACTGTGCACCTTCACCACACGGACTGCAGCGGTTCAGGGCAGCGGCTCACCACCACCTTCTCAAGGGCAACCAGGAATGGGCTGATCCCACAAGCAAAAAAAATTGTAGTTCATCTTTAAATAGAAGTGAACGCATGCCCACAGACAGGCAAGGAAGAGTACATCATCTGCCAGTAACATGATGCACTGACATATTATAGTATCATGGTACACTTTTACAGTTAAAAAGCTTTAACCAATTTTAGGGCCAATAATAATTCCCTCTTTAAACACTCAGTTATAAAACAATTCTTTGCTGCTTTAGAAAACAGAATATTTGTTTCCGTTTTCTTTTGACCCCCTCCACTGAAGCCACTGACTCAGCTGGGGAACAGTTCTGTAAATGTCAGCAACCCTTGGCAATTCTTCATGCAAGAGTCTAAGCAGCAAGTGTAGGCGGCTATTCAACTACAGTGGCACATCGCACTGAGCCCAATCTGGTTCTACACATGCACGCTTTCCAGCAGGAATTGCTGGATACCATCAGTAGTGGGGACTGCAGCCAAGTGTCCTCTTTCTAACCCAGAAGCGTCAATTCCAATTGGAGCACTCCTGCTGGTACCCTGACTGAGGTCAGCTAATTAAGCACAGGCCAGGGTTTAAACCTAGAACCTCTTTCTGGTCTGCATGACTCCACATTCTACAATGCCTTTTTTAAAAATAAGGTTGCATGCTGCAGGCACTACAAACCTTAACAAAACTTAGCCATATCAAGTACCAATGCAACGAAAAGTCTGGTACCAGTGGTATCGGGTCAAAGTGGACTGCAAGCAGAAGGTTGTCACAAACAGACTTTTGAAGCAAGAAAAAGCAAAAATGCTGGAAACACACAGATGGTCAGTTAGCATCTGTGGAGAGAACAGAGAGATTACATTTCGGGGGCGGGCCCTTCTTCAGAACTCAAACCTTCTAAGGGCTGTACTCTGCAGTTAATGAAACCGTCTTTCAGCCTTGTGATCAGAGCTTTGGAACTTCTACAATTTCTCTGTACTGTAACGATTGCCTCTGGCAGTCATTAGTCCACGCAGGAATATTGGCCAAAAAAAAGACTACATGCAACGAGGTGGAGTGCTTTTGATGTTGATAACACAGAATACAGTGCCGATCACTGTTACTTGCAATCAAAGGTCTCGTTCTTATCACCATTTGAAACGGAATTATAGATCAAGAAAAGAATGTGATTATTTTGCTTGAACTGCTGTCCGTTTACTATTTCCCACATGCAGCTGAAGATAAGCAACGTACTGCATCAAGTTATGTAGCGGGTTTTGTTTTAAATCCTCAATAAAGGACACCATTCCTTTTGTTGCATTTTAAAAAACACTCATGCACTGAACACCGCACCCCGACCCCCCACCCTCCCCCCCAAAAGTTCACTGGAATATAAAGAAAACTTACTCTAGAACACAAAACATGTCAATGGAATTTTTTGCACCCGAATAAATTCACCAGAGAACAGGTGGTGTTGAGAATGAGACAGCACTGTTCATTCCATCTGGCTGGCTTATTCAGGCTCAATGTTCTGGACCCTCGCTGATCATTTTGAATTGTCCTCCGGCTTCACGGTCAAGCCCACATTCCATCCAGTCACGTACAACAACTTTCAAAATATAAAAAGGCAACATGGATATATCCCATGGACACATTCTGCATTTTTTACTCACTGTATTGGTCTGACTTCTCTCAAGTATGTCACCACTACTTGGCTATAAGTGCAAAGTCCTTCTCATACGGGATTAAAACCACTCTTGCATGTAAAGTTACACACTTTATTAACATGGCTGCCAAAATATACTGAGTGCTTTTACTCAATCTTTCTGATTTAAGTGTAACTAATTGCTACATTCAGATCATCATACATCAATATATATTGGGACCTACAAACACATTGGGAGCTCAAAGGCTTCCTCCCAATTCAGCCAAGCCCAGATTTACCGCGTATGCCTGCAAACAGCACAAAATCCAGAGCTACGACGTCAATTTCCATTACTGGGTAGGATTCAAAATAAAAAGCAAATCTAAAACACTTTTTTAGGTAACTGTGAATTGCAGCGTACTCTGATTCATTGCACAATCTTTGCATGGCAAACAAGATTTGTTTCAGTATCAGTTTATAAAGCATTGGCAAACTCTTGGAGTTATACGCAAAGTCTGCATTGCACGTTTACTATCTACGGATACTTTTTGCTAATTGCAAGAGACTGTGCACACATTCATCAGTGCAAGAGACAATCACCCTCACTTTGAACCAAATCACATCAAGTCCATTCTCAGTTGAAATTGATGGCCGATATAAAATATGAGAGCCGAATCACCAGACGAAAGAATCGTGGCCGAATCTACTAGAGACTAGAAAACATTTTCTAATTGCGGAGCACCTGCTGGGATAACAAGTGGCACAGCACAAGTGGGCTCTACATACATTAATTGGCAGTATGTAACATTTTGGACCTTTTACCTATACAGCCTGGAAGAGATTATCTTTTAAGTTTGTTACGATGTTGCTATGAAGTTAGATTGAGCTTTTACAAAAAAAAAGAGACTTAATTCCCAAGGATACAACATTCTTCTTGACTTAGCTTTAAAGGCATTTAGAATGTTAGTGGGAATAATGGGAAATTGTTGAGTTCATCCATAACCATATCCACCCCGATGCTAGAATACTCATCATTCAAATGCATCCAACAGGGACTTTAGCTGAACTTACAGGTGTTGCAAGCTTCCACACAAAAGGGTGGCTTCTCATTCAAGTTGGTAACTTTGATTGGCAGCTTGGCTGACCAATCCTCAACACAGTACAGTTGAAGAAATGGTCAGAGGACTACCTTTCCTTTTGTGTCTCTCTGGACAGCCTGAAGAAAACTCTCCCACCAGTCAGTTTGAGACACAGTCAGAGAGACACACAGAAGTGAGTCCATACCATTTGTAATCTGAAGTCAGCATCAGTTAACTTAGGCACACTATCAGTTAACTGGAATTCTGTCTAAAATAGTGGTAAAGATATATAATCATTTTCTTTTTACAGTATGAGGAGTGTTAAGTAATAGGTGCATCGCATGGGAAGGAGGTCACAGAGCATGTAAATACCAGCAGTCTCGCACCCAGCACATGGTTGCAATGCCGGGAAAATTCAATGACCTCACTAGAGTTATCAAGGTAAGGATTGCTTACATCAACTCAGATAATGGTACCATACATACTTTAGAGGCTAGGTTAGTGTCGGGGTCTGCATGTGGTGACTCACTGGGCACAAATATGAAGGAGCTAGGGAAGGGGCATAGGATGGCACAGGTGCCTGCTCTTTGGAGGGCGAGATTGAATGCGAGCTCTGCGGCAGAGGACTCGGATGCGGACTTCAAAAGCTCAACCTACCGAAGATGCCTCATAGGCATATACCAGGAAATGCCCGTCAGCGAACTTGCACACAATGTCACAGAGCATGGAGAAGTCCAATTCCAACTTGTCTCACAGCTTCACACAGAGCATGGAAACTGATGTACGAAAATTACTAGGCACTTGGTCTAAGCGTTAAACAAAGCTTTAATCAACTGTTTTACAACAGGGAGGTCTAGTTGTGTCCTTCACTAGTTCCTGTTAAGAATGTCCTGCGCAAGCTGGGCCCGTGCCTGCGTATTTATACTCTCCCTGGACAGCGCCACCCGTAGGCCGCTCAGTATTATTTCATAAGTCTTTCTTTCATGAATGACTGTTTCATGTCAGAGACCATTGTGTCCAACATGAACCAAGTGGTCAGCTCGATCAACACCAGAGTGGCACCCCCCCCCCCCCCCCTGTTATAAAGTCTCTCCTGCCATGGAAGATCAGACAACTGCCATCTTGGCTTTGGTGGCCACTGTTGACAGGGGCTTTCAGAGCATCACCTCGCTCCTGCACTCTGTTCTGGATCAGAGCCACAGCAGTGCTGAGGCGTCGTCCCAGGAGTGACCTTGGCATTTGCGGTTGTCTCTCAGGACAACAGCATGTTTGTTCCCCTGCCAGCCATTCCGTCAGTGCCCTCATTAGTGCCACACAGCAAGTTGGGTGAGACAGCCTAGAGCTGCTCGAGGTAGTCTCCACAGCCATCTGAACTGTCCTCAATTGAAGCTCAGCAGCCTTTCACCTTCCAAGCTACAGCTACTTGGGGAAAAAAAAAACTTAGTCGGAGCACTAGGATAAGAAAACAAGCACACAAGACAGGCACTAACGGTTTGCACAAGGGCGGTGATTTTTTTTGAAAATGCTAAAATACTGGAGAGAATTTTTGTTTTGATAAATTTGTTTTTTGATCTGGATTTGGTGTTGGTGTTTATCTTTGTATTGCTTCCGTGCTGTAATTTCAACGATTCGGAGATAACTCGGTATCAAAACAGTCACTCTTACTCTGTCATCCTTTTGAATTTTCTCCAAGACTTAGAGAAGGCTTGAAAATTATGAATAGGTTGGATGGGGTAGATGTGGAGAGAATGTTTCCATTTGTGGGAGAATCCAAAACTAGGGGCCATAAATTCAAGATCGTTTTGAATAAATCCAATAGGGAGTAAGGAGAAATTTCTTTACTCAGAGTGGCTAGAATGTGGAACTCGCTACCACAGGAAGTGGTTGAGGCAAATAGCGGAGATGCTTTCAAAAGAGTATGGGAAAAAAGGAAGAGAGAAATGCTGAAAGGCTGAGTCGAGGCAGATGGAATGGGAGGAGACTCGTGTGGAGTATAAACACCTGCACAGACTAGTTGGCCCAAATGGCCGATTTCTGTGCTGTATATTCTATGTAATTCTATGAAAACTGTATCCTGTTCATTCATATAGTCCATGTAAAATGAACTTATTTCTGGACTTATAATTGTCTCCTCTCACGAGTGCTTTTCAGTTTGCATTCCATAAAGACCAGAGAACACACGAGGTGGCGTGTGAGATCACAGTGCCCAGAATAAGGGGTCTATTTACAATGCCCCCCAAGTCATGGCAGCACTGAATTAGATATTGGGTAGTAAAGGTCCATGCTTGGTTGTAGAAGACATGAGGACTCCTTACCAGAGTGACAAGTGACAGTGAGCCCAAGAGAATGTCTACTGCAGGCCATGAAATTTGTACCAGTGGAGGGAAAACCCACCACCCGTCCGGTTCCCTACTTGGCGGTTTCATCCATTCTTACCTGAAATCCAGCTGCTCGCTTAGACATTTAAAAAAAAAAAAATCAGACTGGGAATTGGAGGCAGAGACAGTGAAAATATATGGGATACTTGCCCATCGTGTCCGCGCTGACCATCAAGCCCTGTCTATTCTAATCCCATTTTCCAGCACTTGGCCCGTAGCCTTGTATGCTATGGCGTTTCAAGTGCTCATCTAAATGCTTCTTGAATGTTGAGGGTTCCTGCCTCTACCACCCTTTCAGGCAGTGAGTTCCAGATTCCAACCACCCTCTGGGTGAAAATGTTTTTCCTCAAATCCCCTCTGAACCTCCTGCCCCTTACCTTGAAACTATGCCCCCTGGTTACTGACCCCTCTACTAAGGGGAAAAGTAACCTTCTATCTACCCTATCTATGCCCCTCATAATTTTGTACACCTCAATCAGGTCCCCCCTCAGCCTTCTCTGCTCTAAGCCTGTCCAGTCTCTCTGCATAGCCGAAACGCTCCAGCCCAGGTAACATCCTGGTGAATCTGCTCTGCACTCGCTCTAATGCAATCACATCCTTCCTATAGTGTGGCGACCAGAACTCCACACAGTGTTCCAGCTGTGGCCTAACTAGCGTTTTGTACAGCTCCATCATAACCTCCCTGCTCTTATATTCCATGCCTTGGCTAATGAAGGCAAGTATCCCATATGCCTTTTTAACCACCGTATCTACCTATCCTGCTGCCTTCAGGGATCTATGTTCATGCACACCAAGATCCCTCTGATCCTCTGTCCTTCCTAGGGTCCTACCATTTATTGTCTCTCCCTTGCCTCGTTAGTCCTCCCAAAATGCATCACCTCACACTTTTCAGGGTTAAATTCCATTTGCCACTGTTCTGCCCATCTGACCAACCCATCTATATCGTCCTGTTGCCTGAGGCTTCCCTCCTCGTCGAGGAGAGTTACTAGTTCAGTAAAAATGAGCCCTGTGGCCATTTCCTCCTGCCAGGTGGTGAACACACCCACACGGTATAAACTAGGTATAACCAAGAGTCAACACATTCAATGTAGGTCTAAAGATAAAAGAAAAGTTTTTAAAAGAAGTTACAAGAGCTCCAAAATTGTGCTGTTGCTCCTTCCACCCAGCAGGTCTAGATTACTCCAACTATTTGAATTACTGTTCTCCAATTTGTCAAGAAAGGACTTAAATGGGCATCTTAAAGTAATAATGAAAAAAAATCAGCCATGTATTATTTTATTCTACAGTACATGGTGTTTAAATTAAAGTTCAGAGCATGCATTTAAATGAAGTGCAGAATATAATTTTACTTTACTGGTAGAAATTAGAATAGGCTGTCCTCTTTTTCTATGCCCTGCCCGCCTCCCAAAGAAGCACCCCCTTGCATTATACTGCAGTGTCAGCATTTACTTCTAAAAATTCACTTTGCATCCATTGTCATTCTCCTACAATGGGTGTGACGCAATGAAACAACTTGCATTAATATAGCGCTCCTCACATACCGGAAGGCATTTTACATTGAGAAGACAAAAAGAGAAAAGTAGGATGGGACACACAAACACAGCCGAAGAAAAGGATTTTGAAAGCAAGAAGGGAGGTGGGTTGGTGAAGGGGAATTTCCATATGCCAGGAGTGTGTGGGGGGTTGAAAAAGTGGCCGCTATTGATGTATAGAGGGAGCCTCAAACCTGGCACCAAGCTCATGGTCTACAGAGCAGTAGTGATACCCGCCCTGTTGTATGCCTCAGAGACATGGACCATTTACAGCAGGCACCTCAAAGCACTGGAGAGGTACCACCAACGCTGCCTCTGCAAGATCCTGCAAATCCATTGGCAGGATAGGCGCACCATCAGTGTTCTCGCTCAGGCCAACATCGAAGCTCTGACCACGTTCGATCAGCTCCGATGGACGGGTCACATCGTCCGCATGCCTGATACGAGACTCTCAAAACAAGCGCTCTACTCGGAGCTCCGACACGGCAAGAGAGCCCCAGGTGGGCAGAGGAAACGCTTCAAGGACACCCTCAAAGCCTCCTTGAAAAAGTGCAACATCCTCGCCGACACCTGGGAATCCCTGGCTCAAGGCCGCACAAAGTGGAGAAGCATCCGGGAAGGTGCCGAACACCTCGAGTCTCTTTGCCGGGAGTAAGCGGAAGCCAAGCGCAAGCAGCACAAGGAGTGCATGTCAACTCAAGCACCCCACCCACCCGCCCCTTCAACCACCGTCTGCCCCACCTGTGACAGAGACTGTAGGTCCCACATTGGGCTCATCAGTCACCTGAGAACTCATTTTTAATGTGGAAGCAAGTTATCCTCGGTTCCGAGGGACTGCCCAAGAGGAGGAGGAGGGAGCACAGAAGAGGAAAGCTGCTGTTGGCCTGAGGAGTCTGCGTTGATATACAGCTGGAGACCACATTGCTGAAAGGAGAGTGAGGCGATGATTCAAAAAACAAAGACACTGTTTGGTTGTAAATGCAAAGCCACAATCACTTCAAGTATTGTGAACTGTGTGATGGAACTTACATACTAAAGAAACACACGATTACATCAAATATTCTAAAAATACATTTATATATCTCAATATACTTTACACAACCCATTGTTCAAAGATTTTTTAAAAACTGGTTGCTGTTCTCACTTACCGTATTAATATACTGAAAGGAGTATATTAATAGGATATTATAGATTTTTATTTTCACTCGTCTATCCCCAATAATTTAGTGGCTCCACTACAAAGTTTACATCGTTCTATCTGGAGTACAGAGAAACCCACTTACAAGAACATCCTATTAAAAACTATATATCTTTTGAAATTCTAATCTTTTGCCTTCTACCGGTTTATACCAACAGGTTGGCAAGAAGATCCTTTGTGCAAACTAAGACTGCGATTTTATCAGCACTGAGAGGGCAGGTTTGGAGGCGGGTCAAGGGTCAAAATCATTTTGATTGACGGTGGGTTTCGATCCCGCTGTCAACACGCCTCCAAACAATTTTCCCAAGTGTCGGGTCACCGATTTGTGCATGGACCTGACACCTAGCGGCGGGAAGAGGATTAAAGCCACTTACCTGCCTGTTAACAGGTACTTGATAGTAGTTAACAGGCTCTTTTTCAATTTTGCCGCTTCTGCCTCACGGTTCCCGACGTCCGGACACCACGCCAGTTAAGTGTGGTGTGTTGAGTCTGCTGTAATGTTTCTGCATTGAAGACAGCTGCAGAAGTGGCGTGAAGGGTCCAATGGTGCACTGGTGAGTTTCAGAGGCAAGGAAATGTTGGGAAAATCATTTTTAATGCTTTTACATTTTTCTGCAGGTAAAAAGTTTTGAAATCGATGTCTAGTCACACCTCATTGGGAGAACCTCTCATTAGTGACAGATCGCTTCTGTAACCTTACCTGCAGCTGCCATCTGTTCTAGCCTATGGAGGGAGTCACTGGAGAGTCTGGGTGCAAGAGCTCACCTTTGTACAGTGATTGTCAGTGTTTGCAGCACCTCGATGCTGTCAAACACTGAAACTTGGTGTCAAACCTGTGCGCGGTCCCTTTAAAAAAAGGCAGATGACATGTCATCAAATGACGTCATCTGACTGGCTTCCTCTTAATTGGCCAGCAAGCCTGCAGGGTGGGCTTAACAAGGTCAATCAGCGTAAAATCACATCCGTGGGCCGGATGTAGTTGGGGGCGGGACTGGAAGCTGGAAACCACCCGCATCTATTTACAAAATCGCGGCCTAAGTCTTAAAAGTGAAACTCTTATTGATAAACATCTATTTCAACCTTATACAAAACTGAATAAAAACAAGGTATTAAAATCCTCCATTTTCATGACTACAACATTATGTTTGAGGGTGCAAACAAACAGGCAAGCAACCTCATTGTGGTCACTAAGATTTCAATGAAGTGTTGATACTGGGGATGCGAAATGTTCACACTGTCCACTTGAACTGTGGAAAAAATTGCAGCAGTTCAATTATTGGTTTTGTCCTTCATAATTTTGTTTGTGTCTGGAGACAGCATTTTGAGCTTAGTAACATTAAGGTGAAGTATTGGTGTTTACAAGTGGGTCGTTGCTGATGGTGTTGATGGCAGCAATAGGAAAAGTAGCTCACAAAAAGCCTACTGACACCAATATATAAAAAGAGTAAGTGCTGGTGGGTCAGGTTGAGGCTCAGCTGTCTAATAATGTGCCGGCACATCAACAATGAAAAGTTGGATGAGATACCGAAAGGCAGTTGATGTGTATGAAAGCACACCTCAGCAAGAGTCAATCCCTTCAATTCACAACATTTATACAAAGCAATCAGCTAATTAAAAGTAACAATGACTGCACTGTACATACAATTCTGATAGCCATAAGAAATTGTACTGAGGCAGATAAGCAATGGTGCAATATGCAACCTTCTAATGTAGCCCATTGAGGGAAATGAAATATCAACTGAAATTATATTTAATGTTTCCATTTAGTTATTTTAAACCTTATTGGGCTCGATGATGTGCAATTTGCTGGCAGATGGTGCAGAGCAGGTCATTAGCTTGTGAGTCACTTAAAGAAGGTTAAGCGATGGCTCGGGGAGCATTATGCAGTGAGTAGCTGAGCCGTAGAGATAAGGCATTACCCAGATTCAATCCCCAGTCCATGCTGGGGTTAGCTAATCCGAGCTGAAGTAGCAGAAGAAGCACAACTGGCCTCAGCACCCCCAGGGGGCAGAGAATCCAATAACCTCCATTGGAAATACACATGCATGACAGGCTTGGGGTCAGCTGTGAGGTTCCTACGGTCAAGTAATTTCAATATCCTGCTGATACTTACAGTAATGCTAACTGAATGAGGTACGAAAGGACAATCAAAGTCCATGAAACCGCAGCAAGAAAGCAACATCTTCAGTGAAGGAGGAGAAAATCGGTAAGCGAGAGAAATAAAAATGGTCAAGAGAGTGGTTTTCTAGTAGTTTTCAAGTACACCAATAATGTATAGAAGTTTTGTATAACACAGCGCCACGTGCACACATCTCAGACTGTATTTTTCTATACTCATGTAAGTGCAGTAATGTTTACACATAGACATCAATAAAGGTTCACCACAGTCCAATCGGTGGAGTGCTGATGCCAATGTATTTTATTATAGGTTACATTAAGATTCTGGATCAGAAATGCTGACAAGTGAATTGAGTCAAATTCCAATATCACTAAGATTAACCACGCTGTTAAACAAGAGACGATATGTAAAAACCATCAAATACTACATGACTCACATATGGACACAAACACATCATCTCACTGGTATAGGCACAATGGACCAAATGGCTCCTCCTCTGCTATAATTTCTAGAAGTCTATAGTCTTCCGAGAGTGGCAGACAATAGCATCATAGAAAGTTACAGCACAGGAGGCCGTTCGGCCCATCCTGTCCAGGCCGCCCGACAAAGACCTATCCACCCTAATCTCACTTTCCAGCTCTTGCTCCATAGCCTTGTAGGTTACGGCACTCCAAGTGCATATCCAAGTACTTTTTAAATGTGATGAGGGTTTCTGCTTCTTCCACCCTTTCAGGCAGTGAGTTCCAGACCCCCACCACCCTCTAGGTGAAACATTTCTCCTCAAATCCCCGCTAAACCTGCTATTTCCTCTCTTACTTCTCTTAACAGTCTGGGATACATTTCAATTCAATTCAATTTATTTGCCATATGTAACTAGTACAATGGGATGCTTACTCCCGTAGGGACAAGTCAGTTATTCTTACAGCACCGTGTTCAGAAAGTCAATTCTTTGGCATCCAGTGGCAGTGGGAGCACGATGTCCCTCAGCCGCTCCGTCCTCCTCGTCACCGCGGCCTCCTCCTCACTGTTGCCGGCTCAGCTCCACGTGTGGTGGCCTGCTTCTCCCGCTCACCCTCTGGCCACCATTCCCGGCTCCCCTCCTCCCAGTCGGACTGCGAGTCGTCGTGGCTGCTGCTGCTGCTCGATGCGCTGCGCTGCCTCCGCCCGACTTGAACACATCCTCTGGTCGCCGCGGCCTCCATCTCACCGTCGCCGGCTCCACGGTCCAAGGCCCGCTTCTCCCGCTTCCAGTCGGGCCTCTGGCCGCAATGCTCGGCTCCCCTCCTTCCAGTCGGAATGCCTTCCCGCTGAGGAGCTGTTTCATCCGGGCCTGGGGATTTATCCACTTTCAAAGATGCTAACCCCTTAATACTTCCTCTTTCAGTATGTTTATTTCATTTAATATTTCACACTCCTCCTCCCGAATGCAATGTCTGCTTCGTCACTCTCTTTTGTGAAAACAGACGCAAAGTATTCATTAAGAACCATACCCATGTCTTAAGCCGCCACACACAGGTTACCTTCAAGAAGAATCATTTTAAAATAAAATGGAAAATAGCTTTCTCAATTCACAAATCAGTCATCCTCCATCATGGTGAGCATTCCTTCGAAGGCCTTCCATACTGGCAACCAATGTTCCTCCGAAGGTGCACAGCCGCCCAGTCATCTGCAAGGTTGTGTGCAGGGTGCTCACCGGCTTTTACATTGTAAATACCACGCATGCGCAGAAATTTAAAGGGACCACGCATTAAAAGAATCAGGATGTGCAGAACTAAGGACAGCTTACAAGGAACATTGCTGGTAACCCTTCTCTCCAATCTCCTCCTTAAAAGGAGCTAATGCTCTCTGTCATTAGGATTTTACTAAACCATCATGTTGGGCAACAGAAACTTTTGTGCCATAATGCGAACTCCCAACTATCACAATTATATATTCTACTAGCTGAAGTGCCCGGCGGTGCCGAGGGATTTTTGAGGGCATGTTGTTGGAAGAGAGAGAGAGAGAAGGTGGGGGGGAAAGGGGAGGGGGAGAGAGAGGGGGGGAGAGAGGGGGTTGTTGGAAGAGAGAGAGCGCGCGACTGGGGGGGGGGGGGGGAAGGTGGGGGGGAAAGGGGAGGGGGGCAGGGGGGAGAGAGGGGGGGAGAGAGAGGGGGGAGAGAGAGGGGGGAGGGGGGAGAGGAGGGGGGGGGGAGGGGGGAGAGAGGGGGAGGGGGGAGAGAGGGGGGAGAGAGGGGGAGAGAGGGGGAGAGAGGGGAGAGAGAGGGGGGGGAGGGGGAGAGAGGGGGGGAGGGGGAGAGAGGGGGGGAGGGGGAGAGAGGGGGGGGAGGGGGGGAGGGGGGAGAGAGGGGGAGAGAGGGGGGGGAGGGGGAGAGAGGGGGGAGGGGGAGAGAGGGGGGGGAGGGGGAGAGAGGGGGGGAGGGGGAGAGAGGGGGGAGGGGGAGAGAGGGGGGAGGGGGAGAGAGGGGGGGAGGGGGAGAGAGGGGGGAGGGGGAGAGAGGGGGGGAGGGGGAGAGAGGGGGGGAGGGGGAGAGAGGGGGGGAGGGGGAGAGAGGGGGGGAGGGGGAGAGAGGGGGTTGTTGGAAGAGAGAGAGGGGGGAGAGAGAGGGGGGAGAGAGAGGGGGGAGAGAGAGGGGGGAGAGAGAGGGGGGAGAGAGAGGGGGGAGGGGGGGGAGGGGGAGAGAGGGGGAGAGAGGGGGAGAGAGGGGGAGAGAGGGGGGGGGGGAGGGGGAGAGAGGGGGGGAGGGGGAGAGAGGGGGGGAGGGGAGAGAGGGGGGGAGGGGGAGAGAGGGGGGGAGGGGGAGAGAGGGGGGGAGGGGGGGGAGAGGGGGGGAGGGGGGGGAGAGGGAGAGAGGGGGGAGGGGGAGAGAGGGGGGGAGGGGGAGAGAGGGGGGGAGGGGGAGAGAGGGGGGGAGGGGGAGTTGTTGGAAGAGAGAGAGCGCGCGACTGGGGGGGGGGGAAGGTGGGGGGGAAAGGGAGGGGGGAGAGAGAGGGGGGAGAGAGAGGGGGGGAGAGAGAGGGGGGAGAGAGAGGGGGGAGAGAGAGGGGGGAGAGAGAGGGGGGAGAGAGAGGGGGGAGAGAGAGGGGGGAGAGAGAGGGGGGAGAGAGAGGGGGGAGAGAGAGGGGGGAGAGAGAGGGGGGAGGGGGGAGAGAGAGGGGGGAGAGAGAGGGGGGAGAGAGAGGGGGAGAGAGAGGGGGAGAGAGAGGGGGGAGAGAGAGGGGGGAGAGAGAGGGGGGAGAGAGAGGGGGGGAGAGAGAGGGGGGGGAGAGGGGGGGGGGAGAGGGGGGGGGGGAGAGAGGGGGGGAGGGGGGAGAGAGGGGGAGAGGGGGGGAGGGGGGGGAGAGGGGGGGAGAGGGGGGAGGGGGGGAGGGGGGGGGGGAGGGGGAGAGGGGGGGGAGGGGGAGAGAGGGGGGGAGGGGGAGAGAGGGGGGGAGGGGGAGAGAGGGGGGGAGGGGAGAGAGGGGGGGAGGGGAGAGAGGGGGGGAGGGGGGGTTGTTGGAAGAGAGCGCGCGACTGGGGGGGGGGAAGGTGGGGGGGAAAGGGGGGAGAGAGGGGGGAGAGAGAGAGAGGGGGGAGAGAGAGGGGGAGGGGGGAGGGGGGAGAGAGGGGAGGGAGGGGGGAGAGAGGGGGGAGGGGGAAATTTTAGTGTTTTTAGTGTTTAAAGTGGGGGAAAAAAAGGTTCATTTCAAGTTTTAAAAGGTTTTAAAGTTAAATTTAGTTCTAGTTAAGTTAGTTTAGTTTGTTTAGTTAAGTTTAAGTTTAGTTTAGTCTAGATTAAGTAAGGAAGGAAAAGACCACAAAGAGACCACCATAAAAAGCCAAAGAAAAAAATAAGGGAAAAAAAAAAAATATACAAACCAAAGAACAGCGGCCGCACGGGGCCACAGCAGCAGCAGAAGCGAGGTGACTCGGCCGCACCGGGAACCGAGGCGCGAAGGCCGCACGGAGACGCAGCGGCAGCCGGAGCGAGGAGACTCGGGGAGGCCGCTTCGGGAAACGAGGCGAATCGGGGAGGCCGCACGGAGACGCAGCGGCAGCCGGAACGAGGTGACTCGGGGAGCCCGAGCGGCGAACGAGACACGGCCCGATCGGCGGCCGCAGTCCAGCACCCGAGCGACGACCGCAGTCCAGCACCCGAGCGACGGCCGCAGTCCAGCACCCGAGCGACGACCGCAGTCCAGCACCCGAACGGCGAACGAGGCACAGCCCGAGCGGCGGCTGGGCTAGAAAGCCCGGGAAAGGCCCGAGGAGCCAGGCCCAGAGACCTCTGAGGAGAAGGGGAGCAACCAGAAGGCTTCCAGAAGCAAACCAAGACTGTGAGTACAGGGCCCAGGGAGGGAGACTGAAGCCAGGGAAAGGCCCGAGGAGCAGGCCGAGACAGAGGCACAGAGACCTCTGAGGGGGAGGGGAACAGCCCGAAGGCACCGGGAAACAGCGGCTCACAGACCCAGACCTGAGAAGGGTGAACCCAGAAGCCGAGGCCCAGGGACCACGGGGTCGGAGAGGGGGACCGGGAAAGTTCGCGAACAGGGAGAGGGAAACACCAAACCCGGGACCCCAGAAAAGCTTATTCGAAGATCAACAATACTTTACCAAAAATGAGCGAATCAGAAGATCCACAACAGCCCCGCTTCCAGATTCCCCCCAACACCGCAAAAAAAGCTATAAAAGCGATCAAGCATGAGCAGATGAGAGAAAAACCAGAAACACTTTTTGCTGACTGTTACAACAATGGGACAAAAAGTAACCTCATTTTCTACTCAGATCAGCCAGTGGCTTGGATCACAGCAATAAAATCACACTATACCAATGTTAAGCTAGAAAATACCGCAAATGGGTCCATAATGAAAATTAACACACCAGGAGACAGTTCAACTACGACGGTCAACGCGTACAATACCGGAACAATATTAGTGCAAGGCAACCTCGACAAATTTGCAACGGCCTTTAGGACACTGAAAAAATTAACTAAGGGGGGAAGGAACAGCCCCAGAGTGGCCCGCACTCCCCCCAACATTGACAACTTACCAGGAGAAAATCTGCCTGGTCAGGAGGTGAACGAGCCACACAGTTCAAACCAGACACTAACCCCGGGGAACCACAGCCACACGATACAACTGACAAACCCCAGCATAACTACCAGGGAGGAAGCCACACATAGTCCCCCTACCATTCCCAGCTCACCAAGAGAAGAGCAGCATAGCCAGGAAGTGAGTGAGCCTCCAGGGCCGACCAGCCTAGCCAGGAAGTGAGTGAGCCTTCCAGGGCCGACCAGACACATACCCCGGGATCACACAGCCAGATACAACCAAAAGATAAATTTAATCAATTAGAGATAGAGATGGTTAAACTTAGAGAGGACTTCCTCAAAATGAATGACTATCAAAATCAGGAGAGGGAGAGACACAAGAGAGAGCTGAAGCTACTTGAGAACCAGGTGAATCTACTTAGGAATCAGGTGAAAGAGCTGCAGGAAAAGAAGAGAGCCATAGAGGAGAGATAACACCATTAGACCAGCAACCAGAGGCTAGAGATAAGACAAGACAGAGCCGGACGGAACGGCTGCACTCCCACACGGAACAAAAGCAACAGACACACAATACAAGGGGTGCCACACAGACCGACCAGCATACTGATTCGCAATCTTCCCCCACCACCGTGGAACCACAAGCGGGCCGCTCACAAGAGGTACGCACACACCAGACACCCCAGCCCAGCACACACACTATGAGTCCAAGCGAAAGCACCAGACAGTAAACACAAACAAGGCTGACGTCGTAATACTCATAGACTCAAATGGGAAATTTCTATGGGAGAAAAAGCTATTCCCTAGAAGTAAAGTAGAAAAGATCTGGTGCCCAACAACAAACAGAGCCATGGGATGGCTGACCAAAGCCAGATTAGGCTCCCCCCAACACATAATAATACACACGGGCACAAATGACCTAAAGACCCAACAGAAAGAAGTAGCAACATCGCTCAGAGCAATGATTAGGAAAGCAAGCAGTACATTTCCAAACACTAGAATCACTGTTTCCACAATATTGCCGAGAACAGACTTCAACAACACAATTCATGAGATAAATGCCAGCATAGCAGAGACTGCGAATCAAACCACAACGTACACCTGGCCCAACACCCCACCCTCGATGAGGAATGTCTTTACGACCACGTCCACATCCAAAGGCAAAGAATATCGATCTTTGCTAAAGCCCTGAAGGACGTCGCTTTTAACCGGGTCCATACCCAGACTCCAAGAGGACCCCCCCCCGACCACCAGAGATCAGCGGGGTACATATCAGGAACACTACAAGGACCACCAACACACCAACCGAGACCAGAGAGGATCCCCATGCAAAACAACAATATCAGACCTGCACCACTCCTGTCCCACAGGGGAATAGGACTGCTCCCAGCCAGACAGAGGGAGAGATGCACAGGACGTACGCAATACCTCAGACAGAAACAATCCATTAAGAGACAATAAGCAGATGTGCAGCAGCATCTACTTCCGCCTTATGGATCAAGGACTAATTAATAGAAAGAACTGTAACCAAATTGTATTAACTTTTGTAGACAACTGATGTGATCTTTTTTTTCCCCACACTTAGACATGACAAACACGTACCACTCTTTAACCTATCATAGTAAAAGATCAAACTTAACATGAAATCCTTATATATTTCGACCTGGAATATCCAAGGTCTACGCTCTTCACTGCGAGAAGTGAAAAGTAGGACCCCAGAGTTCATAGATGAAACTAAAGACCTAGATATTATCATTTTACAGGAAACTTGGTATAAAGGAAAAGGACACACTGGCTGTCCCCAAGGGTACACTGAGCTGGTGGTCCCCTCCAATAAATTACCAAGTGTAACCCAAGGCAGAGACTCCGAAGGCATACTGATCTGGTTTAAAACAGAACTTAAGAATTACATCAATTTATAAAAAAGGGCGAAAACCATATGTGGCTCAAACTTGAGAGGGAGATTATCTCAAACACCCAAGATGTTTACATTTGCACACTTTATATCCCTCCAATCGATTCCCGTACTACAAAGAGGACACCTTCTCCAACATGGAGGGGGAAATTATCCAATACCAGGCCCAGGGGAACGTGTTGATCTGTGGGGACCTCAATTCAAGAACGGGCGAAGAACCAGACTTCACCAATAATCAGGGAAACAATTACGTTTTCGGGAATAACCACTTTGACATCCCTTCCCTTCCATACAGGCATAACTGCGACAAGCAGTCAAATACCAACGGAAAACAGCTACTACAGCTCTGTCGAAACCTGGGTCTGTACATTGTCAATGGTAGGTTCATAGGAGACCTCCTAGGAAGATCGACCTATTGCTCACCTCTTGGCTGCAGCACAGTAGACTATATGATTACAGACTTAGACCCATCCTCTTTCAGAGCATTCACAGTCAAACCACAAACAACACTGTCAGATCACAGTCAAATTACTATGTTCCTCAAAAGACAGAAACAAACAACATAGAAACACAACCCAGTAAACTGTACAACACCAAAAAATCGTACAGATGGGCCAAAAACGACACGGAAAAATACCAGAAAACAATTAGCAATGCATCAACTCAAGCTCTCTTAGACACCTTTCTGGATAACATATACACTCACAATAAAGAAGGTGTAAACCGGGCAGTTAGTAAACTAAACAATATTTTTGATAATTTGGCAACAAATGCAAACTTGAAAGCTCGCAAGAACAAACCCAAAACAAAAAACTATGAAAAATGGTTTGACCGAGATTGCCATAACATGAGGAAAAAACTTAGAAAAATATCAACCAAAAACACAGACATCCAGAAAACGCGGAACTACGCCTTACTTATTGTCAGACGCTAACACAATACAGAAACACACTCAGAACCAAAAAAGAGCAATATATTAAGAATACACTCAGCTCCATGGAGGAATCCATTGATTCCAATTGTTTCTGGGAAAACTTGAAAACACTACACAAAAACAACACGACGATTTGGCCATTCAAAATGGGGACACATGGGTAAACCACTTTGAAAAATTATACCAGAAAAACACACTAAGACCAGAGCAACACCAAATATGCAAAAAACTGGAAAAGCTAGAAATGGCCATAAAAGATAACCAAAACCCGCTGGACGCCATAATAACAGAAGAGAACTTCTTGAAAAACTCAAGGACCTGCGACCAGGAAAAGCCTGCGGGACAGACGGCATACTAAACGAGATGATTAAACACACGGACAACAAAATGAAACTGGCTATCCTAAAACTCTTCAACTTGGTTCTGAGTGTCGGTTATTTCCCTGATATCTGGAACAAAGGACTCATAACGCCCATATACAAAAGTGGGGACAAAATCGACCCAAACAACTATCGAGGCATCTGTGTAAACAGTAACCTGGGGAAGGTATTCTGTAGCATCATAAACAAAAGACTTATAAACTTCCTTGAAGAGCACAATGTCCTTGAGTAAAAGCCAAATTGGATTCCTGCCAAACTATAGAACATCCGATCATATCTTCACCCTACAGACCCTAATTGACAAACACGTTCACCATAACAAAAGCAAAATCTACGCATGCTTTGTAGATTTCCAGAAGGCTTTCGACTCCATCTGCATGACGGTTTATTCCTGAAACTTATCGAAAGCGGGGTAGGAGGGAAAACATATGATGTAATTAAATCAAATGTATACAAACAACAAATGTGCAGTTAAAATTGGAGACAAACAAACAAAATACTTCCCACAGGGGCGGGGGGGTGACGCAGGGCTCGCCAATCTCACCGACACTCTTTAATATTTACATAAATGGATTGGCAAAACTACTTGAACAATCTACAGCACCCGGCCTCACCCTATATGAATCCAAGGTTAAATTCCTCCTCTATGCAGACGACCTGCTTCTGCTGTCACCTACTAAAGAGGGGCTACAGCAAAACCTGGACCTGCTGGAGTCGTACTGCCAGACTTGGGCCCTGACAATAAATCCCAAAAAACCAAAGTCCTTGTGTTCCAGCAAAGATCCAAACATCAGGGACCCAAAATAAATTTCACAGTAGGAACAACCAAAATTGAACAAACCACTAACTACACATACTTGGGCTTAAAAATCAGTTCTACGGGAAACTTCAAACTGGCTGTGAATGAACTGAAAGAGAAAGCAAGAAGGGCTTTCTATGCCATCAAAAAATCAATCCAAATAGAAATCCCAATTAGCATTTGGCTCAAAATTTTCAAATCAGTAATTGAACCAATTGCACTCTATGGCAGTGAGGTATGGGGACCGCTAACTCAACAAGAATTTGCAAAATGGGACAAACACCCAATTGAGATCCTACATGCAGAATTCTGTAAAAGTATCCTCCGGACTCAAAGGAAAACAGTAAACAATGCATGCAGGGCGGAACTAGGCCAATATCCATTAATAATCACTATCCAAAAAAGAGCCACCAAATTTTGAATCACCTACAAATGAGCAATCCCCAATGCTATCACTACGACGCCCTGAAATGCCAAGAGCTGACCATAAAGAAGAATACCCTCAGTCAACTAGTCCTGGGACTCAGTGAAGTAACTACTAACAATACTAACAATAACCAGCCCCAGGACAGTGACAGGGTAACACAAAGAATTCGACCCAACACAATCGTCGCTAAGCAAAAGGAAAAATATCTGACATATTGGGCAGAAACAACAAAAACCCAAAGCAAACTCGATTGCTACTTGGCCCTAAACAGACAATACAACATAGCTGATTACCTGACCATGGTAAAGGATAACAAACTGAGAAGAACCTTGACAAGGTACAGACTTAGCGAACATAGCCTAGCGATCGAAAAAGGCAGACACAGGCAGACCAGGCTGCCAAGAGAGGACAGGATATGCTCTCACTGCAGTCAGGGAGTGGTGGAGACAGAGATGCACTTCTCACAGCTTGTGGAAAATATCAGGGCATCAGGGGAGAATTTCTACCAAAAATTCTCACAAATATGCCCTGATTTCAGAAAT
>NC_140998.1:141392897-141436347 GCF_052327205.1 Somniosus microcephalus
ACTGGAAATTGAAAAAGGCAGATACAAGAAATCCTGGCAGCCTAGAGAGAATAGAATATGCGATCAATGTCTGGCTGGCGAGGTTGAAACAGAAATGCATTTCCTCCTAAAATGCGAAAAATTCAACACATCAAGAAACATATTATTCAACAAGCTAAGCCAAACAACCCCAGATTTCAAGGAATTGGATGATCTGTCAAAATTGAGATTAGTCCTAGGAGAAGGAGACAGACCATACCTTGGGGCCAAATATGTAACAACATGTCACAACCTGAGGACTGTTTAAAATTAAGACTGTTTAAAATTAATATTGAACGTACCAAATGAAGTACAAAGACTGTTTAAAATTAATATTGTTTAAAAGTAATATTGTATGTACCCAACAAATGTCAAATCGATTGACACCTACAGAATGTTGGAAAACTGTACCTTTTTGCTATGTAAGCTTTGGCAATATGGTTCTCTGTAAACTTTCATGCCAATAAAGCATTTTAATTGGAATTGGAATAATTGGAGAAAGAGAGGGACAGAGAGAGAGAGAGGGACAGAGAGAGATAGAGATAGAGAGAGAGGGACAGAGAGAGATAGAGAGAGAAACAGGGACAGAGAGAGATAGAGAGAGAGGGGGACAGAGAGAGATAGAGAGGTACACAAAAAGCAATGTGAAGAATTGCCCATTCAAAATGGAGATATATGGGAAAACCATTTTGAAAAATTATACCAGAAAAACACACTAAGCCCAGAGCAAGATCTAATATGCAAAGAATTGGAAAAGCTCGAACTGGCCATAAAAGACCAACAAAACCCATTAGACAACCCAATAACTAAAAAAGAGCTATTTGAAAAATTCAAGGACCTGCGACCAAGAAAAGCTTGCGGTACAGATGGCATCCTAAACGAGATGATTAAACACACTGACGATAAAATGAAATTGGCTATCTTAAAACTCTTCAACTTGGCTCTGAGTGTCGGTTACTTCCCTGATATCTGGAACAAAGGACTCATAACGTCCATATACAAAAGTGGAGACAAAGTTGACCCAAATAACTATCGAGGCATCTGTGTGAACAGTAACCTGGGGAAGATATTCTGTAGTATCATAAACCAAAGACTTATAAATTTCCTTGAGGAGCACGATGTCTTGAGTAAAAGCCAAATAGGATTCTTACCAAATTATGGAACATCGGGCCATATTTTCACCCTACACACCCTAATTGACAAACATGTTCACCAAAACAAAAGCAAAATTTTTGCCTGCTTTATAGATTTCCAGAAGGCTTTCGATTCTATTTGGCACGACGGTCTATTCTTGAAACTTATTGCAAGTGGGGTAGGGGGAGAAACATATGATGTAATTAAATCAATGTATACAAACAATAAATGTGCAGTTAAAATTGGAGACAAACAAACAAAATATTTCTCACAGGGGCATGGAGTGGCGCAGGGCTCGCCTATCTCACCGACACTCTTTAATATCTACATAAATGAATTGGCAAAACTACTTGAACAATCTACAGCACCTGGCCTTGCCCTATATGGATCCAAGGTTAAATTCCTCCTCTATGCAGATGACCTGGTTCTGCTCTCACCAACTGAGGAGGGTCTACAGTGGAACCTGGATCTGCTAGAGTCATTCTGTCAGACCTGGGCCCTGACAATAAACCCCCAAAAAAGCAAAGTTCTGGTGTTCCAGCAAAGATCCAGACATCAGGGACCCAGAATAAACTTCACACTAGGAGCAACTAAAATCGAACAAACTACAAATTACACATACCTAGGCCTAAAAATCAGTTCTACAGGAAACTTTCATTTGGCTGTGAATGAACTGAAAGAGAAAGCAAGAAGGGCTTTCTATGCCATTAAGAAGTCAATCCAAATAGAAATTCCAATTGTCATTTGGCTCAAAATTTTTAAATCAGTAATTGAACCAATTGCACTCTATGGCAGTGAGGTGTGGGGTCCGTTAACACAACAAGAATTCGCAAAATGGGACAAACACCCAATTGAAATCCTGCATGCAGAATTCTGTAAAAGTATCCTCCAGACTCAGAGGAAAACCACAAACAATGCATGCAGGGCAGAACTAGGCCAATATCCACTACTAATTAATATCCAAAAATGAGCCATCAAATTTTGGAAACACCTAAAAATGAGCAACCCCCACTGCTATCATTACGATGCCTTGAAATGCCAAGAGATGATCATAGAGAAGAGTCCCCTCAGTCAACTAGTCCTGGGACTCAGTGAAGTAACTACCAACACTAATAATAATAACCAGCCCCAAGACAGTGACACCCTAGCACAGAGAATTCAATCCAACACAATTATCACTAAACAAAAGGAAAAATATTTGACCTATTGGACAGAAACGACAAAAAACCAAAACAAACTCGATTGCTATTTGGCCCTAAACAGACAATATACCATGGCTGAATACCTGACCATGGTAAAGGATAGCAAACTGAGAAAAACCTTGACAATGTACAGACTTAGTGAACATAGCCTGGCCATCGAAAAAGGCAGACACAAGCAGACCTGGCTGCCAAGAGAGGACAGGATATGCTCTCACTGCAGTCAGGGAGTGGTGGAGACAGAGATGCACTTCCTCACAACTTACGGAAACTATCAGGACATGAGGGAGAATTTCTACCCAAAATTCACAAAAATATGCCCTGAATTCAAAAATTTGAATGACCTCCAAAAACTCCCATATCTATTGGGGGAACAGAGAAAATGTGTAACTATAGCGGCAAACTATGTTACAGCTTGCCACAAGCAGAGGGACAACCAGTGACACATTAAATCTAAGAAAAGATTATATGCATATTATATGTGTGTATATCTATGTATACATGGGTATACTTGTCTATTCACTGTATGTCTAGATCGGTGTTTATGTGGTCAATCATACATGTATTTCTGTGCTTTGGCAACATAAGTTGTATCTTGTCGTGCCAATAAAGCTATTTGAATTGAATTGAATTGAATTGAGAGAGAGACAGAGAGAGAGAGACAGGGACAGAGAGAGATAGAGAGAGGGAGAGAGGGACAGAGAGAGAGAGAGAGAGAGACAGGGACAGAGAGAGAGAGGGACAGAGAGAGGTAGAGAGAGAGAGAGAGGGACAGAGAGAGAGAGAGGGACAGAGAGAGGTAGAGAGAGAGACAGAGAGAGAGAGAGACAGGGACAGAGAGAGATAGAGAGAGAGACAGGGACAGAGAGAGAGGGAGAGAGGGACAGAGAGAGGTAGAGAGAGAGACAGAGAGAGAGAGACAGGGGCAGAGAGAGATAGAGAGAGAGAGAGAGGGACAGAGAGAGATAGAGAGAGAGACAGGGACAGAGAGAGAGGGAGAGAGGGACAGAGAGAGGTAGAGAGAGAGACACAGAGAGAGAGAGAGACAGGGACAGAGAGAGATAGATAGCGAGAGAGAGAGATAGAGAGAGGGACAGAGAGAGATAGAGAGAGAGAGGGGGACAGAGAGAGAGAGAGAGAGAGAGAGAGGAACAGAGAGAGATAGAGAGAGAGAGGGACAGAGAGAGAGAGAGATAGAGTCACCAGGTCTCCGTCTCCTGGATGGAGAAGTGAAATCCCTGTTCTATGCGGACGACCTGGTTCTGCTGTCTCCCACAGAACAGGGATTACAGCAACAACTAGACCTACTCGACAAATACTGCCAAAATTGGGCTCTAACAGTAAATCTAAAGAAAACCAACATCATGATTTTTCAAAAAAGGCCCAGATGTCAGGAAAACAAATACCAGTTTACCCTCAGTGATATCACTATAGGACACACTATGAGCTACACCTACCTTGGTCTAACTATTACAGCATCAGGGAGCTTCAGCATAGCAGTGAATGCACTAAAAGAAAAAGCCCGAAGAGCCCTATATGCAATAAAAAGAAAATTCTACAACATCCAAATCCCAATCAAAATCTGGCTCAAAATATTTGACAGCATAATCCTGCCCATTGCACTGTACGGTAGTGAAGTATGGGGCCCGCTAAATCACCAAAGCTACACTAAATGGGAAAAACATACAATAGAAGCCCTACATGCAGAATTCTGCCGAAGCATCCTTCGCACCCAAAGAAAAACGCCAACAAATGCATGCAGAGCCGAACTAGGCAGATACCCACTGATAATAAACATCCAAAAACGAGCACTAAACTTCCTAAATCACCTCAAATCTAGCTCCCCAGACACCCTTCATTTCAAAGCCTTTCAGACCCAAGAGCTAAACCCAGAAAAGAGTCCCCTGAGTCAGCTGCTACGGAAACTAAGTACTCAGCCGGACCCTGACCAGCCCCAGACCAACACAGCCGTCCAAACACCAATCCGAGTGAACCAAATCATTAAAAAATGCAAAGAAACCTACCTGGAACATTGGAACAAAATAACCGAAAGCCAAAGCAGATTAGAATGTTACCGGGCCCTAAAAAGAGAATATAAACTGGCAGACTACCTCACGACCATCAGAGACACAAAACAGAGACAGACCCTCACCAGGTACAGACTAAGCGACCACCAACTGGAAATTGAAAAAGGCAGATACAAGAAATCCTGGCAGCCTAGAGAGAATAGAATATGCGATCAATGTCTGGCTGGCGAGGTTGAAACAGAAATGCATTTCCTCCTAAAATGCGAAAAATTCAACACATCAAGAAACATATTATTCAACAAGCTAAGCCAAACAACCCCAGATTTCAAGGAATTGGATGATCTGTCAAAATTGAGATTAGTCCTAGGAGAAGGAGACAGACCATACCTTGGGGCCAAATATGTAACAACATGTCACAACCTGAGGACTGTTTAAAATTAAGACTGTTTAAAATTAATATTGAACGTACCAAATGAAGTACAAAGACTGTTTAAAATTAATATTGTTTAAAAGTAATATTGTATGTACCCAACAAATGTCAAATCGATTGACACCTACAGAATGTTGGAAAACTGTACCTTTTTGCTATG
This sequence comes from Somniosus microcephalus, assembly GCF_052327205.1. Lineage (NCBI taxonomy): Eukaryota > Metazoa > Chordata > Chondrichthyes > Squaliformes > Somniosidae > Somniosus > Somniosus microcephalus. The sequence goes on from NC_140998.1 coordinate 141,397,866, forward strand.
TAAGCTTTGGCAATATGGTTCTCTGTAAACTTTCATGCCAATAAAGCATTTTAATTGGAATTGGAATTGGAATTGGAGAGAGATAGAGAGACAGAGAGATAGAGAGGCAGGGACAGAAAGAGATAGAGAGAGAGAGAGGGACAGAGAGAGGGAGAGATAGAGAGAGATAGAGAGACAGAGAGATAGAGAGACAGGGACAGAGTGACATAGAGAGTGAGAGAGAGAGACAGGGACAGAGAGAGAGAGATAGAGAGAGAGAGAGAGGGACAGAGAGAGAGAGAGAGGGACAGAGAGAGAGAGAGAGAGAGGAACAGAGAGAGATAGAGAGAGGGAGAGAGGGACAGAGAGAGATAGAGAGAGAGACAGGGACAGAGAGAGAGGGAGAGAGGGACAGAGAGAGGTAGAGAGAGGGAGAGAGGGACAGAGAGAGATAGAGAGAGAGACAGGGACAGAGAGAGAGGGAGAGAGGGACAGAGAGAGGTAGAGAGAGAGAGAGAGACAGGGACAGAGAGAGATAGAGAGAGAGAGAGAGAGAGAGGGACAGAGAGAGATAGAGAGAGAGACAGGGACAGAGAGAGAGGGAGAGAGGGACAGAGAGAGGTAGAGAGAGAGACAGAGAGAGAGAGAGACAGGGACAGAGAGAGATAGATAGAGAGAGAGAGGGACAGAGAGAGAGAGAGAGAGAGAGGAACAGGGAGAGAGATAGAGAGAGAGAGGGACAGAGAGAGAGAGAGATAGAGAGAGATAGAGAGACAGAGAGATAGAGAGGCAGGGACAGAGAGAGATAGAGAGAGAGAGAGGGACAGAGAGGGAGAGAGATAGAGAGAGATAGAGAGACAGAGAGATAGAGAGACAGGGACAGAGAGAGATAGAGAGTGAGAGAGAGGAACAGAGAGAGATAGAGAGAGAGAGAGGGACAGAGAGAGATAGAGAGAGGGAGAGAGGGACAGAGAGAGATAGAGAGAAAGACAGGGACAGAGAGAGAGAGGGACAGAGAGAGATAGAGAGAGAGAGAGGGACAGAGAGAAAGAGAGAGAGGGACAGAGAGAGGTAGAGAGAGAGACAGAGAGAGAGACAGGGACAGAGAGAGAAAGAGAGAGAGAGAGATAGAGAGAGGGACAGAGAGAGGTAGAGAGAGAGAGAGGGACAGAGAGAGAGAGAGAGAGAGAGAGAGGAACAGAGAGAGATAGAGAGAGAGGGGGACAGAGAGAGAGAGAGATAGAGAGACAGAGAGATAGAGAGACAGGGACAGAGAGAGATAGAGAGTGAGAGAGAGAGACAGGGACAGAGAGAGGTAGAGAGAGAGAGAGGGGGACAGAGAGAGATAGAGAGAGAGACAGGGACAGAGAGAGATAGAGAGAGAGACAGGGACAGAGAGAGAGAGTTAGAGAGACAGGGATAGAGAGAGAGGCAGCGAAAGAGGGAGGGACAGAGAGAGGGGTGAGGGTCTAGACACGTGTAGTCCATTCCCGGGGACTGAGCGGTGGCCGCACTTTGGAACAACACAGGTGGAGGCGCAGCACATGTACAATAGCCGCTGGAAGGAGGCGAAAGCAAACAATTTTTAGGCCCACGGTGAGACAAAATATGAGAATTTTTTTTTTCAGTTTGCAAAATTGTTTACAGCCGGAAAGAAATACGGGAAAGTGATGTTGAATGTCCCGCGGTAAGTTCCAGTTAAATTTTGCTAGGTGTTGTCCCCTTTTTGAAAGAGTTTATCAGGGTTATTTAACTCATGTTACAGTATAAGAGAGGGGGAAAGTTTGTGCCTCCGTTCGTACCTCAGAGTCTGAGAGAGACGGAGGGAACGGCAGCAGAAAAAGAGGAAACAACTTCTCCAAAACTGATCCCAACTCATCGCCAAGGCTGGGGAGAGATAAGCTCACCGCCTTCTTAGGAAGTTTAACCACTTTATTCACTTTCTTATTTGAGCTCCGTTTGGAATTAGAGTTTATTTTATTATTTTTGTTGTACGTTTAACAACAGCTTTGAAGAGGGAAAGAGGAACTTGGAGCAATTTCTGTCAAAGCTGCAACGAGACTTGAAAGAATTTAAAGATTTTTAATGAACTTTTCACAAAAAATGAGTGTTAAAAACACTTATTTTCCTCCTAAGTTTTGAATATGATTTTGGAAGAAACAGAAACAAAAATTAATTTTCCCCTCGTCCAAACAAGTTTCAACCAGGTCTTGAAGTCCAAATGCTTTTAAAGAGGTTCTGAAATGCTTAAAATGTTTTAAAATTGAAATTTCTCAATATTTGATTTTGAATGAACAGCTTTACACAAACATGCAACCATGCTATTGAGGAGGGGGAGGGTGGGGAGGATTTGTAGGAGTTACATATTACTTTTTATTGACTTTTTTAAAAGTACCATTAAGATGTTGAGGAAAAGAACCAAAAAAGGGAAAAACCATTTTAATTGTCTGTCGTTCTATATTCCTAACAAGTCCCAGGAATAATGTAAATATAGATTCCCTTTTAAACATTTTACTACGTTAAAGGTGCTATATAAATACAGGTTGTTGTTGTTAAACATTTCGTGGCGTGTTAATAGAAACAAGAGTTATGTAATGATGTATAAAAATTGCAGGAAGCTACTTTAGAAGAAACTATTATTTGTTTATTGAGAAAGACACAGAAAATACTTCGATTGAACTGATAATGTACAATTTCGATTTGGTATAAATGTTTAAAATAGGAGATTAAAAATTGAGAGTACAATAAAGTTTGTTTCTCGTTATTTAATTGCAAAGTACCTAAAATAATTCAACACTTTTCATGATAAGAGCAGGGATTAATATTGTGGAGAATGTTTGAGAAATAAACATTAGAAGCGAAATTCATAAATTAACATCTTTATGTCAACATATTAGTAAACATTTCCAAGTCAGTCTGATTGGTTCCCCTGTCCAGGAAGAAAAATGAATGTTTATTTCTGTTAGATCATAGCTTTTCCTGCTGTTTGTTTCTAATTTGGTGATGCAAATTGTGTATGCTCCGATGATGTGGAATCTGTATGGGTAGAGCTGAGAAATCCAAGGGGCAGAAAATGTTAGTGGGAGTTGTATACAGACCCCCAAACGATAATGCTGAGGTTGGGGATGGCGTTAAACAGGAAATTAGAGACATGTGCAGTAAGGGCATAGCAGTTATCATGGGTGACTTTAATTTACATATAGATTGGGCTAACCAAATTAGTAACAATACTGTGCAGGAGGAATTCCTAGAGTGTATACGGGATGGTTTCTTAGACCAATATGTCGAGGAACCAACTAGAGATCAGGCCATCTTAGACTGGGTATTATGTAATGAGAAAGGATTGATTAGCAATCTTGCTGTGCGAGGCCCCATGGGGAGGAGCGATCATAATATGATAGAATTCTTCATTAAGATGGAGAGTGAAGTAGTTGACTCAGAGACTAGGGTCTGAATTTAAATAAAGGAAACTACGATGGTATGAGGCGCGAGTTGGCTGGGATGGATTGGGGAATGTTACTTAAAGGGTTGATGGTGGATAGGCAATGGCAAACATTTAAAAATCGCATGGATGAACTATAAAATTTGTTCATCCCTGTCTGGCATAAAAATAAAACAAAAAAGGTGGCGCAACCGTGGCTAACAAGGGAAATTAGGGATAGCATAAGATCCAAGGAGAGGACATATAAATTGGCCAGATCAAGCAGCAAACCTGAGGATTGGGAGCAGTTTAGGATTCAGCAAAGGAGGACAAAAGGATTAATTAAGAGGAGGAAAATAGAGTATGAGAGTAAGCTTGCAGGCAACATAAAATCTGACTGTAAAAGCTTCTATAGATATGTAAAGAGAAAAAGATTGGTGAAGTCAAGTGTAGGTCCCTTGCATCAGAATCAGGGGAATTTATAATGGGGAACAAAGAAATGGCAGACCAATTAAATACATATTTTGGTTCCATCTTCACAAAGGAGGACACAAATAACCTCCCAGTTATGTTGGGGAACATAGGGTCTAATGAGAGGGAGGAACTGAATGAAATCAATATTTGTAGGGAAATGGTGTTAGGGAAATTGACGGGATTGAAGGCCGATAAATCCCCAGGGCCTGATAATCTACATCCTAGGATACTTAAGGAAGTGGCCCTAGAAATAGTAGATGCATTGCTGACCATCTTCCAAAATTCTATCGACTCTGGCACAGTTCCCATGGATTGGAGGGTAGCTAATGTAACCCCACTATTTAAAAAAGGTGGTAGAGAGAAAAATGGAATTATAGACTGGTAAGCCTGACATCGGTAGTGGGGAAAATGCTAGAGTCCATTATAAAAGATGTAATAGCAGAGCACTTGGAAAACAGTGACAGGATCGGACAAAGTCAACATGGATTTACAAAAGGTAAATCATGCTTGACTAATCTACTGGAATTTTTTGAGGATGTACCGGGTAGAATAGATAAGGGAGAACCAGTGGATGTGGTGTATTTGGACTTTCAGAAGGCTTTCGATAAGGCCCCGCATAAGAGATTAGCGTGTAAAGTTAAGGCACATGGGGTTGGGGGTAAGGTACTGACTTGGATAGAGAACTAGTTGGCAGACAGGAAGCAAAGAGTTGGAATAAACCGGTCTCTTTCCGAGTGGCAGGCAGTGACTAGTGGGGTACCGCAGGGATCAGTGCTAGGACCCCAACTATTCACAATATATATTAATGATCTACACGAGGGAACTAGATGTAATATCTCCAAGTTTGCAGACGACACAAAGCTGGGTGGGCGTGTGTGCTGTGAGGAGGATGCAGAGAAACTCCAGGATGATTTGGACATTTTGGGTGATTGGGCAGAAGCATGGCAGATGCAGTATAATGTAGATAAATGTGAGGTTATCCACTTTGGTGGCAAAAACAGGAAGGCAGATTATTATCTGAACGGCAATAAATTGGGAGAAGGGGAAGTGCAACGAGACCTGGGTGTCCTTGTGCACCAGTCGCTGAAGGTAAGCATGCAGGTGCAGCAAGCAGTTAAGAAGGCAAATGGTATCTTGGCCTTCATAGCGAGAGGATTCGAGTACAGGAACAAGGATGTCTTGCTGCAGTTGTACAGGGCCTTGGTGAGACCACACCTTGAGTATTGTGTGCAGTTTTGGTCGCCTTATCTGAGGAAGGATGTTCTTGCCATGGAGGGAGTGCAGCGAAGATTCACCAGACTGATACCTGGGATGGCAGGAATGATGTATGAGGAGAGATTGGGTTGATTGGGCTTATATTCGCTGGAGTTTAGAAGAATGAGAGGGGATCTCATTGAAACTTATAAAATTCTAACAGGACTAGACAGACTAGATGCAGGAAGGATGTTCCCGATGGTGGGGGAGTCCAGAACCAGGGGTCACAGTCTAAAGATAAGGGGCAAGCTATTTAGGACAGAGATGAGGAGGAATTTCTTCACCCAGAGAGTGGTGAACCTGTGGAATTCTCTACCACAAAAGGCAGTTGAGGCGAATTCATTAAATATATTCAAGAAGGAGTTAGATATATTTCTTAAGGCTAAAGGGATCAAGGGATATGGGGAGAAAGCAGGGACAAGGTACTGAATTTGGATGATCAGCCATGATCTCATTGAATGGCGGAGCAGGCTCGAGAGGCCGAATGGCCTACTCCTGCTCCTATCTTCTATGTTTCTATGTGTTTTTCCGCACTTGTGAATAAGTGCTGCATTTCTGACATGTTACATGGCGGCGGGGGGGGGTGGGGGGCTGCTGGTTCAAGAAGAACATAAGACGTAGGAGCAGGAGTCGGTCATTTGGCCCCTCGAGCCTGCTCCACCATTCAATAAGATCATGGCTGATCTGACCTTGGCCTCAACTCCACTTCCCTGCCTGCTCCCCATAACCCTTGACTCCCTTACCATTCAAAAATCTGTCTATCTCCACCTTAAATATATTCAATGACCCATCCTCCACAGCTCTTTGAGGAAGAGAATTCCAAAGATTCATGACCCTCTGAGAGAAGAAATTCCTCCTCACTTCCAATTTAAAAGGGTGCCCCCTTATTATGCCCCCTAGTTCTAGATTCCCCCACGAGGGGAAACATCCTCTCTGCATCTACCCTGACAAGCCCCTTTATTAATGGAAGTGATTAAAGTTGGAAATACGGATAACCATTTTTGTTCAATTCTTTGTAATACTGTGAACTAAAGAACTACAGCACTTTATATTTGTTGGTTGTCTGGTTGCATTGTGATTAATATTCTAATGACAGCACGTCAGCGCCACAGGAAAGCTGCTGCTCCTGCTGCTTGTGCAGCCACTGCTATAGTGACATGAGGGATGAGCTAATACATTGAAAACTTTAAAATTAATACAAATTGCATGAATAGATATGCCTCTTTCAGCTCACCCTGGGCTTTTGGATTGTTTGTCGATGCATAACGGAGTGATGTTTCTGAAGTGTTAATGCATTATTATGCAGTTCTTTTATATCCCAATCTTTTCTGACAAGTAATTTTGTTTTAAATAGAGTTTGTACATGATGAACTAAAGCTTTTAATTAATTCTACTGTAAACAAACTTGCAGAATGGGCATGTAAATGACACATTAATTTCAATATAGATAATTGTGAGGTGGTGCATTTTGGTAGGCAGAATAAGGAGGCTACCTACTCCTTGGAAAATAAGAGTCTAAATGGGGTAGAGGTGCAAAGGGATCTTGGGGTATAGATTCACAAATCATTAAAAGCAGCAACACAGGTTAAAAAAAGCCATAAAACTGCAAATAAAGCACTGGGGTTCAGTTCTAGAAGAATAGAATTCAAAAGCAGAGAAGTTATGTTAAACATGTATAGAACCTTGTCTAATTGTCTCATGATTTGAGACGGTGGGATGGCAATATGGCATTAACGTATATATGCTTTTAAGCGGTTGCTGTTGTTGTTGTAAACGTTGTTGTTGTTGTAAAATTTGTCCACGGACAAAAAGGTCGCGTCTAAAGGAGATCGTGGCCCACTCAGTGCAACAAAAATTAGAGGGAACATTGGCCGTGATCTAATTGAATGGTGGAACAGACTCGAGAGGCTGAATGGGCTGCTCCTGTTTCTAAGTGCACTGGGTCACCTTGTGCAATAAATATCGGAATATCAGACATTCCTTTATAGGTGCGCGCTCCAACACACCTGAATTTCCAAAATTCACTGTGTCCAAGTGACGCTGCGCACCTGGGTGGAAAATCACCACTTTAATGCGGATAAATGCAAAGTGACACATTTTGGGAGTAAGAAATGATGAGGAGATACACACTAAATGGTAAACCTTTGAGAGGAGCAGAGAGAATTAGGGGTTCAGATACACAAGTCTAAACTTAGGAGGATAAGTTGATAAAACTATTAAAAAGCATGTAGAATTCCAGGTTATAAAATAGAGGCACAGAGTAAAAAAGGCATAAGGAACTGCTCAGCCTATAATAATCATTAGTTATGTGACAATTAGAATATTGAGGCTGAAATTCCATGGTTCTATCAGCACACCTCCTTTGCAACTTTGGAGGGAAGGCAGTAGAAGGGCAGCAAACTAGGCTGGGAGGTGGATATGCCGGGTCCTGACTTTTCCTGGGAGTTTCCTATAGCCTATGTCTGGTAGGATAGCCTCTGCCAAAACAAAGGCATTATACGGGGTCTCCCTAGTGCAGGAGTTCCTGTGGCCCCTGCGTGGGAAATGCTGCTCGGAGAATCGTCAGTCAATAAATCCAGAATGAAGGGGTGTACCAGCCTCAGGAGTGATGTTTGTGCAACTCACACTGGGGGTCCAGGCCTGCGCTGTGACCTCTGAAAAGGGGGTCAGATCATTTTTTTTTAGAGTGGTCCCCATGGGAAGGGGCTACTACATGGTACAGTCTGATGTTTCTGGGGTGGTGGGGTGGGCCAATGGGCGCAATCCCAGCATGAGTACCAGCATCACATCCCCGTGCAATTTTGGGCCTGTTGTGTCTACTTTAGGACCAATGTCAAGGGCATGGAGAGGGTACAGAAGAGCTGTACTAAGATGATACCAGTATTCTAACATAATGTTATTCTGTCAATACAGGTGCCCATGAGGAGAAGGACCAAGAAGACAATATCCGTCATGTCCCCAGCACCTCACAGCAACCTGCGTCCATCTCTCACTCCAAAAAAACAGTAGCGCAGTTACATTTATTCTGGGGAAATTCTTGTGTAATGAGTTTCAGAAGAAAGCAGTAGGGTGAGGTACTGAGCATGAGTGAGGAAGAGCAACTGAGGTGGGACTGGAGGTGTAAAAACCTGCTCTATTTATCCTTTAGCTGCTGAACACAGAGAGTATAACCTCAACACGAGCATTTCATTTGCTATTTGAGTGTGTACCAGGATCCTTGCATAGCCTAAGTATGTGCATGATCCACAGCTGTGCAGGGAAACAAGAATGGCTAACCAAACTACAGACCAACAAAGAGAGCATGGGTACTCCATGTCCATCTCAAAGTAGTGACTGAAGTCCGAAGCACAAGCACGGTTTCATTAATGAGCAATTTGGGGATATCGACACTTTGGGGGGTGATTTTGCCAATGGGGAGCTTTTGGAGGCGGGACTCCCACTTGTCAGGTTTCAGTCCCGCTCCATCAACTTCTGGCCAACCCACGATATTTTCCCTTGATTGACCTTGTTAAGCCCGCCCAGCAGGCTGAGCAGGCCAATTACAGGAAAGCTGGTTGCAGAGAACATCAACGTTAAAAATTTTTGACAGATGAATTGTCATCGTTTGACGGCTCTGTGAAGCTGTCAAACACTGACATTCTCTGTAGTTTGATGAGTTCAAGACCTTATCAAACCTCTTTCTTTTGCAGAAATGAGATGGTTGTTGCTTTGGAGAATGCAACGGCCATCTGTCATCTCCAACGTGGAGGTGCGAGACTCTCCGCATACCCACCGATTGAAGCCTGCAGGAAGAAACAAAGGTAAGTACACCTTTTCTAACACTTTCCACTTACCTCAGATACTCACCTCTCCGCAGGGTGCCTTGGCACATTGGATCCAAAACTGGCTTAGTGGCAGAAGGCAGAGGGTGATGGTCGAAGGTTGTTTTTGTGACTGGAAGCCTGTGTCCAGTGGGGTACCGCAGGGATCGGTGCTGGGTCCCTTGCTGTTTGTGGTCTACATTAATGATTTGAATGTGAATGTAAAAGGTATGATTAGTAAGTTCGCAGATGACACAAAAATTGGTGGGGTGGTGAATAGTGAGGAGGGTAGCCTCAGTCTGCAGGATGATATAGATGGGTTGGTCAGATGGGCGGAACAGTGGCAAATGGAATTTAACCCTGAAAAGTGTGAGGTGATGCATTTTGGAGGGACTAACAAGGCAAGGGAATACACAATGAATGGTAAGACCCTAGGAAAGACAGAAGATCAGAGGGACCTTGGTGTGCATGTACATAGATCCCTGAAGGCAGCAGAACAGGTGGATAAGGTGGTTAAAAAGGCATATGGGATACTTGCCTTCATTAGCCGAGGCATAGAATATAAGAGCAGGGAGGTTATGATGGAGCTGTACAAAACGCTGGTTAGGCCACAGCTGGAATACTGTGTGCTGTTCTGGTCGCTACACTATAGGAAGGATGTGATTGCTTTGGAGAGGGTGCAGAGGAGATTCACCAGGATATTACCTGGGCTGGAGCGCTTCAGCTATGAAGAAAGACTGGACAGGCTGGGGTTGTTTTCCTTGGAGCAGAGAAGGCTGAGGGGGGACCTGATTGAGGTGTACAAAATTATGAGGGGCATAGATAGGGTAGATAGAAAGGAACTTTTTCCCTTAGTAGAGGGGTCAATAACAAGGGGGCATAGATTCAAGGTAAGGGGCAGGAGGCTTAGAGGGGATTTGAGGAAGAACTTTTTCACCCAGAGGGTGGTTGGAATCTGGAACTCACTGCCTGAAAGGGTGGTAGAGGCAGGAACCCTCACAACATTCAAGAAGCATTTGGATGAGCACTTGAAATGCCATAGCATACAAGGCTACAGACCAAATGCTGGAAAATGGGATTAGATTAGACAGGGCCTGATGGCCGGCGTGGACGCGATGGGCCAAAGGGCCTCTTTCTGTGCTGTATAACTCTATGACTATATGACTCTATGACTTGTGCCCATCACTCACCTCCACAGCACTCTTTTGGTCCCCTCCGACCCCCGCAGACCCACTACTTGCCTCGGTGACCCTGGCAGGGTTCGAAGCCTTCGGGAAACCCGCACTTGTGTGGGCAAAATGGCGATAAGCCTATTTTCTGCCTGTTAACAGGCAGTTAAGTGGTTGTAATCCCTTCCCGCCTCCAAGGAGACGGGACCCGGCACGGGACGGCTACCCGCCTCCTGGCAAGATGGCACGGAGGCGGGTTGGGGGTGGGTTGGACACCCACCCCCAGATTCTGCCATTTTCCCGGCAGTCCCGCCTCCATACCCGCCTCCCCTTCGTGCTCCAAAATAAACCAACCTCACTTGTCAGGTTTGAAAATGCTGGGGAATTTTGCATCTTGCGCATCCCTGATTTTCTTCGCTCCACCTTTGGTGGCCGTGCCTTCAGCTGCCTCAGCCCAAAGCACTGGAATTCCCTTGCTAAACCTCTCTGCCTCTCTACCTCTCTCTCCTCCTTCAAGACCCTCCTTAAAAGCTACCACTTTGACCAAGCTTTTGGTCGTCTGTCCGAATATTATGCGGTTCGGTGTCAAATTTTGTCTGATTACGCACCTGCGAAGTGCCTTGGGACATTTTAGTACATTAAAGGGGCTTTATAAATGCAAGTGGTTGTTGTTAAGTTGGATTGAGAATCATGATACAGGCCTTCAACAACCTCAGGGCTGCTCAGCGATCTGCTCCCATACAGATCATTGGACACGCGAAGGGAATGCCTAGCAGCAGGGGAATAGTCACAACTGGCACAGATGATGGAGTTGTTTGTAAGGATGACAGCTCATCTGATCCAGCTAACCCCGATGTCAGCCTTAGTTCAGTGGTAGCACTCGCACCTGACTAGCAGAAGAGGACACTGAGACTGAGCCTGCTGAACCCCAGTTGCAGATGGAATATTTGTAAGACAGGCACAAACCTCATGCACAAACAGTCGCATTAATGGCAATCCCCAAAATATAAGTGCATCAATGCAGCACTCATTTTAAATAGGCACTCAATGACTGTAATGCATTCCTAGTGCTAAAATCAGGAGTCACCAAATAATGAATAAGATTTGTGAATCCTTGAAAGTTATGAGCCATGTGTTAGCCCTCTACTCCAGAGACACAACCTGGCCATAAGATGGCACTGCCCGCACCTCAGGCAAGCCTGCTTACCTGACTCTCTGTCTCTGCTCACTTGAATGCATAAACTTCAGAATACTTATTTCATCTTACAGTAAAAATGCAAGACTATTTTAAAATGAAAGGGACAGGATAATAGATAAATAGAAAAGATAATCTATTGAAATTTGCATACACTGAGGAGAACAGATCATTAGTAGAGGCAAAAGTTTTAAACTACAATTAGTGTAGAGTGGATTTTATGAGCTCCTCACTTGCAGGCAGTGCATTATCAGGGATTTATGTGCAGCGCTCCTTGGGCCCCTCGGGATTTTCTATCAAATGGATGGAATATCCTGTAGGACTCACTGAGTTCTGCTCCTAAATTCCCAATAAGTGTTCCTGGTGGCTGAACAGAGCCCAAAATTGAAAAATTTACCCTTATAGGAAATGTTTTTATCTTTTTCTTTAATGCATTCTGGCACACATGACACCATTTGTTTTGTTTACTTATACAGGACAAAGCTAATTGTGCTGTAATAAGAATTCTGAAGTTTGTAAATGTCACAACAGCATTGTTAATTGATGCTCGAGTCCCTCTTCATTTTGATGATTTCATGAGTGGTTGAAGAGTCAACTTGAGTACTTGGGGATGTGCAGCGCTGGGTCACTGCCAGTTCCCCAGACCTGTCCCGCTGTGACACTCTGTACTGATAATGCTGTGCAGATCATGTTACGGGCCCATGTTTGTCCTGTCAGTGAGCAGCAGAGTTGTATTAACATTACATTCTAGTGCACTCTCCTGAGAGTAGCTTTCCTTCCTCTCATTACTCACTAAGAATGAAATAAATAAGGGACACAGAAAGAGCCAAAGTACACAAGACCGCTAAAATGCAAACTGCCACTCAAAATCCATTTACATTGATACATCACGCAAGGTTGAAGTTTGCAATGACCATAACATTATAGCGACCAGCGTAGCCTTGATATTATGCTGTGTGATATTAGTAATGAATGTGACACATTCACATGAAATTCCTTTGTCTATTATTTTAATGCAGGTGCTAATCTGCTTATTTTAAATTTTACAGCCTACATTTCAAATGTTAGAAGTCTGTTGAGTGATCTGTTCTCATTACTTGCATATGGTTATTATTCATGCAAATGTTAACCCTCTAAAGCATGCTGAAGAGATAATGGGGCCTGTCATCAATCTCATCCTCATAAAGAAACTACTCATGAAATAACGCTGGACGGCCAGCTGGTGGCGCCGTCAAAGGAGTATAAATACTCGGGCGTGGGCCCAGCTTTCAAGGGACATTTTGTAAGACAAGGAGCTAGTGAAGTACAACTAGACCTCCATGTTCTGAAACAAGTTGATTAAAGCCTTGCTTTGTGCTCAAACCAAGTGCGTAGTGAGTTTTATTACGTCAGGGTCTAAATTCAATAACGCCCAATAACAGGCGCAAAATTGTCAGCTCGATGGACTTTTGTACCAGAAGAGGGAGTCCGATATTTGTCCTCGGACCTCATTGAAATAAATCCCCAAGCTGCGGGAGCTAATCGGGCACCTTGAGGCCAGATCTGCAGGTCAGTCCATGGCAGGGAAGAGAGGTAAGAAGAAGTGGATCTAGCGGGAGAGGGCAAGCAGGAGGGGGCAAGCCGGGGGCGGGGCGATCGGGGCAGTGGGCGAGTGAGACGGGGGCGAACAGGAGAGGGCGAGCGGGAGAGGAGAGCGGGGCGGGGGGCGAATGGGAGCCAGCGAGTGGGAGGGGGGCGAGTGGGGGGGGGCAAGCAGGGCGAGCAGGGGGGCAAGCCGGGGGTGGGGGTGGCGAGCGGGGCGGGGGTGAGTGGGACAGGGGAGAACGGGAGAGGTCAAGCGGGGAAGTGGGGGGGGCGAACAGGAGGGGGTGAGCGAGAGGGGGGCAAATGGGAAGGGATGAGCGGGAGACGTGGAGCGGGAGGGGGCAAGAGGGAGGGGGCGAGTGGGAGAGGTTGAGCGGGGGGGCGAGCAGGGGGGTGAGCGGGGGGGTGAGCGGGAGGGGCGAGCGGGAGGGGGCGAGTAAGAGGGGCGAGCGGGAGGGGCGAATGGGAGGGGGCGAGAGGGAGGGGGTGAGAGGGAGGGGGCGAGTGGGAGGGGGGCAAATGGGAGGGGATGAGCGGGAGAGGTCGAGCGGGAGGGGGCAAGCGGGAGGGGGCGAGAGGGAGGGGGCAAGCGGGAGGGGGCAAGAGGGAGGGGGCGAGCGGGAGGGGGCAAATGGGAGGGGATGAGCGGGAGAGGGCAAGCGGGAGGGGGCGAGAGGGAGGGGGAAAGCGGGAGGGGGCAAGAGGGAGGGGGCGAGCGGGAGGGGGGCAAATGGGAGGGGATGAGCGGGAGAGGTCGAGCGGGGGGGGCGAGAGGGAGGGGGTGAGCGGGGGGGTCGAGAGGGAGGGGGCAAGCGGGGAGGCAAGCGGGAGGGGGTGAGAGGGAGGGGGTGAGCGGGGGGGGTGAACGGGAGGGGGCGAGCGGGAGAGGTTGAGTGAGATGGGCGAGTGGGGTGGGCGAGCGGGAGGGGGCAAGAGGGAGGGGGCGAGCGGGAGGGGGTGAGCAGGAGGGGGCTAACGGGAGGGGGCGAGAGGGAGGGGGCGAGTATGAGGGGATGAGCGGGAGGGGATTGAACAGGAGCGGGTGAGTGGGGGGGCGAGCAGGAGGGGGAAAGAGGGAGGGGGCGAGCGGGAGGGGGCGAGTAGGAGGGGGCGAACGGGAGGGGGCGAGAGGGAGGGGGCGAGCGTGAGGGGATGAGCAGGAGGGGATCGAACAGGAGCGGGTGAGTGGGGGGGTGAGAGGGAGGGGGCGAGTGGGGTGGGCGAGAGGGAGGGGGCGAGAGGGAGGTGGCGAGTGGGAGGGGATCGAACAGGAGGGGGCGAGAGGGTGGGGGCAAGCGGGAGGGAGCGAACAGGGAGGCGAGCTTGAGGGGGCGAGCGAGGGGACAAGCGAGGGGGCGAGCGGGATGTGGTGAGCGGGAGAAGGCAAGCGGGATGTGGTGAGCGGGAGGGAGGCGAGCGGGATGTGGCAAGCGGGATGTGGCGAGCAGGATGTGGCGAGCAGGATATGGCAAGCGGGATGTGGCGAGCGGGATGTGGCGAGCGGGAGAAGGTGAGCGGGATGTGGTGAGCGGGATGTGGTGAGCGGGAGAAGGTGAGCGGGCTGTGGTGAGTGGGAGAAGGTGAGCGGGATGTGGTGAGCGGGAGAAGGTGAGCGGGATGTGGTGAGTGGGAGAAGGTGAGCGGGATGTGGCGAGCGGGATGTGGTGAGTGGGAGAAGGCGAGCGGGATGTGGTGAGCGGGATGTGGCGAGCGGGATTTGGTGAGCAGGATGTGGCGAGCGGGATGTGGCGAGCGGGATGTGGCGAGCGGGATGTGGCGAGCGGGATATGGTGAGCAGGAGAAGGCGAGCGGGATGTGGTGAGCGGGATGTGGTGAGCAGGATGTGGCGAGCAGGCTCCAGCAGCGGCCCACAGTATTAATGAGCACTCCTGCTCCTCCTTACTCCACATTAAGGTAGATTTATAAAATGTACCAGTTGGTCTCTTCGGCGGCCTCCAGCGGTCTTTCAAGGACCGCTGGTTAGATGTTGTGGAGCCTGAAAAACTAATTGTTGCTGGTGCAGCACAAGCTCCGACTACTTTAAACAAATTTAGCAAATAGGTCCTAAAATGGGCCCAGGATGCCTTCACTCATTTCACTGGGATGGGGTCTCCAGGACGGGTATGATAGCATAGTGGTTATGTTATTGGACTTAGGACTCCAGAGGCCTGGACAAATGTTCCGGTGACATGAGTTCATATTCCCACCATGGCAGCTGTAGAATTTGAATTCAGTTAATTAAATAAATCTGGAATAAAAAGCTAGTATCAGTTATGGTGACCATGAAACTACCGTATTATTATAAAATCCCATCTGGTTCATTAATGTCCTTTGGGGAAGGAAATCTGCCATCCTTATCTGGTCTGGCCTATATGTGACTCCAGACCGACAGCAATGTGGTTCACTCTTAACTTTTTTTAAATTTGCTTATGGCAAGGCCAGCATTTATTGCCCATCCCTAGTTGCCCTTGAGAAGGTGGTGGTGAGCCGTCTTCTTGAACCGCTGCAGTCCGTGTGGTGATGGTACTCCCACAGTGCTGTTAGGGAGGGAGTTCCAGGATTTTGACCCAGCGATGATGAAAGAACGGCAATATACTTCTAAGTCAGGATGGTGTGTGACTTGGAGGTGAACTTGGAGGTGGTGGTGTTCCCATGTGTCTGCTGCCTTTGTCCTTCTAGGTAGAAGCACAAGTCCCCAGATGTTGGTGAGGAGGACTTTGCAGGGTCGACTGGGCTGGATGTACCATTGCCGTGTCTGTAGCCGGTGCCGAGGCCGATGCCGGGTGGTCCGTCCGGTTTCATTCTTATTATGTTTCGTAGCGGTTAGTTACAACTGAGTGACTTGCTAGGCCATTTCAGAGGCCAGTTAAGAGTCAACCACATTGCTGTGGGGTCTGGAGTCACATATAGGCCAGACTGGGTAAAGACGGCAGATTTCCTTCCCTAAAGGACATTAGTGAACCAGATGGGTTTTTACGACAATCCAATAGTTTCATGGTTACCTCTGAAATGACCAAGCAAGGCATTTGGTTATATTTAAGAAGGCGGCTCACCATCACCTTCTCAATTAGGGATGGGCAATAAATGCTGGCCTTGCCAGCAACATCCACATCCTGTGAATGAATTTTAAAAAAGCTGGGGCTAGATGGGGTGGAGATTCTGCTCCACCAGGAACTTCAGGGCCTTCATGTTCTTGGCCCAGTATCTTCTAATAATCAGTGTTGCTTGGTGTGTAGTTATGACTAGAAGGATCAGAGCTAGGAACCTGCACCTGGTCTGCCTCATAGTGGAGAGGGAGTTCACCCAGACTTGGCAGTTAGACAGTATTCCATCAATTCTTGGGATGAGGACAGGAGTCTGATCTGTGGCAAGCTCTGTCAGCTGGCTGACAACCGAGACATGTTAAATGAGCACTTTGGATCCGTTTTCACAGTGGTGGAAGAGGATAAAATACCAGCTGTACAAGGGAGCCTAAAAATAAATCAAAGGGAGGAACTTAGTGGATTTAATATTAGTAAAAAATATTGTAATGTACAAAATAACGGGGCTACAGACAGACAAATCTTCAGGACCTGATGGTTTCCACACCAGGGTATTAAAGAAAGAAAAAAAGAACTTGCATTTATATGGCGCTTTTCACAAACTCCGGACGTCCCAAAGTGCTTTATAGCCAATTTTTGTAGTGTAGGCACTGTTGTAAAGTAGGAAATTTGGCAGCCAATTTTCTCACAGCAATGTCCCACAAATAGCCATGTGATAATGAACAGATAATTCATTTTTATTAGTGGTGTTGTTTGAGGGAATAATATTGGCCAGGATACCGGGGATAACTCCTCTGCTCTTCCTCAAAATATTGCCATTGGATCTTTAACGTTCACCCGAGAGGGTAGATGAGGCCTCGGTTTAACATTTCATCTGAAAGACGGCGCCTCTGTCATTGCAGCACTCCCTCAGTATTGCACTGGAGTGAGAAACTAGATTTTGTGCTCAAGTATCTGGAATGGGATTGAAACCACAATCTTCTGAATCAGAGGTGAGAGTGCTACTACTTTTAAGAGAAATAGTTGAGCAAATTGCAGATGCATTAATCATAATGTACCAAAGCTCTCGAGATTCGGGAACTGTGCCTTTGAATTGCAAATGTCACTCCATTGTTAAGAGAAACTGGGTAACGACAGATCTGTCAGTTTAACATCAATTGTGGGGACGTTACTGGAATTTATCATCAGAAACAGAGTGACTGAGCAATTGGACTGGTATAAGTGGAACAAAGAGAGTCGGCATGGATTTGAGAAGGGTAGGTCATGACTGCCTAATACAAAAGCAAAATACTGCAGATGCTGGAAATCTGAAATATAAACAGAAGATGCTGGAAATGCTCAGCGGGTCAGGCAGCATCTGTGGAGAGAGAAACAGAGTTAACGTTTCAGGTCGATGACCTTTCGTCAGAACTGGAAAAAGTTAGAGATGCAACAGGTTTTAAGCAAGTGGAGAGGCAGGGAAAGGGGAGAGGGAAGGAAAGAACAAAAGGGAACGTCTGTGAAAGGGTGGAAGGCAGGAGAGATTAAAAGACAAAAGGGATGATGCAAGGCGAAAGGAGATGGTAATGGGACAAGTAAAGAAACAAAAGAAGGGTCGAGAGGAGGTGTGAATGGAAATAATTCGGTGCTTATCTGCACTGCTTCTTTCTGCACATGCGCAATACCAAACGGTACGGCGGCTGCAGCCTGCATCACCCGCTTTCCTCGGTTCCGTGCAGAGAAGGTCAGGGGATCCAAGGGGGGAGAGGAGAGGGGATCCAAGGGGGGAGAGGAGAGAGGATCCAAGGGGGGAGAGGAGAGAGGATCCAAGGGGGGAGAGGAAAGAGGATCCAAGGGGGGAGAGGAGAGGGGATCCAAGGGGGAAGAGGAGAGAGGATCCAAGGGGGGAGAGGAGAGGAGATCCAAGGGGGAAGAGGAGAGAGGATCCAAGGGGGGAGAGGAGAGGGGATCCAAGGGGGGAGAGGAGGGAGGATCCAAGGGTGGAGAGGAGAGGGGATCCAAGGGGGGAGAGGAGATCCAAGGGGGGAGAGGAGAGGGGAGCCAAGGGGGGAGAGGGGAGGGGATCCAAGGGGGGAGAGGGCAGGGGATCCAAGGGGGAAGAGGAGAGGGGATCCAAGGGGGGAGAGGAGAGAGCAGCCAAGGGGGGAGAGGAGAGGGGATCCAAGGGGGGAGAGGAGAGAGGATCTAAGGGGGGAGAGGAGAGAGAATCCAAGGTGGGAGAGGAGAGGGGATCCAAGGGGGGAGAGGACAGAGGATCCAAGGGGGGAGAGGAGAGAGGATCCAAGGGGGGAGAGGAGAGAGGATCCAAGGGGGAAGAGGAGAGAGGATCCAAGGGGGGAGAGGAGAGCAGATCCAAGGGGGGAGAGGAGAGAGGAGCAAAGGGGGGGAGAGGAGAGAGGATCCCAGGGTGGAGAGGAGAGGGGATCGAAGGGGGGAGAGTAGACCCAAGCAGGGAGAGGAGAGGGGAGCCCAAGGGGGAGAGGGGAGGGGATCCAAGGGGGGAGAGGGCAGGGGATTCAAGGGGAAAGAGGAGAGGGGATCCAAGGGGGGAGAGGAGAGAGGAGCCAAGGGGGGAGAGGAGAGGTGATCCAAGGGGGGAGAGGGGAGAGGATCCAAGGTGGGAGAGGAGAGAGGATCCAAGGGGGGAGAGGAGAGAGGATACAAGGGGGGAGAGGAGATCAAAGGGGGGAGAGGAGAGGGGAGCCAAGGGGGGAGAGGGGAGGGGATCCAAGGGGAAGAGGGCAGGGGATCCAAGGGGGAAGAGGAGAGGGGAGCCAAGGGGGGAGAGGAGAGGGGATCCAAGGGGGGACAGGAGAGAGGATCCAAGGGGGGAGAGGAGCGAGGATCCAAGGGGGGAGAGGAGCGGGGATCCAAGGGGGGAGAGGAGAGGGGAGCCAAGGGGGGAGAGGGGAGTGGATCCAAGGGGGGAGAGGGCAGGGGATCCAAGGGGGAAGGGGAGAGGGGATCCAAGGGGGGAGAGGAGAGAGGAGCCAAGGGGGGAGAGGAGAGGGGATCTAAGGGGGGAGAGGAGAGAGGATCCAAGGGGCGACAGGAGAGAGGATCCAAGGGGGAAGAGGAGAGAGGATACAAGGGGGGAGAGGAGATCCAAGGGGGGAGAGGAGAGGGGAGCCAACGGGGGAGAGGGGAGGGGATCCAAGGGGGGAGAGGGCAGGGGATCCAAGGGGGGAGAGGAGAGGGGATCGAAGGGGGGAGAGGAGAGTGGATCCAAGGGGGGAGAGGAGAGAGAATCCAAGGGGGGAGATGAGAGAGGATCCAAGGAGGGAGAGGAGAGAGCATCCAAGGGGGGAGAGGAGAGGGGATCCAAGGAGGGAGAGGACAGAGGATCCAAGGGGGGAGAGGAGAGAGGATCCAAGGGGGGAGAGGAGAGAGGATCCAAGGGGGAAGAGGAGAGAGGATCCAAGGGGGGAGAGGAGAGAGGATCCAAGGGGGGAGAGGAGAGGGGATCCAAGGGGGGAGAGGAGAGAGGATCCAAGGGGGGAGAGGAGAGAGGATCCAAGGGGGGAGAGGAGAGGGGATCCAAGGGGGAAGAGGAGAGAGGATCCAAGGGGGGAGAGGAGAGAGGATCCCAGGGGGGAGAGGAGAGGGGATCGATGCGGGGAGAGGAGATACAAGCGGGGAGAGGAGAGGGGAGCCAAAGAGGGAGAGGGGAGGGGATCCAAGGGGGGAGAGGGCAGGGGATCCAAGGGGGGAGAGGGCAGGGGATCCAAGGGGGAAGAGGAGAGGGGATCCAAGGGGGGAGAGGAGAGAGTAGCCAAGGGGGGAGAGGAGAGGGGATCCAAGGGGGGAGAGGGGAGAGGATCCAAGGCGGGAGAGGAGAGAGGATCCAAGGGGGGAGAGGAGAGAGGATACAAGGGGGGAGAGGAGAGAGGATCCAAGGGGGGAGAGGCGAGGGGAGCCAAGGGGGGAGAAGGGAGGGGATCCAAGGGGGGAGAGGAGAGAGGATCCAAGGGAGGAGAGGAGAGAGGATCCAAGGGGGGAGAGGAGAGAGGAGCCAAGGGGGGGATAGGAGAGAGGATCCAAGGGTGGAGAGGAGAGAGAAGCCAAGGGGGGAGAGGAGAGAGGATCCAAGGGGGGAGAGGAGAGGGGATCCAAGGGGGGAGAGGAGAGGAGGTCCAAGGGGGAAGAGGAGAGAGGAGGCAAGTGGGTAGAGGAGAGGGGATCCAAGGGGGGAGAGGAGAGAGGATCCAAGGGGGGAGAGGAGAGAGCATCGAAGGGGGGAGAGGAGAGGGGATCCAAAGGGGAAGAGGAGATCCAAGGGGGGAGAGGAGAAGGGAGCCAAGGGGGGAGAGGGGAGGGGATCCAAGGGGGGAGAGTGCAGGGGATTCAAGGGGGGAGAGGAGAGGGGATCCAAGGGGGGAGAGGAGAGGAGGTCCAAGGGGGAAGAGGAGAGAGGAGCCAAGTGGGTAGAGGAGAGGGGATCCAAGGGGGGAGAGGAGAGAGGATCCAAGGGGGGAGAGGAGAGAGGATCCAAGGGAGGAGAGGACAGAGGATCCAAGGGGGGAGAGGAGAGAGGATCCAAGGGGGGAGAGGAGAGAGGATCCAAGGGGGGAGAGGAGAGGGGATCCAAGCGGGAAGAGGAGAGAGGATATAAGGGGGGAGAGGAGAGAGGATCCAAGGGGGGAGAGGAGAGAGGATCCAAGGGGGGAGAGGAGAAGGGATCAATGGGGAAGAGGAGAGAGGATCCAAGGGGGAGAGGAGAGAGGATCCAAGGAGGGAGAGGAGAGGGGCTCCAAGGGGGGGAGAGGAGACAGGATCCAATGGGGGAGAGGAGAGAGGATCCAAGGTGAGGAGAGGAGAGAGTATCCAAGGGGGGAGAGGAGAGGGGATACAAGGGGGGAGAGGAGAGAGGATCGAAGGGGGGAGAGGAGAGGGGATCCAAGGGGAGAGAGGAGAGAGGATCCAAGGGGGGAGAGGAGAGAGGATCTAGGGGGGGAGAGGAGAGAGGACCCAAGGGGGGAGAGGAGAGAGGATCCAAGGGGCGAGAGGAGAGAGGATCCAAGGGGCGAGAGGAGAGAGGATCCAGGGGCGGAGAGGAGAGAGGATCCAAGGGGGGAGAGGAGAGAGGATCCAAGGGGGGAGAGGAGAGAGGATCCAAGGGGGGAGAGGAGAGAGGATCCAAGGGGCAAGAGGAGAGAGGATCCAGGGGCGGAGAGGAGAGAGGATCCAAGGGGGGAGAGGAGAGGGGATCCAAGGGGGGAGAGGAGAGGGGATCCAAGGGGGGAGAGGAGAGGGGATCCAAGGGGGGAGAGGAGAGAGGATCGAAGTGGGGAGAGGAGAGGGGATCTAAGGGGGAAGAGGAGATCCAAGGGGGGAGAGGAGAAGGGAGCCAATGGGGGAAGCGGGGTGGGGATCCAAAGGGTGGGAGGGCAGGGGAGACAAGGGGGCAGAGGAGAGGGGATCCAAGGGGGGAGAGGAGAGGGGCTCCAAGGGGGGAGAGGAGAGAGGAGCCAAGGGGGTAGAGGAGAGGGGATCCAAGGGTGGAGAGGAGAGAGGATCCAAGGGGGGAGAGGAGAGAGGATCCAAGGGGGGAGAGGAGAGAGGATCCAAGGGGGGAGAGGAGAGAGGATCCAAGGGAGGAGAGGAGAGAGGATCCAAGGGGAGAGAGGATAGAGGATCCAGGGGGGAGAGGAGAGGGTATCCAAGGGGGAAGAGGAGAGAGGATCCAAGGGGGGAGAGGAGAGAGGATCCAAGGGGGGAGAGGAGAGAGGATCCAAGGGGTGAGAGGAGAGGGGATCCAAGGGGGAAGAGGAGAGAGGATCCAAGTGGGGAGAGGAGAGAGGAGCCAAGGGGGGAGAGGAGAGGGGATCCAAGGGGGAAGAGGAGAGAGCATTCAAGGGGGGAGAGAAGAGGGGATCCAAAGGGGAAGAGGAGATCCAAGGGGGGAGAGGAGAAGGGAGCCAAGGGGGGAGAGGGGAGGGGATCCAAGGGGGGAGAGTGCAGGGGATCCAAGGGGGGAGAGGAGAGGGGATCCAAGGGGGGAGAGGAGAGGAGGTCCAAGGGGGAAGAGGAGAGAGGAGCCAAGTGGGTAGAGGAGAGGGGATCCAAGGGGGGAGAGGAGAGAGGATCCAAGGGGGGAGAGGAGAGAGGATCCAAGGGAGGAGAGGACAGAGGATCCAAGGGGGGAGAGGAGAGAGGATCCAAGGGGGGAGAGGAGAGAGGATCCAAGGGGGGAGAGGAGAGGGGATCCAAGCGGGAAGAGGAGAGAGGATATAAGGGGGGAGAGGAGAGAGGATCCAAGGGGGGAGAGGAGAGAGGATCCAAGGGGGGAGAGGAGAAGGGATCAATGGGGAAGAGGAGAGAGGATCCAAGGGGGAGAGGAGAGAGGATCCAAGGAGGGAGAGGAGAGGGGATCCAAGGGGGGGAGAGGAAACAGGATCCAATGGGGGAGAGGAGAGAGGATCCAAGGTGAGGAGAGGAGAGAGTATCCAAGGGGGGAGAGGAGAGGGGATCCAAGGGGTGAGAGGAGAGAGGATCGAAGGGGGGAGAGGAGAGGGGATCCAAGGGGGGAGAGGAGAGAGGATCCAGGGGGGGAGAGGGGAGAGGATCCAAGGGGGGAGAGGAGAGAGGATTCAAGGGGGGAGAGGAGAGAGGATCCAGGGGGGGAGAGGGGAGAGGATCCAAGGGGGGAGAGGAGAGAGGATCCAAGGGGCGAGAGGAGAGAGGATCCAAGGGGCGAGAGGAGAGAGGATCCAGGGGCGGAGAGGAGAGAGGATCCAAGGGGGGAGAGGAGAGAGGATCCAAGGGGGGAGAGGAGAGAGGATCCAAGGGGCGAGAGGAGGGAGGATCCAGGGGCGGAGAGGAGAGAGGATCCAAGGGGGGAGAGGAGAGGGGATCCAAGGGGGGAGAGGAGAGGGGATCCAAGGGGGGAGAGGAGAGGGGATCCAAGGGGGGAGAGGAGAGAGGATCGAAGTGGGGAGAGGAGAGGGGATCTAAGGGGGAAGAGGAGATCCAAGGGGGGAGAGGAGAAGGGAGCCAATGGGGGAAGGGGGGTGGGGATCCAAAGGGTGGGAGGGCAGGGGAGACAAGGGGGCAGAGGAGAGGGGATCCAAGGGGGGGGAGGAGAGGGGCTCCAAGGGGGGAGAGGAGAGAGGAGCCAAGGAGGTAGAGGAGAGGGGATCCAAGGGTGGAGAGGAGAGAGGATCCAAGGGGGGAGAGGAGAGAGGATCCAAGGGGGGAGAGGAGAGAGGATCCAAGGGGGGAGAGGAGAGAGGATCCAAGGGAGGAGAGGAGAGAGGATCCAAGGGGAGAGAGGATAGAGGATCCAGGGGGGAGAGGAGAGGGTATCCAAGGGGGAAGAGGAGAGAGGATCCAAGGGGGCAGAGGAGAGAGGATCCAAGGGGGGAGAGGAGAGAGGATCCAAGGGGTGAGAGGAGAGGGGATCCAAGGGGGAAGAGGAGAGAGGATCCAAGTGGGGAGAGGAGAGAGGAGCCAAGTGGGGAGAGGAGAGGGGATCCAAGGGGGAAGAGGAGAGAGCATCCAAGGGGGGAGAGGAGAGAGGATTCAAGGGGGAGAGGAGACGGGATCCAAGGGGGAGAGGAGAGGGGATCCAAGGGGGGAGAGGAGAGAGGATCCAAGGGGGGAGAGGAGAGAGGAGCCAAGGGGGGGAGAGGAGAGAGGTCCAAGGGGGGAGCAGAGAGGGGATCCAAGGGGGGAGAGGAGATCCAAGGGGGGAGAGGAGAGGGGAGTAAAGGGGGGAGAGGGGAGGGGATCCAAGGGGGGAGAGGGCAGGGGATCCAAGGGGGAAGAGGAGAGGGGATCCAAGGGGGGAGAGGAGAGAGGAGCCAAGGGGGGAGAGGAGAGGGGATCCAAGGGGGGAGAGGAGAGAGGATCCAAGGGGGGAGAGGAGAGAGGATACAAGGGGGGAGAGGAGAGAGGATCCAAGGGGGGAGAGGAGAGGTGATCCAAGGGGGGAGAGGGCAGAGGATCCAAGGGGAGAGAGGAGAGAGCATCCAAGGGGGGAGAGGAGAGAGGATCTGAGGGGGAAGAGGAGAGAGGATCCAAGGGGGGAGAGGAGAGAGAGGAGCCAAGGGGGAGAGAGGAGAGAGGATCCCAGGGGAGAGAGGAGAGGGGATCGAAGGGGTGAGAGGAGATCCAAGTGGGGAGAGGATAGGGGAGCCAAAGGGGGAGAGGGGCGGGGATCCAAGGGGGGAGAGGGCAGGGGATCCAAGGGGGAAGAGGAGAGGGGATTCAAGGGGGGAGAGGAGAGAGGAGCCAAGGGGGGAGAGGAGAGGGGATCCAAGGTAGGAGAGGGGAGAGGATCCAAGGGGGGAGAGGAGAGGGGATCCAAGGGGGGAGAGGAGAGGGGATCCAAGGGGGAGAGGAGAGATGAGCCAAGGGGGGAGAGGAGAGGGGATTCAAGGGGGGAGAGGAGAGAGGATCCAAGGGGGGAGAGGAGAGAGGATCCAAGGGGGAAGAGGAGAGAGGATCCAAGGGGGGAGAGGAGAGGGGATCCAAGGGGGGAGAGGAGAGGGGATCCAAGGGGGAGAGGAGAGATGAGCCAAGGGGGGAGAGGAGAGGGGATTCAAGGGGGGAGAGGAGAGAGGATCCAAGGGGGGAGAGGAGAGAGGATCCAAGGGGGAAGAGGAGAGAGGATCCAAGGGGGGAGAGGAGAGAGGATCCAAGGGGGGAGAGGAGAGAGAATCCAAGGGGGGAGAAGAGAGGGGATCCAAGGGGGAAGTGGAGAGAGGATCCAAGCGGGGAGAGGAGAGAGGATCCAAGGGGGGAGAGGAGAGAGGATACAAGGGGGGAGAGGAGAGGGGATCCAAGGGGGAAGAGGAGAGAGGCTCCAAGGGGGGAGGGGAGAGAGGATCCAAGGGGGGAGATGAGAGAGGATCCAAGGGGGAAGAGGAGAGAGGATCGAAGAGGGGGATAGGAGAGAGGACCCAAGGGGGGAGAGGAGAGGGGATCCAAGGGGGGAGAACAGAGGGGATACAAGTGGGGAGAGGAGAGAGGATCCAAGGGGGAAGAGGAGAGAGGTGCAAGGGGGGAGAGGAGAGAGGAGCCAAGGGGGGGAGAGGAGAGAGGATACAAGGGGGGAGAGGAGAGGGGATCAAAGTGGGGAGAGGAGAGAGGATCCAAGGGGGGAGTGGAGAGGGGGTCCAAGGGGGAAGAGGAGAAAGGCTCCAAGGGGGGAGAGGAGAGAGGATCCAAGGGGCGAGAGGAGAGAGGATCCAAGAGGGGAGAGGAGAGAGGAGCCAAGGTGGGGAGAGGAGAGAGGGTCCAGAAGGGGAGAGGAGAGAGGAGCCAAGGGGTGGGATAGGAGAGAGCATCCAAGGGGGGAGAGAGAGGGGATCCAAGGGGGGAGAGGAGAGAGGTTCCAAGGGGGGAGAGGAGAGCGGATCCAAGTGGGGAGAGAGGGGGCTATCCAAGGGGGGAGAGGGCAGGGGATCCAAGGGGGAAGAGGGGAGGGGATCCAAGGGGGGAGAGGAGAGAGGATCCAAGGGGGGAGAGGAGAGAGGATTTAAGGGGGGAGAGGAGAGGGGATCTAAGGGGGGAGAAGACAGAGGATTCAAGGGGTAGAGGAGAGAGGATCCAAGGGGGGAGAGGAGAGAGAATCCAAGGGGGGAGAGGAGAGAGGATTTAAGGGGGGAGAGGAGAGGGGATCTAAGGGGGGAGAAGACCGAGTATCCAAGGGGGGAGAGGAGAGAGGATCCAAGTGGGGAGAGGAGAGAGGATCCAAGGGGGAAGAGGAGAGAGGATCCAAGGGGGGAGAGGATAGAGGAGCCAAGGGGGGGAGAGGAGTGAGGATACAAGGGGGGAGAGGAGAGGGGATCAAAGGGGGGAGAGGAGATGCAAGAGGGGAGAGGAGAGGGGAGCCAAGGGCCGAGAGGGGAGGGGATCCAAGGGGGGAGAGGGCAGGGGATCCAAGGGGGGAGAGGAGAGGGGATCCAAGGGGGAAGAGGAGAGAGGCTCCAAGGGGGGAGAGGAGAGAGGATCCAAGGGGGGAGATGAGAGAGGATCCAAGGGGGAAGAGGAGAGAGGATCGAAGGGGGGGGATAGGAGAGAGGAACCAAGGGGGGAGAGGAGAGGGGATCCAAGGGGGGAGAATAAAGGGGATCCAAGGGGGGAGAGTAGAGATGATCCAATGGGGGAGAGGAGAGAGGAGCCAAGTTGGGGAGAGGAGAGAGGATCCAAGGGGGGAGAGGAGAGAGGATCCAAGGGGGGAGAGGAGAAGGGATCCAAGGGGGAAGAGGAGAGAGGATCCAAGGGGGGAGAGGTGAGGGGGTCCAAGGGGGGAGAGGAGAGAGGATCCAAGGGGGGAGAGGAGAGGGGATCCAAGGGGGAAGAGGAGAGAGGCACCAAGGGGGGAGAGGAGAGAGGATCCAAGGGGCGAGAGGAGAGAGGATCCAAGGGGGGAGAGGACCCAAGGAGGGAGAGGAGAGAGGATCCAAGGGGGGAAAGAAGAGGGGAGCCAAGGTGGGGAGAGGAGAGAGGGTCCAAGAGGGGAGAGGAGAGAGGAGCCAAGTTGGGGAGAGGAGAGAGTATCCAAGGGGGGAGAGGAGAGAGGATCCAAGGGGGGAGAGGAGAGGGGATCCAAGGGGGAAGAGGAGAGAGGCTCCAAGGGGGGAGAGGAGAGAGGATCCAAGGGGCGAGAGGAGAGAGGCTCCAAGGGGGGAGAGGAGAGAGGATCCAAGGGGCGAGAGGACAGAGGATCCAAGGGGGGAGAGGAGAGAGGAGCCAAGGGGGGGAGAGGAGAGAGGATCCTAGGGGGGGAGAGGAGAGGGAATCAAAGGGGGGAGAGGAGATCCAAGGGGGGAGAGGAGAGGGGAGCCAATGGGGGAGAGTAGAGAGGATCCAAGGGGGGAGAGGAGAGAGGATCCAAGGGGGGAGAGGAGAGAGGATCCAAAGGGGGAGAGGAGAGAGGATCCAAGGGGAGAGAGGAGAGAGGATCCAAGGGGGGAGAGGAGAGAGGATCCAAGGGGAAGAGGAGATCCAAGGGGGGAGAGGAGAAGGGAGCCAAGGGGGGAGAGGGGAGGGGATCCAAGGGGGAAGAGGAGATCCAAGTGGGGAGAGGAGAAGGGAGCCAAGGTGGGAGAGGGGAGGGGATCCAAGCGGGGAGAGGGCAGGGGATTCAAGGGGGGAGAAGAGAGGAGATCCAAGGGGGGAGTGGAGAGAGGATCCAAGGGGGGAGAGGAGAGAGGATCCAAGGGGGGAGAGGAGAGGGGATCCAAGGAGGGAGAGGAGAGAGGATCCAAGGGGAGAGAGGAGAGGATCCAAGGGGGGAGAGGAGAGAGGACCCAAGGAGGGAGAGGAGCGAGGCTCCAAGGGGTAGAGAAGAGAGGAGCCAAGGTGGGGAGAGGAGAGAGGATCCAAGAGGGGAGAGGAGAGAGGAGCCAAGGGGAGGGATAGGAGAGAGGATCCAAGCGGGGAGAGGAGAGGGGATCCAAGGGGGGAGAGGAGAGAGGTTCCAAGGGGGGAGAGGAGAGAGGATCCAAGTGGGGAGAGAGGGGGCTATCCAAGGGGGGAGAGGGCAGGGGATCCAAGGGGGAAGAGGGGAGGGGATCCAAGGGGGGAGAGGAGAGAGGATCCAAGGGGGGAGAGGAGAGAGGATTTAAGGGGGGAGAGGAGAGGGGATCTAAGGGGGGAGAAGACAGAGGATCCAAGGGGGGAGAGGAGAGAGGATCCAAGGGGGGAGAGGAGAGAGGATCCAAGGGGGGAGAGGAGAGAGGATTTAAGGGGGGAGAGGAGAGGGGATCTAAGCGGGGAGAAGACAGAGGATCCAAGGGGGGAGAGGAGAGAGGATCCAAGTGGGGAGAGGAGAGAGGATCCAAGGGGGAAGAGGAGAGAGGATCCAAGGGGGGAGAGGAGAGAGGATCCAAGGGGGGAGAGGAGAGAGGAGCCAAGGGGGGGAGAGGTGAGAGGATCCAAGGGGGAGAGTAGAGGGGATCAAAGGGGGGAGAGGAGATCCAAGGGGGGAGAGGAGTGGGGAGCCAAGGGGGGAGAGGGGAGGGGATCCAAGGGGGGAGAGGGCAGGGGATCCAAGGGGGAAGAGGAGAGGGGATCCAGGGAGGAGAGGAAAGAGGAGCCAAGGGGGGAGAGGAAAGGGGATCCAAGGGGGGAGAGGAGAGAGGATCAAGGGGGAGAGGAGAGAGGATCCAAGGGGGGAGAGGAGAGAGGATACAAGGGAGTGAGGAGATCCAAGGGGGGAGAGAGAGGGGAGCCAAGTGGGGAGAGGGGAGGGATCCAAGGGGGGAGAGGGCAGGGGATCCAAGGGGGGAGAGGAGAGAGGATCCAAGGGGGGAGAGGAGAGAGGATACAAGGGGGGAGAGGAGAAGGGATTTAAGGGGGGAGAGGAGAGGGGATTTAAGGGGGGAGAAGACAGAGGATCCAAGGGGGGTGAGGAGAGAGGATACATGGGGGGAGAGGAGAGGGGGTCCAAGGGTGCAGAGGAGAGAGGAGCCAAGGGCTGAGAGGAGAGGGGATCCAAGGGGGGAGAGGAGAGAGGATCCAAGGGGGAGAGGAGAGAGGATCCAAGGGAGGAGAGGAGAGAGGATACAAGGGGGCAGAGGAGAGAGGATCCAAGGGGGGAGAGGAGAGAGGATCCAAGGGGGGAGAGGAGAGGGGATCCAAGGGGGAAGTGGAGAGAGGATCCAAGGGGGAGTGGAGAGAGGATCCATGGGGGGAGAGGAGAGAGGATCCAAGGGGGGAGAGGAGAGGGGATCCAAGGGGGAAGAGGAGAGAGGCTCCAAGGGGGGAGAGGCGAGAGGATCCAAGGGGGAGATGAGAGGGGATCCAAGGGGGAAGAGGAGAGAGGATCGAAGGGGGGGATAGGAGAGAGGATCCAAGGGGGAGAGGAGAGGGGATCCAAGGGGGAAGAGGAGAGAGGCTCCAAGGGGGGAGAGGTGAGAGGATCCAAGGGGGGAGATGAGAGGGGATCCAAGGGGGAAGAGGAGAGAGGATCGAAGGGCGTGATAGTAGAGAGGACCCAAGGGGGGAGAGGAGAGGGGATCCAAGGGGGGAGAACAGAGGGGATCCAACGGGGGAGAGTAGAGATGATCCAAGGGGGGAGAGGAGAGAGGAGCCAAGGTGGGGAGAGGAGAAAGGATCCAAGGGGGGAGAGGAGAGATGATCCAAGGGGGGAGAGGAGAGGGGATCCAAGGGGGAAGAGGAGAGAGGATCCAAGGGGGGAGAGGAGAGGGGGTCCAAGGGGGGAGAGGAGAGAGGATCCAAGGGGGGAGAGGAGAGGGGATCCAAGGGGGAAGAGGAGAGAGGCTCCAAGGGGGGAGAGGAGAGAGGATCCAAGGGGAGAGAGGAGAGAGGATCCAAGGGGGGAGAGGAGAGAGGACCCAAGGAGGGAGAGGAGAGAGGATCCAAGGGGGGAGAGAAGAGAGGAGCCAAGGTGGGGAGAGGAGAGAGGATCCAAGAGGGGAGAGGAGAGAGGAGCCAAGGGGAGGGATAGGAGAGAGGATCCAAGCGGGGAGAGGAGAGGGGATCCAAGGGTGTAGAGGAGAGAGGTTCCAGGGGGGAGAGGAGAGAGGATCCAAGTGGGGAGAGAGGGGGCTATCCAAGGGGGGAGAGGGCAGGGGATCCAAGGGGGAAGAGGGGAGGGGATCCAAGGGGGGAGAGGAGAGAGGATCCAAGGGGGGAGAGGAGAGAGGGATTTAAGGGGGAGAGGAGAGGGGATCTAAGGGGGAGAAGACAGAGGATCCAAGGGGGGAGAGGAGAGAGGATCCAAGGGGGGAGAGGAGAGAGGATCCAAGGGGGAGAGGAGAGAGGATCCAAGTGGGGAGAGGAGAGAGGATCCAAGGGGGAAGAGGAGAGAGGATCCAAGGGGGGAGAGGAGAGAGGATCCAAGGGGGAGAGGAGAGAGGAGTCAAGGGGGGGAGAGGTGAGAGGATCCAAGGGGGGAGAGTAGAGGGGATCAAAGGGGGGAGAGGAGATCCAAGGGGGGAGAGGAGTGGGGAGCCAAGGGGGGAGAGGGGAGGGGATACCAGGGGGGAGAGGGCAGGGGATCCAAGGGGGAAGAGGAGAGGGGATCCAAGGGAGGAGAGGAAAGAGGAGCCAAGGGGGGAGAGGAAAGGGGATCCAAGGGGGGAGAGGAGAGAGGATCAAGGGGGAGAGGAGAGAGGATCCAAGGGGGGAGAGGAGAGAGGATACAAGGGGAATGAGGAGATCCAAGGGGGGAGAGGAGGGGGCAGCCAAGTGGGAGAGGGGAGGGGATCCAAGGGGGGAGAGGGCAGGGGATCCAAGGGGGGAGAGGAGAGAGGATCCAAGGGGGGAGAGGAGAAGGGATTTAAGGGGGGAGAGGAGAGGGGATTTAAGGGGGGAGAGGAGAGGGGATTTAAGGGGGGAGAAGACAGAGGATCCAAGGGGGGAGAGGAGAGAGGATACAAGGGGGGAGAGGAGAGAGGGTCCAAGGGGGAAGAGGAGAGAGGATCCAAGGGGGGAGAGGACAGAGGATCCAAGGGGGAGAGGAGAGGGTATCAAAGGTGGGAGAGGAGATCCAAGGTGGGAGAGGAGAGAGGATCCAAGGGGGGAGAGGAGAGAGTATCCAAGGGGAAGAGGAGATCCAAGGGGGGAGAGGAGAAGGGAGCCAAGGGGGGAGAGGGGAGGGATCCAAGGGGAAGAGGAGATCCAAGTGGGGAGAGGAGAAGGGATCCAAGGGGGCAGAGGGGAGGGGATCCAAGGGGGGAGAGGGCAGGGGATACAAGGGGGGAGAGGAGAGGAGATCCAAGGGGGGAGAGGAGAGGGGGTCCAAGGGGGAAGAGGAGAGAGGAGCCAAGGGGGATATGAGAGGGGATCCAAGGAGGAAGAGGAGAGAGAATCGAAGGGGGGGATAGGAGAGAGGACCCAAGGGGGGAGAGGAGAGGGGATCCAAGGGGGGAGAACAGAGGGGATCCACGGGGTAGAGTAGAGATAAACCAAGGGGGGAGAGGAGAGAGGATCCAAGGGGGGAGAGGAGAGAGGATCCAAGGGGGGAGAGGAGAGGGTATCCAAGTGGGAAGAGGAGGAGAGGATCCAAGGGGGGAGAGGAGAGGGGGTCCAGGGGGGAGAGGAGAGAGGATCAAAGGGGGAGAGGAGAGGGGATCCAAGGGGGAAGAGGAGAGAAGCTCCAAGCGGGGAGAGGAGAGAGGATCCAAGGGGGGAGAGGAGAGAGGATCCAAGGGGGGAGAGGAGAGAGGACCCAAGGAGCGGGAGGAGAGTGGATCCAAGGGGGGGGGGGGAGAACAGAGGAGCAAGGTGGGGAGAGGAGAGAGGATCCAAGAGGGGAGAGAGAGAGAGGAGCCAAGGGATGGGATAGGAGAGATGATCCAAGGGGGGAGAGGAGAGGGGATCCAAGGGGGCAGAGGAGAGAGGTTCCAAGGGGGGAGAGGAGAGAGGATCCAAGGGGGGAGAGGAGAGAGGAGCCAAGGGGGGGAGAGGAGAGAGGATCCAAGGGGGGAGAGGAGAGGGGAGCCAAGGGGGGAGAGGGGGTGGGATCCAAGGGGGAGAGGGCAGGGGATCCAAGGGGGAGAGGAGAGGGGATCCAAGGAGGGAGAGGAGAGAGGAGCCAAGGGGGGAGAGGAGAGGAGACCCAAGGCGGGTGAGGAGAGAGGATCCAAGGGGGGAGAGGAGAGAGGATCCAAGGGGGGAGAGGAGAGAGGATACAAGGGGGGAGAGGAGAGAGGATCCAAGGGCGAAGAGGAGAGAGGATCCAAGGGGGGGAGAGGCAGAGGATCCAAGGGGGGGAGGAGAGAGGAGCCAAGGGGAGGAGAGGAGAGAGGATCCTAGGGGGGGAGAGGAGAGGGAATCAAAGGGGGGAGAGGAGATCCAAGGGGGGAGAGGAGAGGGGAGCCAAGGGGGAGAGGAGAGAGGATCCAAGGGGGGAGAGGAGAGAGGATCCAAGGGGGGAGAGGAGAGAGGATCCAAGGGGGGAGAGGAGAGAGGATCCAAGGGGGGAGAGGAGAGAGGATCCAAGGGGGGAGAGGAGAGAGGATCCAAGGGGAAGAGGAGATCCAAGGGGGGAGAGGAGAGAGGAGCCAAGGGTGGAGAGGGTAGGGGATCCAAGGGGGAAGAGGAGATCCAAGTGGGGAGAGGAGAAGGGAGCCAAGGTGGGAGTGGGGAGGGGATCCAAGCGGGGAGAGGGCAGGGGATTCAAGGGGGGACAGGAGAGGAGATCCAAGGGGGGAGAGGAGAGGGGGTCCAAGGGGAAGAGGAGAGAGGATCCAAGGGGGGAGAGGAGAGAGGATCCAAGGGAGGAGAGGAGAGAGGATCCAAGGGGGGAGAGGAGAGAGGATCCAAGGGGGGAGAGGAGAGAGGATCCAAGGGGGGAGAGGAGAGGGATCCAAGGGGGAAGTGGAGAGAGGATCCAAGGGGGGAGAGGAGAGAGGATCCAAGGGGGGAGAGCAGAGAGGATCCAAGGGGGGAGAGGAGAGGGGATCCAAAGGGGAAGAGGAGAGAGGCTCCAAGCGGGGAGAGGAGAGAGGATCCAAGGGGGGAGATGAGAGGGGAACCAAGGGGGAAGAGGAGAGAGGATCGAAGGGGGGGATAGGAGAGAGGACCCAAGGGGGGAGAGGAGAGGGGATCCAAGGGGGGAGAGAAGAGAGGAGCCAAGGTGGGGAGAGGAGAGAGGATCCAAGTGGGAGAGGAGAGAGGAGCCAAGGGGTGGGATAGGGAGAGATAATCCAAGGGGGGAGAGGGAGAGGGGATCCAAGGGGGGAGAGGAGAGAGGTTCCAAGGGGGGAGAGGAGAGAGGATCCAAGTGGGGTGAGAGGGGGCTATCCAAGGGGGGAGAGGGCAGGGGATCCAAGGGGGAAGAGGGGAGGGGATCCAAGAGGGGAGAGGAGAGAGGATCCAAGGGGGGAGAGGAGAGAGGATTTAACGGGGGAGAGGAGAGGGGATCTAAGTGGGGAGAAGACAGAGGATCCAAGGGGGGAGAAGACAGAGGATCCAAGGGGGGAGAGGAGAGAGGATCCAAGGGGGAGAGGAGAGAGGATTTAAGGGGGGAGAGGAGAGGGGATCTAAGGGGGGAGAAGACAGAGGATCCAAGGGGGGAGAGGAGAGAGGATCCAAGTGGGGAGAGGAGAGAGGATCCAAGGGGGAAGAGGAGAGTGGATCCAAGGGGGGAGAGGAGAGAGGGTCCAAGGGGGGAGAGGAGAGAGGAGCCAAGGGGGGAGAGGAGAGAGGATCCAAGGGGGGAGAGGAGAGGGGATCAAAGGGGGGAGAGGAGATCCAAGTGGGGAGAGGAGAGGGGAGCCAAGGGGGAGAGGGGAGGGGATCCAAGGGGGGAGAGGGCAGGGGATCCAAGGGGGAAGAGGAGAGGGTATCCAAGGGAGGAGAGGAAGGAGGAGCCAAGGCGGGAGAGGAAAGGGGATCCAAGGGGGAGAGGAGACAGGATCAAGGGGGGAGAGGAGAGAGGATCCAAGGGGGGAGAGGAGAGAGGATACAAGGGGAGTGAGGAGATCCAAGGTGGGAGAGGAGAGGGGAGCCAAGTGGGGAGAGGGGAGGGGATCCAAGGGGGAGAGGGCAGGGATCCAAGGGGGGAGAGAGAGAGGATCCAAGGGGGGAGAGGAGAGAGGATCCAAGGGGGGAGAGGAGAGGGGATTTAAGGGGGGAGAAGACAGAGGATCCAAGGGGGGAGAGGAGAGAGGATACAAGGGGGGAGAGGAGAGAGGATCCAAGGGGGAAGAGGAGAGAGGATCCAAGGGGGGAGAGGACAGAGGATCCAAGGGGGGAGAGGAGAGAGGAGCCAAAGGGGGAGAGGAGAGAGGATCCAAGGGGGAGAGGAGAGGGTATCAAAGGTGGAGAGGAGATCCAAGGGGGGAGAGGAAAGAGGATCCAAGGGCGGAGAGGAGAGAGTATCCAAGGGGGAAGAGGAGATCCAAGGGGGGAGTGGAGAAGGGAGCCAAGGGGGAGAGGGGAGGGGATCAAGGGGGGAGAGGGCAGGGGATTCAAGGGGGGAGAGGAGAGAAGATCCAAGGGGGAGAGGAGAGGGGGTCCAAGGGGGAAGAGGAGAGAGGAGCCAAGGGGGGCTATGAGAGGGGATCCAAGGGGGAAGAGGAGAGAGGATCGAAGGGGGGATAGGAGAGAGGACCCAAGCGGGGAGAGGAGAGGGGATCCAAGGGGGGAGAACAGAGGGGATCCAAGGGGGAGAGTAGAGATGAACCAAGGGGGGAGAGGAGAGAGGAGCCAAGGTGGGGAGAGGAGAGAGGATCAAGGGGGGAGAGGAGAGAGGATCCAAGGGGGTAGAGGAGAGGGGATCCAAGGGGGAAGAGAAGAGAGGATCCAAGGGGTGGGAGGAGAGGGGGTCCAAGGGGGGAGAGGAGAGAGGATCAAAGGGGGGAGAGGAGAGAGGATCCAAGAGGGGAGAGGAGAGAGGAGCCAAGGGGTGGGATAGGAGAGAGGATCCAAGGGGGGAGAGGAGAGGGGATCCAAGGGGGGAGAGGAGAGAGGTTCCAAGGGGGGAGAGGAGAGAGGATCCAAGTGGGGAGAGAGGGGGCTATCCAAGTGGGGAGAGGGCAGGGGATCTAAGGGGGAAGAGGGGAGGGAATCCAAGGGGGAGAGGAGAGAGGATACAAGGGGGGAGAGGAGGGAGGATTTAAGGGGGGAGAGGAGAGGGGATCTAAGGGGGGAGAAGACAGAGGATCCAAGGTGGGAGAGGAGAGAGGATCCAAGTGGGGAGAGGAGAGAGGATCCAAGGGGGAAGAGGAGAGAGGATCCAAGGGGGGAGAGGAGAGAGGATCCAAGGGGGAAGAGGGGATGGGATCCAAAGGGGGAGAGGGCAGGGGATCCAAGGGGGAAGAGGAGAGGGGATCCAAGGGAGGAGAGGAGAGAGGAGCCAATGGGGGAGAGGAAAGGGGATCCTAGGGGGGAGAGGAGAGAGGATCAAGGGGGGAGAGGAGGAGAGGATCCAAGGGGGGAGAGGAGAGAGTATACAAGGGGAGTGAGGAGATCCAAGGGGGGAGAGGAGAGGGGAGCCAAGTGGGGAGAGGGGAGGGAAGGGGATCCAAGGGGGGGAGAGGGCAGGGGATCCAAAGGGGGGAGAGGAGAGAGGATCCAAGGGGGGAGAGGAGAGAGGATCCAAGGGGGGAGAGGAGAGAGGATTTAAGGGGGAGAGGAGAGGGAATCTAAGGGGGGAGAAGACAGAGGATCCAAGGGGGGAGAGGAGAGAGGTTACAAGAGGGGAGAGAAGAGAGAAGCCAAGGTGGGGAGAGGAGAGAGGACCCAAGAGGGGAGAGGAGAGAGGAGCCAAGGGGTGGGATAGGAGAGAGGATCCAAGCGGGAGAGGAGAGGGGATCCAAGGGGGGAGAGGAGAGAGGATCAAGGGGGGAGAGGAGAGAGGATCCAAGGGGGAGAGGAGAGAGGATTTAAGGGGGGAGAGGAGAGGGGATCTAAGGGGGAGAAGACAGAGGATCCAAGGGGGGAGAGGAGAGAGGATCCAAGGGGGGAGGAGAGAGGATCCAAGGGGGGAGAGGAGAGAGGATTTAAGGGGGGAGAGGAGAGGGGATCTAAGGGGGGAGAAGACAGAGGATCAAGGGGGGAGAGGAGAGAGGATCCAAGTGGGGAGAGGAGAGAGGATGCAAGGGGGAAGAGGAGAGAGGATGCAAGGGGGAGAGGAGAGAGGATCAAGGGGGAGAGGAGAGAGGAGCCAAGGGGGGGAGAGGTGAGAGGATCCAAGGGGGGAGAGGAAAGGGATCCAAGGGGGGAGAGGAAAGGGGATCCAAGGGGGGAGAGGAGAGAGGAACAAGGGGGAGAGGAGAGAGGATCCAAGGGGGAGAGGAGAGAGGATACAAGGGGAGTGAGGAGATCAAGGGGCAGAGGAGAGGGAGCCAAGTGGGGAGAGGGGAGGGTGTTCCAAGGGGGGAGAGGGCAGGGATCCAAGGGGGGAGAGGAGAGAGGATCCAAGGGGGGAGAGGAGAGAGGATCCAAGGGGGGAGAGGAGAAGGGATTATGGGGGAGAGGAGAGGGGATTTAAGGGGGGAGAAGACAGAGGATCCAAGGGGAGAGGAGAGAGGATCCAAGGGGGGAGAGGAGAAAGGATCCAAGGGGAGAGAGGAGAGAGGATCCAAGGGGGGAGAGGACAGAGGATCCAAGGGGGAGAGGAGAGGGTATCAAAGGTGGGAGAGGAGATCCAAGGTGGGAGAGGGAGAGAGGATCCAAGGGGGGAGAGGAGAGAGTCTCCAAGGGGGAAGAGGAGATCCAAGGGGGGAGAGGAGAAGGGAGCCAAGGGGGGAGAGGGGAGGGGATCCAAGGGGGGAAAGAGGAGATCCAAGTGGGGAGAGGAGAAGGGAGCCAAGAGGAGAGAGGGGAGGGGATCCAAGGGGGGAGAGGGCAGGGGATTCAAGGGGGGGAGAGGAGAGGAGATCCAAGGGGGGAGAGGTGAGGGGGTCCAAGGGGGAAGAGGAGAGAGGAGCCAAGGGGGGATATGAGAGTGGATCCAAGGGGAGAGGAGAGAGAATCGAAGGGGGGATAGGAGAGAGGACCCAAGGGGGAGAGGAGAGGGGATCCAAGGGGGGAGAACAGAGGGGATCCAAGGGGGGAGAGTAGAGATAAACCAAGGGAGGAGAGGAGAGAGGACCCAAGGGGGGAGAGGAGAGAGGATCCAAGGGGGGAGAGGAGAGGGGATCCAAGGGGGAAGAGGAGAGAGGATCCAAGGGGGGAGAGGAGAGGGGGTCCAAGGGGGAGAGGAGAGAGGATCAAAGGGGGGAGAGGAGAGGGATCAAGGGGAAGAGGAGAGAAGCTCCAAGGGGGTAGAGGAGAGAGGATCCAAGGGGGGAGAGGAGAGAGGATCCAAGGGGGAGAGGAGAGAGGACCCAAGGAGCGGAGGAGAGTGGATCCAAGGGGGGGTAGAAGAGAGGAGCCAAGGTGGGGAGAGGAGAGAGGATCCAAGAGGGGAGAGGAGAGAGGAGCCAAGGGGTGGGATAGGATGAGAGGATCAAGGGGGAGAGGAGAGGGATCCAAGGGTGGAGAGGAGAGAGGTTCCAAGGGGGGAGAGGAGAGAGGATCCAAGGGGGGAGTGGAGAGAGGAGCCAAGGGGGGGAGAGGAGAGAGGATCCAAGGGGGGAGAGGAGAGAGGAGCCAAGGTGGGAGAAGAGAGGGGATCAAGGGGGGAGAGGAGAGAGGATCCGAGGGGGGAAAGGACAGGGGAGCCAAGGGGGGAGAGGGGGTGGGATCCAAGGGGGAGAGGGCAGGGGATCCAAGGAGGAAGAGGAGAGGGGATCCAAGGGGGGACAGGAGAGAGGAGCCAAGGGGAGGAGAGGAGAGGAGACCCAAGGCGGGTGAGGAGAGAGGATCCAAGGGGGGAGAGAGAGAGGATCCAAGGGGGAGAGGAGAGAGGATACAAGGGGGGAGAGGAGAGAGGATCCAAGGGGGAAGAGGAGAGAGGATCCAAGGGGGGAGAGGACAGAGGATCAAAGGGGGGAGAGGAGAGAGGAGCCAAAGGGGGGAGAGGAGAGAGGATCAGGGGAGAGGAGAGGGTATCAAAGGTGGGAGAGGAGATCCAAGGGGGGAGAGGAGAGAGGATCCAAGGGCGGAGAGGAGAGAGTATCCAAGGGGGAAGAGGAGATCCAAGGGGGGAGTGGAGAAGGGAGCCAAGGGGGGAGAGGGGAAGGGATCCAAGGGGGAAGAGGAGATCCAAGTGCGGAGAGGAGAAGGGAGCCAAGGGGGGAGAGGGAGGGGATCCAAGTGGGGAGAGGGCAGGGGATTCAAGGGGGGAGAGGAGAGGAGATCCAAGGGGGGAGTGGAGAGGGGGTCCAAGGGGAAGAGGAGAGAGGATCGAAGGGGGATAGAGAGAGGGACCCAAGGGGGGAGAGGAGAGGGGATCCAAGTGGGGAGAAGAGAGGGGATCCAAGGGGGGAGAGTAGAGATGAACCAAGGGGGGAGAGGAGAGAGGAGCCAAGGTGGGGAGAGGAGAGAGGATCCAAGGGGGGAGGGGAGAGAGGATCCAAGGGGGGAGAGGAGAGGGGATCCAAGGGGGAAGAGGAGAGAGGATCCAAGGGGTGGGAGGAGAGGGGGTCCAAGGGGGGAGAGGAGAGAGGATCAAAGGGGGGAGAGGAGAGAGGATCCAAGAGGGGAGAGGAGAGAGGAGCCAAGGGGTGGGATAGGAGAGAGGATCCAAGGGGGGAGAGGAGAGGGATCCAAGGGGGGAGAGGAGAGAGGTTCCAAGGGGGGAGAGGAGAGAGGATCCAAGCGGGGAGAGAGGGGGCTATCCAAGGGGGGAGAGGGCAGGGGATCTAAGGGGGAAGAGGGGAGGGAATCCAAGGGGGAGAGGAGAGAGGATACAAGGGGGGAGAGGAGAGAGGATTTAAGGGGGAGAGGAGAGGGGATCTAAGGGGGAGAAGACAGAGGATCCAAGGTGGAGAGGAGAGAGGATCCAAGTGGGGAGAGGAGAGAGGATCCAAGGGGGAAGAGGAGAGAGGATCCAAGGGGGAGAGGAGAGAGGATCCAAGGGGAAGAGGGATGGGATCCAAGGGGGGAGAGGGCAGGGATCCAAGGGGAAGAGGAGAGGGGATCAAGGGAGGAGAGGAGAGAGGAGCCAATGGGGGAGAGGAAAGGGGATCCAAATGGGGAGAGGAGAGAGGATCAAGGGGGAGAGGAGAGAGGATCCAAGGGGGGAGAGGAGAGAG
>NC_140998.1:141436847-141527576 GCF_052327205.1 Somniosus microcephalus
GGGGATCTAAGGGGGAAGAGGGGAGGGGATCCAAGGGGGGAGAGGAGAGAGGCGCAAAGGGGGGAGAGGAGAGAGGATCCAAGGGGGGAGAGGAGAGGGGATCAAAGGGGGGAGAGGAGATCCAAGGGGGGAGAGGAGAGGGGAGCCAAGGAGGGAGAGGGGAGGGGATCCAAGGGGGGAGAGGGCAGGGGATCCAAGGGGGAAGAGGAGAGGGGATCCAAGGGAGGAGAGGAGAGAGGAGCCAAGGGGGGAGAGGAAAGAGGATCAAAGGGGGGAGAGGAGATCCAAGGGGGGAGAGGAGAGGGGAGCCAAGGAGGGAGAGGGGAGGGGATCCAAGGGGGGAGAGGGCAGGGGATCCAAGGGGGAAAGGAGAGTGGATCCAAGGGAGGAGAGGAGAGAGGAGCCAAGGGGGGAGAGGAAAGGGGATCCAAGGGGGGCAAGGAGAGAGGATCAAGGGGGGAGAGGAGAGACGATCCAAGGGGGGAGAGGAGAGAGGATACAAGGGGAGAGAGGAGATCCAAGGGGGGAGAGGAGAGGGGAGCCAAGTGGCGAGAGGGGAGGGGATCCAAGGGGGGAGAGGGCAGGGGATCCAAGGGGGGAGAGGGGAGGGGATCCAAGGGGGGAGAGGAGAGAGGATCCAAGGGGGGAGAGGAGAGGGGATCGAAGGGGGAGAGGAGAGGAGATCCAAGGGGGGAGAGGAGAGAGGATCCAAGGGGGGAGAGGAGAGAGGCTCCAAGGGGGGAGAGGAGAGGGGATCCAAGGGGGGAGAGGACAGAGGATCCAAGGGGGGGGAGGTGAGAGAATCCAAGGGGGGAGAGGAGAGAGGATCCAAGGGGGGAGAGGAGAGAGGATCCAAGGGGGGAGAGGAGGGGGGATCCAAGGGGGGAGGGGAGAGAGGATCCAAGGAGGGAGAGGAGAGAGGATCTGAGGGGGGAGAGGAGAGGGGATCCAAGGGGGGAGAGGAGAGAGGATCCAAGGGGGCAGAGGAGAGGGGATCCAAGGGGGAAGAGGAGAGAGGATCCAAGGGGGAGAGGAGAGGGGATCCAAGGGGGGAGAGTAGAGAGGATCCAAGGTGGTAGAGGAGAGCGGATCCAAGGGGGAAGAAGAGAGAGGATCCAAGGGGGGATAGGAGAGAGGATCCAAGGGGGGAGAGGAGAGGGGATCCAAGGGGGTAGAGGAGAGAGGATCCAAGAGGGGAGAGGAGAGATCATCCAAGGGGGGAGATGAGAGGGGATCCAAAGGGGAAGAAGAGAGATGATCCAAGGGGGGAGAGAAGAGAGGATCTAAGGGGGGAGAGGAGAGAGGATCCAAGGGGGGAGAGGAGAGAGGATCCAAGTGAGGAAAGGAGAGAGGATCCAAGGGGGGAGAGTAGAGAGGATCCAATGGGGGAGAGGAGAGCGGATCCAAGGGGGGAGAGCAGAGGGGATCCAAGGGGGGAGAGGAGAGGGGATCGAAGGGGGTAGAGGAGAGGGGATCCAAGGGGGAAGAGGAGATCCAAGGGGGGAGAGGAGAAGTGAGCCAAGGGGGGAGAGGGGAGGGGATCCAAGGTGGGAGAGGGCAGGGGATCCAAGGGGGGAGAGGAGAGGCGATCCAAGGGGTTAGAGGAGAGAAGATCCAAGGGAGGAGAGGAGAGAGGATCCAAGGGGGGAGAGGAGAGGGGATCCAAGGGGGGAGAGGAGAGAGGATCCAAGGGGGGAGAGGAGAGAGGATCCAAGGGGGGAGAGGAGAGATGTTCCAAGGGGGGAGATGAGAGGGGATCCAAGGGGGAAGAAGAGAGAGGATCCAAGGGGGGAGAGGAGAGAGGATCTAAGGGGGGAGAGGAGAGAGGATCCAAGGGGGGATAGGAGAGAGGATCCAAGTGGGGAGAGGAGAGAGGATCCAAGGGGGGGAGAGGAGAGAGGATCCAATGGGGGCGAGGAGAGCGGATCCAAGGGGGGAGAGGAGAGGGGATCCAAGGGGGGAGAGGAGAGAGGATCGAAGGGGGGAGGAGAGGGGATCCAAGGGGGAAGAGGAGATCCAAGGGGGGCAGGACATGTGAGCCAAGGGGGGAGAGGGGAGGGGATCGAAGGGTGGAGAGGAGAGGGGATCCAAGGTGGAAGAGGAGATCCAAGGGGGGAGAGGGGAAGTGAGCCAAGGGGGGAGAGGAGAGGGGATCCAAGGGGGGAGAGGAGAGAGGAGCCAAGGGGGGAGAGGAGAGGGGATCCAAGGGGGGAGAGGAGAGAGGAGCCAAGGGGGGAGAGGAGAGAGGATCCAAGGGGGGAGAGCAGAGTGGATCCAAGGGGGAAGAGGAGAGAGGATCCAAGTGGGGAGAGGAGAGAGGATCCAAGGGGGGAGAGGAGAGAGGATCCAAGGTGGGAGAGGAGAGAGTATTCAAGGTGGGAGAGGAGAGAGGATCCAAGGTGGGAGAGGAGAGAGGATCCAAGGGGGGAGAGGAGAGGGAATCCAAGGGGGAAGAGGAGATCCAAGGGGGGAGAGGAGAGGGATCCAAGGGGGAAGAGGAGATCCAAGGGGGTAGAGGAGAGGGGATCCATGGGGGGAGGGTTGAGGAGAGGGGATCCAAGGGTTTGAGGAGAGGGGATTGAAGGGGGGAGATGAGACCCAAGGGGGGAGAGGAGATGGGATCAAAGGGGGGAATGGAGCTGGGATCCAATGGGGGAGAGAAGATGGAATCCAATGGGGGAGAGGGGAGGGGATCGAAGTGGGAGGAGAGGGGAGGGAATTGAAGGTGGGGAGAGGGGATAGATTTAAAGGGGGAGAGGAAAAGGGATCAGAGGGGGGGAAAAGGTCAGGAACTCAGCTCAGGGTGGGAGAAGATCAGGAACTGGGGGAAAGAACATCAGAAACTTGTTCGGGGTGAGCACGGTGAAAACAGTAGGGAGTGGTGAAGAATGTAATCCAGTCTAATGGGGAGAGCAAGAACTTGTTCCCGATGGGAAGATAAATCACATTCTCCCGCCCTCCGTTAGGCCTGGATCACGTTCTTCTACCTCCACCCCCTTTACACATGCACAACGTTCTCCCTCTTCACCCCACTGCACCAACCCCCCACCCTCGAGACCGCAGCAGTTCAAGAAGGCAGCTCACGACCACCCTCCCAATGGCAACTAGGGATAGGCAATAAATTAATGAATTTTAAAACAACAGAATGTATTCTGTGTAATGTCTCCTGTAAGCTGCTGCACAGCGCTCCAGGGAACACATGCAGCCGGTTTGCCAGCTTTTCAATACAAAAATCGTAGTGATTACTTGCACGAATAAAATTGAGTCGTTCTGTTCATGCACTCTGTACGGGGGCGGAGCTTAAAGCCCAGCCTGCCTCCCACCAGAGCCGTGCATGCGCATCCATCATTCCAACCTCACATATGCCTATGGTTCCTGTAGGCCCAGCACAAACCCTGGAGCCCTGAGTCCATTCACAGGCTGTAGGCCCAGGTCAGCGGGGGGAGAAGGTCAAGAACTCAGTGGGGTGGGGGGGAGGAAGTCAGGAACTTGTTGGGGAGGGCAGAAGGTCAGGAACTCGGGGTGGGGGAGAAGGTCAGGAACTTGTTGTGGGGGAGTAAAGATCCTAACCTGGGAGGGTGAACCCTGTCTGTTCTCTGAAAGCAGTAGTGTTAGCACTGTGAGCTCTGTCTGGAGCCTGGCTGTCACAATGAATGGATCAAATTCCACAATGCAAATGTTCAGCCTCACAAGGAAGAGGTCAGTTTGCCAAACAACAACACCGCTACCCTTGTCAGCAGGTTTAATGACAATGTTACAGTTGGATCGGAGAGAATGCAGTGCTGTAAGTTCAGAGTGTGGTTGGCAAGAGTGAGTGAGGGGAGAAGAGAAATTGAGATAACCGATGTCATGCCGGCAGTTCCCAACTTAAAGCTCTAGAGAGGGTAAGAGACCAGAAGGAGGGGCCCAGGTGGAATGAGAATTCTGAAGATGGGAGAAAGGGTCCACTGGGTGAGGGGAAGACTCCTGGCCGAAGAAGTGGGCACAGAGGTGCAGGCGATGGAAGAAGAGCTCAGTGTTGTGCTGAGCTCGAAATTCATAGAGGTGGGGGCGTAAGGAGATGAAGCTGAGGCCCTTGCTGAGAACAAATCTTTCAGGGTCAGAGAGGGGAAGGTCAGAGGGGATAGTGAAAATACAGCACCGAGTTCCTGACCTTCTCCCCCACCCCGAGTTCCTGCCCTTCTCCCCTCCCAACTTCCTGAGCTTCTTCCCCTCCGGACCTTATGACCTTCTCCCCCAACAAGTTCCTGACCTTCTCCCCCAACAAGTTCCTGACCTTCTGCCCACAACAACAATTCCCTGACCTTCTCCCCCAACAAGTTCCTGACCTCGCTTCAAAATACATTATGGGCAAAATCACAGACATCCCATTCTACCCCTACTCACACACCCCAATCGACCTCTACTCACACATCCCATTCTTCCCCGTCACACGTCCCATTCTTCCCCAGTCTCACATCCCATTCTTCCCCAGTCACATATCCCATTCTATCCCAGTCTCACACCCCAATCGACCTCTACTCACACATCCCATTCTTCCCCGTCACACATCCCATTCTACCCCAGTCTCACATCCCATTCTACCCCAGTCACACATCCCATTCTACCAAGTCCCTGACCTTCTGCCCACAACAACAAGTCCCTGACCTTCTCCCCCAACAAGTTCCTGACCTTCTCCCCCACCCTGTGTTCTTGACCTTCTGCCCTCCCGAACAAGTTCCTGACTTTCTCCCCCCACCCCACTGAGTAGGGGTAGAATGGGATGTGTGACTGGGGTAGAATGGGAAGTGAGACTGGGATAGAATGGGATGTGTGACTGGGGAAGAATGGGATGTGTGAGTAGGGGTAGAATGGGATGTGTGACTGGGGTAGAATGGGATATGTGACTGGGAAAGAATGGGATGTGTGAGTGGGATAGAATGGGATGTGTGAGTGGGGTAGAATGGGATGTGTGACTGGGGTAGAATGGGAAGTGTGAGTGGGATGGAATGGGATGTGTGAGTGGGGAAGAATGGGATGTGTGACTGGGGAAGAATGGGATGTGTGAGTGGGATAGAATGGGATGTGTGACTGGGGTAGAATGGGATGTGTGACTGGGGTAGAATGGGATGTGTGAGTGGGGTAGAATGGGATGTGTGTAAGATTTCGCAATAATTTACAGCTCCGAAGATTAATTTCTTTGATTAAAGAATCCCTGGGTGATGTGCCCTTTAAAGATTCCAGGGATCAAAAATGGCCATCAGACCACATGGTCAAAGACAAAGGACTTGGAAAACAGCTTGTGTGTGTGTGTCTGTGAAGAAAGGTTCAATGGCAGTCAAATCTGTCAATCAAAGGGCAGTTTCCCCCAACCTGCAGCAGGACAATCGATGCCTGTTTACAGAACGTTCTACAATGTTGACTCTATGATCAAGTGCTTGAAACTGCCAGCATGAACAAAGGAACTTTGTTTGCTAAGCACTCAAGACTGTCAATCAATTGCGGCTCCAGATGACCACAGGACAATGCTTTGTTTACAAAGAAATTGAATGCTATTAGCATTTGTTTGTATGTCAAGTGGACACATCCAAACTGAGGAGAAACCATTTAAATGAATGGAAGAACACATTCAAACCCATTACTGGGCAATGAGGCAGTTGGATCCCTTTTGTTTTAGCCCACAAACATCAGGATCTGGGCGGGCCCCAAATGGGAGTATAAAAGCTAGCTTCCCAGAAGCATCTCGCTCTCTCTGGCCTCGCCTCCGTGTCCCTCTACAGCGTGGGAGTCTGCCTGTAGAAGCGAAACACCAGCAGTTTATTTTTAAAACACTAGGGTGTTTTTCACTTCAGGGCAGTGAAGATCTAAGTTCGCAGGACACGGAGCAGGCATTTCCAGTGGTGAGCATATATTTTTCTGGCCTTCCACAAGGCAACTTAGAATAGGTATAGGGGTGGGAGTAAAGTGGGAATTTTGTTAGAATTGTGATTTTAGTCGATTTCCTTCATTGTGTCTGTTTCTCCTTCCCTATTTA
This sequence comes from Somniosus microcephalus, assembly GCF_052327205.1. Lineage (NCBI taxonomy): Eukaryota > Metazoa > Chordata > Chondrichthyes > Squaliformes > Somniosidae > Somniosus > Somniosus microcephalus. Next base: position 141,442,861 of record NC_140998.1, read on the forward strand.
AGCAAGACAGTGTTGCACCTAGCAGAGAAGTGTTATAGTGAACATTGAATTCGGTATTTAAAACTGCATTAAAAAGGAGTAGCTGTTTTAAAGTACTGTATGTAAAACTCTATTAAAAGGGGTGTTGCATCAAGCTAAAGTGCTGTGGTGAATGCTGTGTAGCTATTTTTTTTAAGTAACTGTATTAAAAGGGAGTGTTGCACCAAGCAGAGGAGTGCTGTGGTGAAAGCTGTGTTTCTATATTAAAGTACTGTATTTAAAATAAAGTAGTGTTGCACTGAGCAGGGAGCGCTCTAGTGGACACTGAGTGTACTGCGTGTATTAAATAAAGGAGAGTTGCACTGAGTAGGGAGCCCTCTAGTGGACACTAAGTGTACTGCGTTTAAGCAAAAGTGTTGTACCAGGCATAAGAGCCACATCGATTTTTCTTTCTTTTGTTTTCAATAAATATTGGTCTGTTTTGCAACCAAACCATGAGTTACGTTGTTTTCTGTCTACATCACCACCAAATAAGTCCAGGGGTCAGAACTCAGGAATAGGGGAGCCAGGGGGTCCCTGGAGCAGCTCAGAGGCTTCTGACAGCTCAGAGACAAATAACCCCAGCCCCACTAGCGTGTGTGTGCTAATTCCGTACAAAATGGCGACCGTGGCAGGACCCTCGGCAACGGTGTGCGATGTGGCAGACAATGGTTTGTGTCTGGAAAGAGCAGCAGTTATTGGGTTTCTTTTTATCCCACTGGTTTGTTTGTGGTTAGGTTCCCGCAGGCTTGGGGAGGTTACCCGCAGGCTTAGGGAAGCCAGGGCAGAGACTTGGGATAGGGAAAGGGAGGTTGAAGAATACCAGGCCAAGGTAGAGCACCTGGTAGTTCAGTTTAGTGAGGACAAAAGCCACACGAGGCATGAGTCAGAGTACCTGAAGTGCCTAGTTGCAGAGGCCAAGAACAATGAGGTGAGGGTGTGGGAGGAGAATGCTCGCCTCATACAAGAATTAAAAGAGCAGGAGGAGAAGGTTAGGGAAGTGAAGGCAGCATATAAGCTGGCCTGCGAGCAAGGGTTTGAGGAAGCAGATCATGGCCCCTGTAGAGCAGAGATAGAAAGCCTGAGCATGGCTTTAAAAAGAGCAAAGGGGATGATATGTCTGATCAGCCCGAAGGCAGGTCAGTCGGATTTTACTGGCAACCTAAGTAAAACAGCCCCACAGGCAACACCCAGGGAAAGGTTGGCCAGGGAATCAGAGGTCCCACGACCGCCACCCATGGCTCCGAGCTTTCAGGAGCTCTGGCAGCAAAGGGGGGTGGAGGATGGGAAGATAGAGGAAGCACAGCAGGCCCCGCTAGATAGGCCGGGACCAGGACCAGTGTACCCCCTCCGACAACGGAGGTACGGTCCGCCGATTGATGAAGATGACCCAGGGGCCATCCAGAATCAGTTTCTGGTGCCGTATGGCACCCACCAGCTCAGGGACATGGTTAGCCACGTCCCCAAGCTCACTAAAAAGGGAGACCCCTCTCTGCACTCCAGGGAGATAGAGCAAGCAGCTTGTGTAAACGACTGTGATGAGGCAGAGCAAGCAAAAATGCTGCTGTTTTCCCTGGCAGGTGATCTCCTCCAGTCCCTATCTGGCGAGTGCAAAAGGGGGCAGAGGGATTATGAGGGTCTCAAGAATGAGGTATTGGAGGCCATGGGACTCAATGATGGTAGCCCGTTCGCTCGGGTGGAAAGAACAGTGCAGCTCCCAGGGGAGTCCCCGCAGGCATTCGCAGACAGGCTGTGGCCAGTCTACCGGAGTGCATGCCCGGGAATGCCAGGGCGGGCAGCACTGGATGCAGCCCAATTGATTCGCTGGGAGTAAGGTGGGGCAGATGGACAGCCTACCCCAGACAAACATGACAAACAGCCTACCCCAGATCCAAGCCCAAGTCATGGCTTGGTTTGACCCCCAAAACCCCCAGACCACTGAAGAAGCGGTGATCCGCCGACTCACGGTAGCCTTCAGGAACATGAGGGGTATCGAGGCTCCCCAACCCAAGAAAAGAGTCCATGAGGTTAAACCTGGGAGCCAGAGTAAGAGAGAGTGGCACCAGGAGGGGAACCGGCCCTCTCAGGCTAGGTTAAATTGATATGGGTGTGGGAAAGATGGTCACTGGAGAAAAGACTGTAAAATCCTTGGAAGGACAAGGGAAAGGATCCCACAGCCCCAGCCCAAAAGGCAGGGCCAGACCTCCCTCCTGCAGCAATTGAGTCATTTTTGCGGTCCCTACGGTCTCTTCTGACCAATCAGGGAAAAATAGCAGCCACCACCGGTGCTTTGACCCCGTCTGCCCCACCTCACTCCCAGCAATGACTAGAGCCAGCGCAGCCAGTTGACCTGTGTCCCTGCGAAAACGCTGAGGGGAGCAGGCCCTATGTTGAGATGGGGGAGGAGATGGTGCAGGGGAGATATTCGGTGGAGACTGGAGCCTCCAGCACGGTGGTCCACTCGAAGGACCTGACCCATTCACCCCGGTCTGACAAGGTCCCATTTAGCTTAATGGGACCCACAGGGAAACAGGCAGCTGGGAGTGAACCTGAGAATAGAAATCCCCAGCCCACAGCAGGTCCAAGTTCACAGGCAGGCGCCGTGACTTGTGTTAGGGGAGGAGCCATTCATGATTTTGAACAGGATTACTGGCAGGCAGCCAGTTATATCAAACGATGCGGTTTGTTTAAGCAGGGGGCAGGGGAACAAGCTGCTGGGATTGTAGGAGCTCCCCAGCACTTGGCCCGAGCGATTCCCCCTCTCTTGTGGGACTCCGGGGAGGAGCCTGAACCAGGTTTTAGACCTGAAGGGGAAGGCTCTCAGCCACCGGTAGCCGGTGGCAAGGGATTGCCTGTCCCCAGCCCAGGTTTGGGAAGGGAGGGACCTGAAGGAGGAGGTCCCCAGCCAGCAGGGAGTGTGACCCGAGCTAAGGGTCTGCTCGCCAGGGTAGACCCCCCGGCAACACTCCCTAGGAGATCTCTTCGGGTACCCCAGCCCAAGAAAGTATGGTCACCCACTGTCCAGTGGAGTAGGGCGGTCTCCTGAGTCAGGGAGAGGCCAAAGAGTAGAGGTCCCCAACCAGCAGCCATAAGCTGTGAGGGACCAGAAGCTGGAATAAGTCCAGCCACACAGCAGGGAGCAGCCTGTGGCAGCCCAACCAGGAACTGAGCTGGCCGCCCGGAGACGGGCAGCGCTTGTATATAGTTTTGGCCAGTTAATGTGTGATTAAAGAATTAAGGTAGAACGTGTATTAAGGTAGAAAGAATTAAGGTAGAACGTGTATTAAGGTAGAAAGAATTAAAGTAGAACGTGTATTAAGGTAGAACGGGTTAATTTTGTTTTTTAAGGTAGAACGTGTATTAAGGTAGACCGTGTTAAGTTTTTGTTTTATATTGAAATTAATATTGGAGTATAAGTGTTGAGTGTAGTATGGTTCCAGGATTGTATTGTGGATCAAGGTCACGGGACCTGATTACACTTCCCCAAGCCAGGGGACCTGGCGAGATGTTTTCTTTTGTTTTCCAGAGTTCCGGAAGGTACCAGTGACCAATGAGTCATGGGATTCGTGAGAGGAAGCACCCCTAGTCCATGAAGAAAGGGGTCTGCAGGAATCAGATGCCCACAACATTTAAAAATGCTGCTGGAAATACAATTTAAGACTAAGAATTTATAGAACTGGTTAATTATTTCACTGCTTGTTTGTAGTTAAAGGAAGCTCGTTTGTCTTCCATCTTTTTAGTAGACATGTTGGCTGGATGACAATCCCTTTAAAGATGTTGAAATTATGTTGCAAGTGGTGCAGGGGCATAGGACCCCCTCCATGCTTGACTTATTGTGAATATAAGTGGTGCAGGGGCATTGGCCCCTCCATGTATTGATTATTTAATTAATTTGGGGTTTTCTGTCAATAGATGCCTGCCGTACTACGATTCTCTCTGGGCAGGGAAGATGGAGGCGTCGGGGGATCAAAGATAGATTTAGTTAAGTATAAGGGAAGGTTGTTTGTGGGGGGGGGTCAGAAATTATTGCTCACTTTTGGCAAGGATACTACAAGCAAGTTTTAGTACCGATGGGGGACTGTAAGATTTTGCAATAATTTACAGCTCCAAAGATTAATTTCTTTGATTAAAGAATCCCTGGGTGATGTGCCTTTAAAAGATTCCAGGGATCAAAAATGGCTGTCAGACCACATGGCCGAAGACAAAGGACTTGGAAAACAGCTTGTGTGTGTGTGTCTGTGAAGAAAGGTTCAATGACAGTAAAATCTGTCAATCAAAGGGGAGTTTCCCCCGCCCTGCAGCAGGACAATCGATGCCTGTTTACAGAATGTTCTACAATGTTGACTTTAAGATCAAGTGCTTGATACTGCCAGCATGAACAAAGGAACTTTGTTTGCTAAGCACTCAAGACTGTCAATCAATTGCGGTTCCAGATGACCACAGGACAATGCTTTGTTTACAAAGAAATTTAATGCTATTAGCATTTGTTTGTATATCAAGTGGACACATCCAAACTGAGGAGAAACCGTTTAAATGAATGGGAGAACACATTCAAACCCATTACTGGACAATGGGGCAGTTGGATCCCTTTTGTTTTAGCCCACAAACATCAGGATCTGGGCGGGCCCCAAATGGGGGTATAAAAGATAGCTTCCCAGAAGCATCTCGCTCTCTCTGGCATCGCCTCCGTGTCCCTCTACAGTGTGGGAGTCTGCCTGTAGAAGCGAAACACCAGCAGTTTATTTTTAAAACACTGGGGTGTTTTTCACTTCGGGGCAGTGAAGATCTAAGTTCGCAGGGCATGGAGCAGGCATTTCCAGTGGTGAGCGTATATTTTTCTGGCCTTCCACAAGGCAACTTAGAATAGGTATAGGGATGGGAGTAAAGTGGGAATTTTGTTAGAATTGTGATTTTAGTCGATTTCCTTCATTGTGTCTGTTTCTCCTTCCCTATTTAAGCAAGACAGTGTTGCACCTAGCAGAGAAGTGTTATAGTGAACATTGAATTCGGTATTTAAAACTGTATTAAAAAGGAGTAGCTGTTTTAAAGTACTGTATGTAAAACTGTATTAAAAGGGGTGTTGCATCAAGCTAAAGTGCTGTGGAGAACGCTGTTTAGCTATTTTTTAAAGTAACTGTATTAAAAGGGAGTGTTGCACCAAGCAGAGGAGTGCTGTGGTGAACGCTGTGTTTCTATATTAAAGTACTGTATTTAAAATAAAATAGTGTTGCACTGAGCAGGGAGCGCTCTAGTGGACACTGAGTGTACTGCATGTATTAAATAAAGGAGAGTTGCACTGTGTAGGGAGCCCTCTAGTGGACACTAAGTGTACTGCGTTTAAGCAAAAGTGTTGTGCCAGGCATAAGAGCCACATCAATTTTTCTTTCTTTTGTTTTCAAAAATATTGGTCTGTTTTGCACCCAACCCATGAGTCACGTTGTTTTCTGTTTACATCGCCACCGAATAAGTCCGGGAATCTGAACTCAGGAATAGGGGAGCGCTTCGAAACTGTAAGGGGGTCCCTGGAGCAGCTCAGAGGCTTCTGACAGCTCAGAGACAAATAACCCCAGCCCCGCTAGCGTGGGGCTAATTCCTTACATGTGTGAGTGGGGTAGAATGGGATGTGTGACTGGGGTAGAATGGGATGTGTGACTGGGGTAGAATGGGATGTGTGACTGGGGTAGAATGGGATGTGTGACTGGGGTAGAATGGGATGTGTGACTGGGGTAGAATGGGATGTGTGAGTGGGATAGAATGGGATGTGTGACTGGGGTAGAATGGGATGTGTGAGTGGGATAGAATGGGATGTGTGAGTGGGGTATAATGGGATGTGTGACTGGGGTAGAATGGGATTTGGGAGTGGGGTAGAATGGGGTGTGTGACTGGGGTAGAATGGGATGTGTGACTGGGGTAGAATGGGATGTGTGACTGGGGTAGAATGGGATGTGTGACTGGGGTAGAATGGGATTTAAGACTGGGGTAGAATGGGATGTGTGACTTGGATAGAATGGGATGTGTGACTGGGGTAGAATGGGATGTGTGACTGGGGTAGAATGGGATGTGTCAGTAGGGGTAGAATGGGATGTGAGACTGGGGTAGAATGGGATGTGTGACTGGGATAGAATGGGATGTGTGACTGGGGTAGAATGGGATGTGTGACTGGGATAGAATGGGATGTGAGACTGGGGTAGAATGGGATGTGTGACTGGGGTAGAATGGGATGTGTAGGTAGGGGTAGAATGGGATGTGAGACTGGGGTAGAATGGGATGTGTGACTGGTGTAGAATGGGATGTGTGATTGGGGTAGAATGGGATGTGTGACTGGGGTAGAACGGGATGTGTGAGTGGGGTAGAATGGGATGTGTGACTGGGGTAGAATGTGATGTGTGAGTGGGATAGAATGGGATGTGTTACTGGGGTAGAATGGGATGTGTGAGTGGGATAGAATGGGATGTGTGACTGGGGTAGAATGGGATGTGTGAGTGGGATAGAATTGGGTGTGTGAGTGGGGTAGAATGGGATGTGTGACTGGGGTAGAATGGGATGTGTGACTGGGGTAGAATGGAATGTGTGACTGGGGTAGAATGGGATGTGTGACTGGGGTAGAATGGGATGTGTGACTGGGGAAGAATGGGATGTGTGACTGGGGAAGAATGGGATGTGTGACTGGGGTAGAATGGGATGAGTGACTGGGGTAGAATGGGATGTGTGACTGGGAGAGAATGGGATGTGTGACTGGGGTAGAATGGGATGTGTGACTGCGGTAGAATGGGATTTAAGACTGGGGTAGAATGGGATGTGTGACTGGGGTAGAATGGGGTGTGTGACTGGGGTAGAATGGGTTGTGTGACTGGGGTAGAATGGGATGTGTGACTGGGGTAGAATGGGATGTGTGACTGGGGTAGAATGGGATGTGTGACTGGGGTAGAATGGGATGTGTGACTGGGGTAGAATGGGATTTAAGACTGGGGTAGAATGGGATGTGTGACTGGGGTAGAATGGGATGTGTGACTGGGGTAGAATGGGTTGTGTGACTGGGGTAGAATGGGATGTGTGACTGGGGTAAAATGGGATGTGTGACTGGGGTAGAATGGGATTTGTGACTGGGTAGAATGGGATGTGTGACTGGGGAAGAATGGGATGTGTGACTGGGGTAGAATGGGATGTGTGACTGGGGTAGAATGGGATTTGTGACTGGGGTAGAATGGGATGTGTGACTGGGGAAGAATGGGATGTGTGACTGGGGTAGAATGGGATGTGTGAGTAGGGGTAGAATGGGATGTGTGACGGGTAGAATGGGATGTGTGACTGGGGAAGAATGGGATGTGTGACTGGGGTAGAATGGGATGAGTGACTGGGGTAGAATGGGATGTGTGACTGGGAGAGAATGGGATGTGTGACTGGGGTAGAATGGGATGTGTGACTGCGGTAGAATGGGATTTAAGACTGGGGTAGAATGGGATGTGTGACTGGGGTAGAATGGGATGTGTGACTGGGGTAGAATGGGTTGTGTGACTGGGGTAGAATGGGATGTGTGACTGGGGTAGAATGGGATGTGTGACTGGGGTAGAATGGGATGTGTGACTGGGGTAGAATGGGATGTGTGACTGGGGTAGAATGGGATTTCAGACTGGGGTAGAATGGGATGTGTGACTGGGGTAGAATGGGATTTGTGACTGGGTAGAATGGGATGTGTGACTGGGGAAGAATGGGATGTGTGACTGGGGTAGAATGGGATTTGTGACTGGGTAGAATGGGATGTGTGACTGGGGAAGAATGGGATGTGTGACTGGGGTAGAATGGGATGTGTGACTGGGGTAGAATGGGATTTGTGACTGGGGTAGAATGGGATGTGTGACTGGGGAAGAATGGGATGTGTGACTGGGGTAGAATGGGATGTGTGAGTAGGGGTAGAATGGGATGTGTGACTGGGGTAGAATGGGATGTGTGACTGGGGACGAATGGGATGTGAGACTGGGGAAGAATGGGATGTGTGACTGGGGTAGAATGGGATGTGTGACTGGGGTAGAATGGGATGTGTGACTGGGGAAGAATGGGATGTGTGACTGGGGTAGAATGGGATGTGTGACTGGGGTAGAATGGAATGTGTGACTGGGGTAGAATGGGATGTGTGACTGTGGAAGAATGGGATGTGTGACTGGGGTAGAATGGGATGTGTGAATGGGGAAGAATGGGATGTGAGACTGGGGAAGAATGGGATGTGTGACTGGGGTAGAATGGGATGTGTGACTGGGGAAGAATGGGATGTGTGACTGGGGTAGAATGGGATGTGTGACTGGGGAAGAATGGGATGTGTGACTGGGGTAGAATGGGATGTGAGACTAGGAAAAATGGGATGTGTGACTGGGGTAGAATGGGATGTGTGACTGGGGTAGAATGTGATGTGTGACTCAGATAGAATGGGATGTGAGACTGGGGTAGAATGGGATGTGAGACTGGGGTAGAATGGGATGTGTGACTGGGGAAGAATGGGATGTGTGACTGGGGTAGAATGGGATGTGTGACTGGGGTAGAATGGGATGTGTGACTGGGGAAGAATGGGATGTGTGACTGGGGTAGAATGGGATGTGTGACTGGGGTAGAATGGGATGTGTGACTGGGGAAGAATGGGATGTGAGACTGGGGAAGAATGGGATGTGTGACTGGGGTAGAATGGGATGTGTGACTGGGGTAGAATGGGATGTGTGACTGGGGTAGAATGGGATGTGTGAGCAGGGGTAGAGTGGGATGTGAGACTTGTGTGCTCCCCATCACTAGCCTGGCACCTTTTCTCCATAGAAAGAATTCCACTCCCTCACTGTACAGCTGGTTTGCGATCACAAGCAGCACATGATGCAGGTCTGTGCCCGCTATCCCGGCAGGAGTCACGACCCTTTCATCCCGTGCCAGTCCTCGATGCCGCCTTTATTGCAAGCAGGCTAGCGAGTTATAGGCTGGCTATTGGGTGACAAGGGATATTCCCTCCAAACATGGCTCGTGAATCCTGTCAGGAACCCGGCACAGCTGCAGAGCTGGTGTAAAGCGAGAGCCACGCTGGCACAAGGAAGATCATCGAACGAACAATCGGCGGGCTCAAGCAATGCTTCCACTGCCTGGACCGTTCCGGAGCAGCTTTGCAGTTCACCCCTGAGCGGGTATCCAGATTTGTGGTCGTCTGCTGCATGCTCCACAACTTCCCATCATGAGGGACCAGCACTTACCTAGGCAGCAACAAGTGCAGCAGGAGTAGGAGGAGCATGAAGAGGAGGAGCATTGACCACCAGTGACCCTACCGTTTCCGAGCTCACAGAGAGCAGATCATCCAAGAATGTTTCACCTGAACTATCCCTCCCATCCCCAATATGTCAACAGTCCCACAATCTTTACCACCCTTACTGCCACCATCTGATTGCCTTCCTTCAGTCCAGCCTTATGGGTCTTGCCCTCACTTCATTACAAGTTTAACCACCAACACCAAAATGTAGAACAAAACACAAATTTATCAAACAACTCAATTCCATCTGTATCTAACAATGAACAAAAATAATTATGAATCACCCTTATCCCTGCCCTTATTGCTCGTCTTGTCTGCTCCTTTGCCTATCCTAATGTTCCTATGAAGTGCTTCCCCAATGGCTACAACTTTCATTGAGAACTCTTCAGATGGCCATTGCTAGTGATCTCGAGCAACTCTGGGCCTTGAGGGCCTGGCTACAGATTGCAGCATCTCGGCGTGGGCCGGGGCCAGTGCCGTCTGGGCCAGCTGGCTGTGTGGCACTAATGTGGAGAATGGCGGAGTGGGTGGTGGGGGAAGCCGACACGCTGTCGTCCTGAGAGAGGACAGCCGCTATAGTGTCCGTGGAGCTGACCACTCGGCTCATGTTGGATAGAATGGTCTCCATGCTCTACAACGCTGTGCGCAGGCTCGCTCACAGGCTACCCAGTGCACCTAGCGCTTCCTGGTGGATGCCCAGGAGCCTTCTGTGGCTGGCTGAGCCCTCAAAAAATCTGGGTCCTCTGCAGCAGAGCTTGTACATGGTTTTTCCCTCCAGCGAGCTGGCACCTGTGGCATCCTGTCCCCCTGCACTAGCTCCTGAACACTAGTGTCTGGTGCTTCGCAACATGTAGCCCCCTCCTCCAGCCTAGCCTCTAAAGTATGCGTGGTGTCAGTATCTGAGCTGGTGCTTACGACGGTGAGTGATGATGTACCTGCAGGAAGGCTGCCCTCCTCTTCCTCCACTGGCAGAGGGGTGTCCACCAATGTTCCATGTCATTTTCTTTTGGTGCGCATGCCCTTTAACTGGCTGCACGGCCCATTCAAATTTTCGGGCATTCGTGGTTATTTCCATTGTGAAGCCAGTGAGTGGCCTGCGCGGCCACACATCTTAGCAGGATCGTTGGTGTCCGCATCTTCAGCACCTGAAATAAACGAGAGGCACTAGGCTTAGCTTTTATTGTGAAGGGAAAGCAGAGAGGAAAAGTAGCTGGTGAAAGGAGCTGCAGTTTGTCATGCAGTGTGTGCAGCGTGAGATAGAAGTAAGAAAGGGAGAAAGAGGATAAGGTGTAAAGAAACCCTGCAGGACGTCTCCTCCAGCGTTGCCACTCGCCACGGCCACGACTCTGTCCCTGCCTGTGATGGCCAGCGCGCTTTCTCCAAAGGTAGAGAGGGTGTGCAGAGGGGCTCGGCCTCCTCCTCTGGCAGCCTCCTGCCTGGAGTTGTGGTGACCTTCTCCGCGGCAAGAAAGGAGGGGGTATGTTAGAGAGAGAGTCTCGTGAGGTGTTTAGAGAATGTGCCTGACATGAATCAGTCATTCATGAAAGAAAGACTTATGAAATAATACTGAGCGGCCTGCGGGTGGCGCTGTCCGGGAGAGTATAAATACTCGGGCATGGGCCCAGCTTGCGCAGGACATTCTTAACAGGAACTAGTGAAGGACACAACTAGACCTCCATGTTGTAAAACAGTTGATTAAAGCTTTGTTTAACGCTTAGACCAAGTGCCTAGTAGTTTTCTTACGTCAGTGCCTATCATGGTAGATTGGCTGGTATGCGGTGTGTAAAATGTGAGGTGTAGGGAAGTGAGGGATGCAATAGTGTGTGAGTATGAGGAGAAGGAGGTGTGGTGAAGTGTGGTGCAGTAATTGTAGGAGAGTGAGGGGATGCGGGGGAGGGAGTGTTGCATTCCCTTGAGATTAGACAGTTGAGGAATGATCTAATTAAGGTGCTTAAAATGATAAAGGGATCCAATAGAGTAGATTCAGTGAAGAATCCAGAGCAAAGGGAGCATGATCTTCACATTAGAGCTAGGCCATTTAGGAATTAAATCAGGAAGCAGTTCTTCACACAAAGGTTAGTGGAAATCTGAAATTCTCCCCCCCAAAGGCTGTGGATGCTTGAGGTCAAGTGGAATTTTCGAGACTGAGACCGATAGATTTTTGAAGGCAAGGGTATCAAGGGATAAGGAGCAAAGACGGGTAAATGAAGTTAAGATACAGATCAGCTATGATCTCATTGAATGGCGGAATAGGCTTGAGGGGCTCAATGGCCTATTCCTGTTCCTATGGTCCTATGAGCCAACCTTCCTATCTCAATCATTTTGTACAGTTGAGTGCAATTGTGGATGGTTATCCATCTGGTTGAGGTCACTCCAGATCAAGTTCTGAATGCCTGACAAGCCAGCCCAGACAGCATCCCGAATTTCTGGCAGAGTGATCTTCATGCCACCATGCAGCACTGCAATGCCAGAGTGCAGTCTACACCACAGAGCATAGGTGAAAAGTGCCTGTTGGTTCTGTTTTTCCACAGCCTCAAGAGTTCTGTAGGAAATTCTGGTACAGAGGTGATTTCCAATGGTTGATTTGTGAATGACTTGTGTTTCCCCGTGAAGTTCCACAACATCAATTCCTCCTCCTTCCACATGGTTGTCATGTCTGGGGGAGCAGAGGTTGGCAAGTGCGGGCTTACCCACGTGATGGCTAACTCTCCAACTGAAGGCCTTCGATACTCGCTGCTGTTAGTGTCACTGTGGAAAGGACTGGTCATTTGAGTGGGTTTAATGTAAAAATAAAATGAGTTAAAGGATAAGACACTTTTATTCCAAATTCTGAATCTATTCCAAGAAAGTTGTTCAACTATTGGAGGATCTGTTAGGAGAGAATGCTTTTCAATATTTTCAGTTGCACGTGATCTACTTTTGTGTCGCAGCGTACTTTATAACTCATGAGCTAGTGAGCATGCCATTAGATGAAGTGATTCACCATAATTCAGAGCTGGCATTAGCATTGCTAAATTGCTTGGTTGCAGTTTAGTTCTGATTATATTGTGGTGATTTCCCTTGGTAGTATTACTATCAAACCAGCAAGCAAAATTGTGGCTTGTAACGCTGTAGATTTGTATCTTCCGCCAAGTGAAGGGCCAATATACCTATAATAGAATCAGGCTTTCACTTTCACAAATTACAGTGAATTCATGTTTCAAATGAAATGGGTTTCAATGAGAAGACCTAGAAAGATTTATTGTGACATTACAGCCTGGATTTTCCTGAAAAAACATATGTTTTCAGGCAATGTAGAGGCAGTCTAATGTAAAATGAGGGGGAGAAGCCAGTCGTCAAACCTCCTAAAATTGTTCAAGGCTATTTGACCCGTTACCCCCGCTGTGACCCTGATCCGCTCGTCAAAAGTGCACCCCGGACATTTACGTGACGCAGGGGACGGGGTGGGGGGGGGGGCGGGAGGGCAACTGCACGCCAAGATTTCTTTCCTTGCCCACCCAGTTACCAGCCCTGCAAATCACCATTGCTGTAAATGTGGTGGTGCTGAGCCTGCATGGTGGCATACAGGTGGTAAGAGATCCGAATGGTGAACGGTTACACAGGAGTGTGATTCTGCAACATTGTTTTGGCTGGGAGTATTTCCACTCATTTAAAGATGCAGCTTGTGAACCTTGCAGAGAATTTAAAGGAGCCGCTGCTCAGTGAAATAATGGGTTTTCCTCTGGGGATTCCATTGTTCCTGTGCTTTGAGGAGATGGATGGTGAGCACACCAAGAAGGAAAGACTGGAATCCAGGAAAGTACAGCAGTATAGACAAGAAGGCAACACCCAACACATAGGTACCCATGCCGCAGGGTGTACAGATCACAGAGGAACTATCTGGACTTTTCCTACAGCCAATGTCTGAAAAGGCTGCATTTTTCCGAGACACCGTGAAAGAGGTAGTCCCGATGTTGGAACCGGGATGTCCTGCTCAGGCAGGCCTCTGAGTTCATTCAGTTCCACATGGGCCTAGCAAAGTAGAGAGAGAGAACAAGAGCCATCAACTCCTTCTGAGTGTCTGGATTCTCTCAAGTTCAGGGTGCCATTGATGCCACCCATGTTGCGATAAAGATCCTGTCTGAAAACCCCATCAACTTCATCAACAAGAAGGGATTTAATTCCCTGACTGTCCAGATAGTGAGTAATGCCAGCCACTTCATTCTGCAGGTCAAAGCATGCTACCCGGGCAATAACCAGGGTTCATTTATTCTCGGGCAATCCAGGCTACCTGTACTGCTCAGCCACAGCAATATGACACAGTGGCTGATGGGAGATCAGGGGTAATTGCTTCAGCCTTGGCTCTTCTTCTCCTTCTTAGGCAGTCCCTCGGAACCGAGGATGACTTGCTTCCACATTAAAAATGAGTTTGCAGGTGACTGATTAGTCCAATGCGGGACCTACAGTCTCTGTCACAGGTGGGGCAGACGATAGTTGAAGGGGCGGGTGGGTGGGGTGCTTGGGTTGACGTGCGCTCCTTGCGCTGCCTGCGCTTGGTTTCCGCTTGCTCCCGGCGAAGAGACTCGAGGTGTTTGGCGCCTTCCCGGATGCTTCTCCTCCACTTTGTGCGGTCTTGGGCCAGGGATTCCCAGGTGTCGATGGGGATGTTACACTTTTTCAAGGAAGCTTTGAGGGTGTCCTTGAAGCATTTCCTCTGCCCACCTGGGGCTCTCTTGTCGTGCCGGAGCTCCGAGTAGAGCGCTATTTTGGGAGCCTCATATCGGGCATGGCTTGGCTCTACCAGGATCATTGTGGACCAGACCATCACAATTCTCAAGTGGTGTTTCTATTATCTCAGGGAGCCCTGTAGTATTGTCCAGCAGGGGTTTCCAGATTATACGGGCTTGCTGCATCCTCCATAATTTAACAGCAAAGGGATTGGGCCATCCAAACACAGAAGGTAGCGAGAACAAAGTTGCTGGAGACCAATCCCCTGTTCACAACAAAGTAAAAGAACAAAATAAGTTGCATTTAGGTAGCACCTTTGACGACTTCCGAACATCCCAAAGCATAGTCACTGTTTGGCAGCCAATTTACGCACAGCAAGGTGCCCCAAACAGCAATGACTTAAATGAGCAGATAATCTGTTTTAGTGATGTTGGTTGAGGGATGAATATTGGCCAGCACACCGTGTGCACATCTTCAAATCGTGCCATGGGATCTTTTATATCCACCTGAGAGGGCAGAGGAGACCTCAGTTTAACGTCTCATCCAAAAGACAATACCTCCGACAGTGCAGCACTCCCTCAGTACCTCACTGAAGTGTCAGTCTAGATTATATGCTGAAGTCTGGAGTGGGGCTTGATTCCACGACCTTCTGATTCAGAGGTGAGAGTGGTACCACATCTAGCACCCTTAGTGGGGTGGACCCAGATATCCCGCTGCCAGCAGAAGGTGCCATCAGGCAGTTGATGATCACTGACATTTTCCAATAGAGTGTCCTCCATCTATATGACACAATAAAGTCCTTTATGATCCCTTGTCTTGCTCTCAGACAACCATTCAGCTAATATGTAAAACTTTAATATCCTCTCTGCTTCTCCATTGCAAAGAACGCACATACTATAGAACTAATTTGCAAGGTCTTTTCACCCAGGTGTCTATAAACACTCCCTCGTGAACATGTTTTCAGCTGCAGGCAATGCAGGAAATACAATATGGGACAGTAGAATGGTCAGGGAGCATGTGTACCCATGAGAGGTTTGGTAGTGGTCGCTTCTGCCTCCTAAGTGTCCTGTTCATTTCTTCTTTTACACTATGCGGTCCCAGATGGTATGGAGGCAAGCCCTGCCTCCAGCAGTATATCAGCATCTGCAAGGGCAATCGTGCCTTCATTTACCTTGGCCAGCCTGGTGGGGTCATTAAAATGTTTGCAGCACTGAATAGCTGTTTGTGGGGTCAGTGCCACCTTCCACCAGAATGCCTGCACATCCTTTTGCTGGGGCATAAATCCCTGGGTGCCAAAGAACCTTTGCGGCCTAGCCCTTATCTCTGCCAGCATTATTGTAGTGTATGTACCCGTCTACCTTTAAGAGAACTATTGTATGCAACCGTCCACCTTTAAGAGAACTACTTTAGGTGTTGCACTACTTTGTTGGCTTCTGTATACTGTAATACCGACAGTGACCACACCGGTATATAAGTGCTGTGTCAGGATTTATTGGGCAGATTCGCCCTGACCTTCGAATAGTAAAGTCCTGTTTTAAGTTACTCTGGTAGTCTGTGTATTAATTAACTAAACAACCCACAGACTTTACAATTATCTCCACCACAGCTTCGGAGAATCCTGGGGCAGACCCCCCGCCCAGATAGTGCTCCTCCCTCTGCCATCACTTTTCATTGTTCATATCCAAAACCAGCTCTCTTTGCCTCTCTCTCCTCCTTGGCTTGCTTCACTTTTGGCCATTTTGGCAGCAGCCTTTTAACAGGTGCAAACCATCCAGATTTCCTCCCCTTCCAGCACCAGAGATTCCCGGTCAGGAGCAGGATCCTCGCTCACACTCACCTTGCATATTAAATGAAGCCACCAGATGTTGCTGGGATAACTTGGTCAAGTGGAAGTTTTGTCTGGTCCTGTTCTGTCATTTTACTCATGATGTCTGGAAAATCTGGACCTGTATCTTTTAAAAGCTGATAATCCAGTTCCATTGCTGTGACAGTGGGTGTGTTGTTCATTGAGTGTTGCGTGTGCCCATAGCATCGTAAGCTGGCCTCGTGCTAATAATGGGAGATCAGATCCTTGGCATAATATTGCAGCTTTACTGGCACACTGTGCAAGAAGCAAAGAGATGTGTTATCGGGCTTCAGCAGATCTGAAAGGGCTGCTGACTTCGAACTCAGTGGTAGCACTCTTGCCTCTGACTCAGAAGGTTGTGTCTTCAAGTTCCACTCCAGAGACTTGAGCATTGAATCTAGGCTGACACTCCCAGTGCAGTACTGAGGGAGTGCTACACTGTCAGAGTTGCCGTCTTTTGGATAAGATGTTAAACCAAGGTCCCATCTGCCCTCTCAGGTGGATGTAAAAGGTCCCATGGCACTATTCGAAGAAGAGCATGGGAGTCCTCTCCGGTGTCCTGTCGAATATTTATCCCTCAATCAAGATCACTGAAACAGATTTTGTGTTCATTATTGTTAAGTCCGTGAATGATTGAGACACGGACCAGCAGGAGTGAAAACAAACAGATCTTTACTGGTGGAAGTCAATAACGAAACCAAACACCAGAGGCTCTCTAGCGCTTTTTATACAGGGGTGGTCACTGCCGGTACTGCAGTCTGAGACCAGTTATTCTCTTAAAGGTACATACACAACAATTCCTCCCCTTTTAGATAAACAGTACATAACATTCATTTAACAACTAATGATAATGAATTACAATCACAATTACTGTTGCTAGATACATTGGTTAAGTTTAAGCAATTATAAGTTCAGTCTTTGAGGAGGCTTCCTGATTCTGTCTGGATAACGCCTCTTTGGGGTATCAGGTTCTTCTGGCAATGTTGAGTTGGAATCAATGTCGTTGTTTGGTTCATCTGCTTCCAATATTACCGGTTCTGCGGTAGCTGCAATTGGAACGTCGATTTCATTACCAGGTGTATCAGATCGTGGTGTGGAGTTGATGTTTTCCAGTGACTCTAGAATCTGGTCAGCATGGCGTCTTACAATGCTCTCCCCAACGTCCACGGTATACATGAGAAGTCCTTGTCATGTACAAATCGTTCCTGGCTGCCATTTCTCAGTGCGGTAGTCCCGGGCCAAAACTGGTTGACCTATCTTAAAACTCCTGGTCGGCCTTTCATTCATATTCTGAAACTGCCTGTTCTCCACATCTCTTCGGACGTTTGGCTTAACCAAATCCAAGCGGCATCGTAGTCTTCGATTGAAGAACATCATGGCTGGAGTTTGGTTGGTAACCGCATGTGTCGCATTCCGGTAGGCAAACAAGAAGTTGTCCACCTTGTGTTGTAGGGGTATATCTTCATTACACATTGCCTTGATAGCCTTCTTGAATGTTTGGACAAACCTCTCGGCCAATCCATTAGTGGCTGGATGATATGGGGCAGATGTGTAATGCTTAACACCATTGTTCTTTAAGAACCTCCGGAACTCTTCAGACATAAACTGTGGTCCATTGTCAGAGCAAATCTGTTCAGGCAGCCCATTCCTGGCGAATATGGTTCGTAAAACTGTGATTGTTTTTTCCGTGGTGGTTGAGGACATTTTTATTACCTCTGGCCACTTTGAATGTGCATCCACCGCAATTAAAAACATCGAGTCCATGAAGGGACCAGCAAAATCAATGTGCACCCTTTGCCATGGAGATGAGGGCCACTCCCATGGATGCAGAGGAGCTTGTGGTGGGGTGTTTTGGACCTTCTGGCATCCTGCACAGCTCTTGGTCATCTCTTCGATTTCTCTATCAATTCCCGGCCACCACACAAACGCTCTGGCTAAGCTCTTTATTTTTACCCCACCCAGATGACCCTCATGAAGCTCATTGAGCACTCTATCCGTCAACTTAGGTGGAATTACTACTCTGGATCCACACATCAAGGTTCCTCTGCACACTGACAGCTGTTCTCTTCTTGGCGAGAATGCTGGCAGCAGTGGTTCGCCATGTGCTGGCCATCCCTTCACCGTTAAATCATAGACCCGTGATAGTGTCGGGTCATTCCGTGTTTCCTTTTCTATGTTTGTATTCATCACAGGGAGACATTTGACTATGGTCGAGTGGAATAACTCCATTGGATCCACTGCAAGGTCTTCTTCTTCCACCGTCGGCAACGGTAGACGTGACAATCCATCAGCATTTCCATGCTGTTTAGTTCCTTTGTACTCGATGTCATATTGGTGTGCCCCTAGGAAAAGGGACCATCTCTGCAGCCGTTGTGCTGTCATTATCGGTACGCCCTTCTGAGGGTTGAAAATGGAGACAAGAGGTTGATGATCGGTTAGTAGAGTAAATTTTTGACCGTGCAGATAGTGATTGAACTTCTTCACCCCCCACACTAGGCCGAGGGCCTCTCTGTCAATCTGGGCGTAGTTACGCTCGGCAGAAGTTAACGAGCGTGACGCAAAAGCTATCGGCCTCTCCAAACCATCAAGGAATTTATGTGACAGTACCGCCCCGATGCCGTAGGGAGACGCATCACACGCCAGCCTGATTGGCAGTGCTGGGTTGTAGTGAGCCAATACTTCCTTTGAAGTGATTAAGTCCTTACTCTTCTGAAAAGCACGTTTACAATCATCGCTCCATTTCCATGCTACCCCCGTTCGTAGCAGGGCGTTCAGTGGGTGTCGACAAATTTGGCAAAAACTTATGATAGTAATTCACCAACCCGAGGAATGACCTCAGTTGCGACACATTTTCAGGCGCTGGGGCCTTAACAACCGCTTCAATTTTGTCAGGGGACTTATGTAACCCCTCTTCATCAATCACGTGGCCACAATACGATATCTGTTTCTTAAAAAATTCGCACTTGGGGCGGTTGGCTCACAGCCCATTTTCCCGTAGTCTAGTGAGCACCTGTTCTAGGTTGTTAAGGTGTTCACTGTCATCTTCACCTGTTACAAGGATGTCGTCCAAGTAACACTGAGTCCCCGGAATCCCTTGCAGGACTTGTTCCATCGCTCTTTGCCATATCGCCGGAGCCGATGCTACTCCGAATACCAATCGATGATACTGGTAAAGACCTTTGTGAGTGTTTATCGCGAGATACTTCCTAGAGGACTCTTCAACCTCCATCTGCAAATATGCTTGTGCTAGGTCAATTTTTGTAAAACGCTTCCCTCCAGACAGTGAGGCGAAGATGTCTTCTATCCTTGGAAGAGGATATTGTACTGTGTGAAGGACAGGGTTCACCGTCACCTTGAAATCCCCACAGATGCGAATCTTCCTTGGCTCTCCGGACTTATTGCTTAACGTTTTCTTCATGACAGGAACGATGGGTGTCGCCCACTCGCTCCAGTCGACCTTAGACAACATGCCCGCCTTCTCCAGATTCTCCAGCTCTGCCTCGACGGCTGGGCGAATTGCATATGGTACCGGTCTCGCTTTGAAAAACTTGGGAACTGCATTCTCTTCTATTTTTA
The DNA here is from genome assembly GCF_052327205.1 of Somniosus microcephalus. Lineage (NCBI taxonomy): Eukaryota > Metazoa > Chordata > Chondrichthyes > Squaliformes > Somniosidae > Somniosus > Somniosus microcephalus. Next base: position 141,462,282 of record NC_140998.1, read on the forward strand.
TCAAGGCGGTTACGCCTTTAAGCGTGCCCAGTTCTTGTTGAAATACCTCTTTGGCGTTAGCTAAGATTGTTGACAATCGTCCAGGAGTGACGTCTTCATCTTTTTTACCGTCCACCGTCATTGCATGAATGGAATGCCAATCTAAGTTTATTTTCCTGATCCATTCCCGTCCCAATAACAGTGGTCCACCATTTGGCAGTATGTAGAGATACAATTTCCGTATTTTCTTGCCATTGTATTCGACAGGCACCCTTATTTTTCCTCTGGGGTATACTTTTTGCCCCGTATACATCGTCAAGACGATGGATGTCTCTCTCAAGGGTATGTGTGAAAATAGCCGCTCATAGTCTCGTCGATTCATGACAGTTAGCGCTGATCCTGTATCCAATTCCATTTTAACTTGGGACCCTGCTATCGTGAGAGTGACCCAAATGGTTCGGTGATCCTCTTTTGCGATTACATTGTGAAGTTTGAGACAGCTTAGTCTCCTGTTTCCGGATTCACTATCGCTCATCTGGTCTTCGGAACTACTGTCCGTCATCTTTTGTACTTTCTTGTACGGTTCCTTAGTAGCCTTTTTGTTGTCACTGGTCTTCTTCCCAGGCCTACAAACTTGTGCAATGTGTCCAATCTTCCCGCAATGTCTGCATATTTTGTCTTTGGACCAGCAGTCCTTATTGTAGTGTATGTACCCGTCTACCTTTAAGAGAACTATTGTATGTAACCGTTCACCTTTAAGAGAACTATTTTAGGTGTGGCACTACTTTGTTTGGCTTCTGTATATGGTATTACCGACGGTGACCACACCAGTATATAAGTGTTGTGCCAGGAGTTATTGGGCAGATTCGCCCTGACCTTCGAATAGTAAAGTCCTGTTTTAAGTTACTCTTGGAGTCTGTGTATTAATTAACTAAACAACCCACAGACTTTACAGTGGTGACGAGTCCGATCGTACCCTGCGGCAACAATAATTCCGAAGCAGTTAACGAGCGTCGAGAAGAGGCAACCGCCCTCGTCATTCTGCTGGGAGAAAACTCGAGTCTGCAGAGCTGGAAAGGAGGAAGAATTCAGAGACAAAGACTTCCATCAGCAACAGGCACTGACTGTCCCTTCTGCCATGGTGAGGAGTGAGCCGATCAGCACGAGAAGCAAGGCGGCCACGGTGACTGTGAGTAAGGGAAAAGTAAAAAGAATAACCGGAGGATAAGGGCGGTGCACTCGACCACGGTCGAGGGGGAAAGGAGCCGGACAGAAGTCGGGCCCAGAGGCGCTGAGACTGGGGCAGCGTGGAGCAAGGAAGCCGCGGTACAGACAGGCTGGGGACGCAACGGCGTCGTGAGACAGCTAGACTGCGACCGGTGAAAAAGGCCGGGCAGCGACCGAAGCCACGAAGCGCTGCGACCGGGAGCATAGGCGCGGGAAGATATAAAAACTCAGCCGCAGCCGGGGTGGGAAGCACCGGACTGCGAGACGGCTGGGAGAGGCGTTTGGGAGCCGAGCGAGCGGGAGAGGCAGAGCCGACCAAGGGAGACTGCGCGAGAGCCAGTCCAGCGGCTGAAACTGTTCTCCGTCAATGGGGTGTACCCAGCGCCGGTAGAGCCGAGCGAGCGGGAGAGGCAGAGCCGACCAAGGGAGACTACGCGAGAGCCAGTCCAGCGGCTGAAACTGTTCTCCGTCAACGGGGTGTGCCCAGCGCCGGTAGAGCTGAGAGAGCGGGAGAGAGACCGAGCCCGAGCAAGGGGAACTGAGCGAGAGCCAGCCCAGCGGCTGAACCTGTTCGCCGTCAACGGGGTGTACCCAGCGCCGGTTGCCTTGCCGAGAAAAGGGAAAGCACTGAAGCCGACGCGCAGGCTGTGAATCTGAAAGCCAGCGGCCGTCGCCTGTGGGGGAAAGTGTACCCCTCCCACTAGGGAAGAAACGCGGGAAGCCGCCATTAGGCGGGGAAGAAGACAGAAGCGGGAAACCACCATTGAAGTGGGCGGGGAGAGAAGATAAGCGCGGGAAACCGCCATTTTCGCGGGAAAACCGCCATCTTAGAGAAAAAAAAATAAGTTAAAGAAATAATTCGGGGTGTTATCAGAAAGAGAGGAAGATGCCTAAGCGTGGTAACATCAACGATTTTAATGCCGAGGTAGAAGACTGGGCCACGTACGTGGAACGCATCGAGATCTATTGTGAGGCCAATAAAATAGAAGAAGATGACAAAGCTATAACCTTGCTAAACTCGATGGGCGCGAAGACATACGGGCTCTTGAAGCATCTACTATCACCAGCTAAACCGGCGGATCAGACTTTCGATGATATTGTGGCTGTTCTGAAGGATGTTGGCGGAACGATTCAAATTCTATGCGAGACCGCAAAGGAAAGACGAAAGCAACGCAGAATACTTGGTCGAATTGCGTAGACTAGCGAAATACTGCCAGTTTGGAGGGAATCTGACAGAGGCATTGCGAGACAAGTTCGTGTGCGGGTTGGCAAAGGAAGGAACGCAAAAGCGACTACTCGAAGAGAACGACCTTACACTTGACAGGGCTGTCCTTATTGCAGCATCGCACGAAGCCGCAGCGAAGGGAACTGCGGAAATGCAGCTAAAGACAGCAGCACTAAGTGTGGATCAAATTACCTCAACAACAACAAAATGCTATCGTTGTGGGAAGACAACACACGACCAGAACCAATGCTGGTTTAAGAACCAGGAATGTAGGAAATGTGGCAAACCGGGTCACATAGCTAAGGTATGCCGGTCAGGGAAGAAGACCAACAACCAAAGGACCAACAACCAAAGGAAGCCATCACAGGAAAAGTACAACAAGGTACACAAGGTGGCTGAGAAGAGTTCAGACGAACAGAATTCAGACTCAGACCCAAACGGCCAGGAGCTGGGTAGTCTGAGAATTCACAATGTGAGTAAGGAAGCTGACCTACAAACTATCTGGGTCATGCTAAAAATAGCTGGAATCCAAGTGAAAATGGAGTTGGACACTGGATCAGCTCTATCAGTCATAAATCGAAGGGATTACCACCGGCTATTCTCACATATACCCTTAAGAGATACCAAGTTTGTATTGCAGACATACACGGGGCATAAAGTATACCCCATGGGAAAGATAAGAGTCAAAGTGAGAGATAGGGGTAAAGAACACCCAAGAATGAACTTATATGTACTACATGAGGGAGGACCACCACTTCTAGGACGGGAGTGGATCAAGAAAATAGACATGGAATGGCACTATCTAAAAGCCATAACGAGTGAGGACTCGGTGCAGACAATCAGCTCAGATTCTGAAACGGATGACGATAAGACCAACCCAAATATGAAAGACAAGGCTGAAATGGACTTGCCGACGAAGGTTGGAAAAACGAAGGCATGCATAAAGGCTTATGCTCCAGAGAAGAACAAAGTTTCAGAACAGAACTCCACCGAACAACGACAACCTAGTTTGACAGAAAATTCTGAGCCTGTTCAAGTTACGGACATATCCATGACGGAAGAACACCGAGCTCGGACTCAAACTTATTTCAAATTACGACAACAATTAGAACAATTGAGTTACCGTCTCGTACAAGAGATGAAAACAATGAAAAAGTTCTATGACGCCGAATGGGAGAATCTGGAAAGACAACAGAAGCAGCTAGCTCAAGCAGAGAGCGACCATAGAGCCATCGTGACCAATTACCGATCACATCTCCCTTATGCTGTTCAGGAGTTAGAATATTTGCAGGAAGAAGCAAATGAAAAGGAATCTTCAGGAAGCCAGGATTTTATTCCAGTTCTTCTCTACGACTCCTTACAAGCAGAGTGTGAGAAGTTGAAAGAACAGTATGAACAGGCCCAGGCTACAATTCTGGAAGGGGTTAACTCGGCAACCTCCGAAAAGCTAGTTTCAGTGGAAGCATATGAGCAACTGAAGGTTGAACGTGAGCAAGAAGTCCAAAGGCTGCAGGAAATTCTTGATGAGCTCAAGGCCAAGACAGACTCATCGGTAGAAGTTCCATCTATAGATGAGAAATTAGAGGTGAAAGACATGGCAGAACATGAAAGACAAGATGTACAAGAACTCATAAAAATATTAAAGGAAACCCAAGACAAATATGGGGCGGCAATGACCGAGATTCAACAACTTGAAGAACAGGTTCAACTGGGAATCCGTTCAGTGGAAGAAAAGGGAACTGTAAGAAACACAGAGACTGTAAGAATGGCCTCTGAACATGAGTTAGAGAGCATCAAGGCGCAACTTCTCCGAGCGCTGGAAGCCAAAGTACAAGAGGAAAAGAAGGTGAAAGCATTGGAGGAAAAGGTGGATGAAATGGAGAAGACTCTGACCCACAGTGTTCCCGTGGAAGAGTTAACGGTCAGCCAACTCCTTCATATGCTGAAGGACAAGACTCTACAATGGGAACAATCTGAACACGAGCTTCAATCTTCAAAGGGAAGGAGTTCGGAGCTCTCAAAAGCTATGGAAATAGCTGAGGTTGCAACACAGATTTTACAGGGATGCCAAAAGTACACTGAATCACGTCAATGTGAACAGCAGAATGTTGAAACAGCTGCTCCAGTAGAAGGATTGAATAGCCTGATCAATCAATTCCCGAGGGAAGGGGAAGTATTGAAATCACAAACGAGGTCATTAGTGAAGGATTTGCAGAAAGCCCAGGAAGAGCGGGATGAATATGAACGCATGAAGAAGTCTCTTCAGGAAAGATGTCTAGGGAGGGAACAACAGTTGGCTAACGTCCAGTTGGGTACGGAAGAAGTAGCAGGCCCTCTCGCTAGACTAGCTCAGGACGACACCGAATATTATCATGACCTGTTGAGTGACACGGAATATTACGATGACTTGGTCTGCCCAGCTTGTGATGAAAACTCCCAAAGTGCAGAAATCAGGATGAAGCACTTAAAGTCTAAGGAACATAGGGAGATGGTGGCGCTACAGCTGGCAGCGGATAAGGGAGCCCCGAGAGTCTCCAAGAAGCAGAAAAGAAAAAGACGAAGCAGAAGACGATAACCATCTAAATCATTATCACTTCCATCAGATCATGCACGTGGGCCCACGAAGGGGGCCAAATCAGTTGGAAAGTAGGAAAAATTACCAAGGCAGTCCAGCTGTTTGTAAAAGTCAGCACTGCTGGTTCAGCAGGACGGAAGTTCAAGCTGTTAAGCCAAGGGAAAGACTATTGGATGAGTCACGCTAGAAATGTGAACCGGCTACACCACAGAGATGTTGTTCGGACCGAGTCAAGACCAGAGACTGAATCTGTGAACTGTTCCCGCAGAGACTGAATCTGTGAACTGTTTCCCGCGGAGACTATATCTGTGAATTGTTTTACATGAAGTTGATTATATGTTATGTTTAATGGGGAATAAGTATGTTGTAAGCTAAAAAGGGAGGATTGTAGTGTATGTACCCGTCTACCTTTAAGAGAACTATTGTATGTAACCGTTCACCTTTAAGAGAACTGTGATAAAAATGATAACTTCCGGGAAGTTATGTCATCACTTCCTGTGAACTATGAACTATGAACTATGAACTGTGTACATACCTCACTTCCTGTCATATGTCACTTCCTGTTGGACTGGTATAAATACTGGTCTGTTCAGTATTGTAAGAGGCTTCTACCAGAGGCATGGTAAAGACCTCTCTTGTGTATATAGTGTGTTTATAAGTTACTTAAAGCTTACTTTAAAGTTACTTGATGGTAAGTCTCCTTTTTCTTACATCAATTTAAGTAACTTAATATTTACACTGACAAATACTAGACCTTCAGACAAACTCGGAAGTTAAGGATCCAGGGAACCACCCATCATGGAGAAAATCCTTAGACCTATTCGTCTGGACTTGGACCCGAATACACCAGCAGCTGGCAGGGTATGGAAGCATTGGTATCGTACTTTTGAGAATTTTCTGGATGAATGTAAAGCGGATGCTCCTGCTAAATTGAAGATACTTGTCAATTATGTGACCCCAAAAGTGTTCGAATATGTTGATGACTGGGATAATTACGAAGAGGTGATTCGGGCACTTAAGAAACTGTATGCGAAGACCCCAAATGAGGTCTATGCTAGACATCTACTGGCCACAGCCCGACAAGGGCCAGGGGAATCAATTGACGAATTCCTGCAAGAACTTCGCAGGCTCAGCGTAGATTGTAACTTTCAGGCAGCCTCAGCTGAGCTGTACCGCCAAGAAATGATTCGTGATGCTTTCATCTGCGGGATTGCCTCTCCATTTATACGCCAGCGTCTACTAGAAAGTAAAACACTTGAGCTACAAAAAGCTTTTGACCTAGCTTGTTCACTGGATTTGGCAAAGAGAAATGCAGACCTCTATCAGCTGCCCAGATCTCGATCTGCTGCTATAGCTGCAACCAGACAATTCAAGCGGTCTCAGGTGAACCCTATCATGGGGGAATCTAATTCTGATAATTCTGATGAAGAAGAGGAGGACGACCCCACTTTAGCAGCCTCTTGGCAATCTAGGAAGGAATGCTTCTTTTGTGGAGATGCTTTTCACCCTAGGAAAACCTGCCCTGCTCGCAATGCAATCTGCAGTTATTGCGGGAAAAAAGGACACTTTGCTAAAGTTTGCCTATCAAGGGCCTCTACGAGGGCCAATCCAGCTAAGGCCTACCAAACTGCCCCAATTAGGGCCTATCAAGATGCTCCAGCTAGGACCTATCAAGCTTCCTCTCGAGCTCTCTCCCGAAGAAGCACACCGAGAGTTTTAGCCACTCTCTGTGCAATGACACCAATTACAGCTGCTTGCCCACAGAACCTGTCTCATGCAGCCACAAAAATTTCAATTAAAGGGCATACCTTAGATGCCTTAATTGACTCAGGAAGTACTGATAGTTTCATTAAGGAACAGATTGTTGCGAAATTGAAACTACATGTCTTCCCATCGGACCAGGCAATTGCGATGGCCCAGTCATCACTTAATACCAGAATCTCCAGCTTTTGTGTTGTTGATATGACACTTCATGGTCGTATGTATCCCTCCACCCGACTTTCGGTGCTCAAGGACTTATGTAGTGATCTCCTCTTAGGGCTGGACTTCCAAAAACAGCATAAGAAACTCACCATTGAGTTTGGTGGATCCAAACCCGGACTTACTATTTCTAATATACCGTCTAAATTACCATTTTGTGCATTATCAGCAGCTTCACTTGATGAACCCTCATTATTTGCCAGTATTCCACCTCAATGCCAACCGATAATAACGAAATCGCGGCGCTTTAATCAGGAAGACCAATCTTTTATTGCGGCTGAAATCTCTCGACTTCTAGCAGAGGATATCATTGAACCATGTTCGTCGCCCTGGCGGGCTCAAGTCGTCATTGTCAAGAACCCTCTAAAACCTCACAAACAGCGACTATGCATCGATTATTCGCAAACCATCAATCAATATACCAACTTGGACGCCTACCCATTGCCACGCATTGATGATATGGTTAATAAACTGGCCGAATACAAAGTGTTCTCAACTTACGATTTTAAAAGTGCCTATCATCAGTTACCCTTGAAGGTCTCAGATAAGCAGTACACAGCCTTTGAGGCTAATGGACGGCTGTACCAATTTCGTCGCCTCCCATTCGGGGTTACTAATGGAGTGGCTGTCTTTCAACGGGCAATGGATGGCCTGGTTAAACAGGAAAACCTAAGGGACACTTTTCCCTATCTTGATAACATTACCATTGCAGGTCACGATCAACAGGAACACGACTCCAACCTCCAAAAATTTCGGGATGCCCTCCATCGCCGTAATTTGACCCTGAATGAATCCAAATCTGTTGAGTCGCAACCGACCATCAACATCCTTGGCTACTGCGTAGGCAATGGTATCATTAAGCCAGACCCAGAAAGACTTCGCCCGCTCCAAGAGCTCCTGTCACCTAAGAATCCGGCTTCTTTACATCGGGCTCTCGGTCTGTTTGCATACTACGCTAAATGGATTCCTCATTTTTTGGACAAAATCCAACCCTTGCTGCATGCTAGATCATTTCCACTGGGAACAGCGGCTGTTGCAGCCTTTAACCTTCTCAAAGAACAGTTGGAGAAAGCGGCTCTTCACTCCATTGATGAGAATCTCCCTTTCGTGGTTGAATGTGATGCCTCGGAGGTGGCGATCTCGGCTACTCTGAATCAGGAAGGTCGTCCTGTAGCATTTATGTCCAGGACCTTACAAGGTGCCGAGCTACATTATCCTCCGGTTGAGAAAGAAGCCACAGCCATCATCGAGGCAGTACGGAAGTGGAACCATTTTCTAGCTCGCCAGCACTTTACATTGATCACGGACCAACGATCAGTCGCCTTCATGCTCGATAATCGAAAACGAACCAAAATTAAGAATAATAAAATACAACTTTGGAGGATGGAACTGGCCTCTTTTGGTTATACCATTCTCTATCGGCCTGGCAAGGAGAATGTGGCCCCGGACACCCTCACACGGGCATTCTGCTCCACTATGTCATCCTCCACTCTCATGGATGTCCACAATGGTTTGTGTCATCCTGGCGTTACGCGCATGCTACATTTCGTATGATCACGGAATCTCCCTTTTTCCACTGGAGATGTAAAGAAAATATGCTCAGAATGCCGGCTTTGTGCGGAATTAAAACCTCAGTTCTTCCGCCCCTCAGATGGTATACTCATACATGCAACCCAACCGCTGCAACGACTTAGCATCGATTTTAAGGGCCCAGTGCCCTCTTCAACTCGGAACACATATTTGCTCACCATGATCGACGAATATTCACGTTTTCCGTTTGCCTTCCCCTGCTCCAATATGCTGGCGTCCACAGTAATCTGCTGCCTTGAGCAGGTATTTTCTCTCTGTGGCATGCCGGCTTATATTCACTCAGATCGGGGTCCATCCTTTATGTCAAGGGAACTCAAGGACTACCTCTCAGAACGGGGAATTGCTACAAGCAAAACAACACCATACCATCCCATCGGAAATGGGCAGGTAGAGAGGTATAACGGTATCATCTGGAATTCCGTACGTCTCGCTTTAAGATCTCGGGGCCTACCAGACCAGCAATGGGAAACAGTGCTTCCGGATGCATTGCACTCTATACGGTCCCTGCTTTCTACAGCCACAAATACTACACCTCATGAGCGGTTCTTTGGATTCCAGCGTCGCTCATCTCATGGGACATCACTCCCGTCATGGCTAACTACTCCTGGACCTGTATTACTCCGAAGATACGTTCGGACGTCTAAAAATGACCCTCTTGTAGACGAGGTCGAACTAACCGATGCCAACCCCACCTATGCAAACATACGATATTCCGACGGCCGAGAATCTACCGTATCATTACGGGATCTGGCTCCCTGCCCACCAGGACCTAGTGGGACATCGGGTGATGGCATTTCACCAGGAAACTCTTGGGACCTATCGGGTACCCCTCTCCAGGATCCTGATCGGACACCAACTAGCTTGGTGCCGGTAGAACCCCGTGCTCAAGGTTGCGACCCTCCCAGTACCGCGCATGAAAGTACTGATCCGCCACAGACCAGCTCTGCACCTCCCTCTGAACAGAGGCAGTCCGACTTTGAACCTATTGGGGCTCGTACTCGAAGCCATGATCTCCCCGACCCTTCACAGGGCAATCCAGCCCACACAGACTCTGACCAATGGCCAACCGCATGTAAGCGGACCAGCGACCCTCTACGACGGGAATCCAAACGGGTGCGACTCTTCCTTGTTCGGCGGCTGCGGACCAAAAGGTAGACCACAGCCTCCTAATCCTGCAGGAGGGAAGAATGTGATAAAAATGCTAACTTCCGGGAAGTTATGTCATCACTTCCTGTGAACTATGAACTATGAACTATGAACTGTGTACATACCTCACTTCCTGTCATATGTCACTTCCTGTTGGACTGGTATAAATACTGGTCTGTTCAGTATTGTAAGAGGCTTCTACCAGAGGCATGGTAAAGACCTCTCTTGTGTATATAGTGTGTTTATAAGTTACTTAAAGCTTACTTTAAAGTTACTTGATGGTAAGTCTCCTTTTTCTTACATCAAGAACTATTTTAGGTGTGGCACTACTTTGTTTGGCTTCTGTATACGGTAATACCGACGGTGACCACACCAGTATATAAGTGTTGTGCCAGGAGTTATTGGGCAGATTCGCCCTGACCTTCGAATAGTAAAGTCCTGTTTTAAGTTACTCTTGGAGTCTGTGTATTAATTAACTAAACAACCCACAGACTTTACACTTCTGGTCATGGTTAGTTCTGCCGCAGCGATAACATTTTGCAAATCCCCGTGTCATTTCGTGGGTGCCGTATTCCTGTGGTTTTTGTTGAATTTCTGCAGCTCCCCTGGCTGCTGCTTCATACGACACTGCCACGCTGAAAGCCTTATCTAGCTTCAGCTCTTTTTCTGAGAGTAACTTCTTCTGTGTTCCTTCACTCAGGGGTCCACAGACAAATTTGTCCCGTAGGGTATCTGCCAGTCCTGCACCGAACTGGCAGTGCTTTGATAGCCTGCGTAGTTCCGTAAGATACTCAGCATTGCTCTCATCTTTGTGCTGAGTTCTCCTGTGGAATTTAAATCTTTCTGCTATCAACAGCGGTGCAGGGTTTAAGTGTTCCTGTAGGACAGCAACAATTTCGTTAAAACTCTTCGCCTTCGGTTTGGCTGGAGTAATCAGGTCCTGCAATAGGCCGTACGTTCTAGCGCCCATTAAGTTTAGCAATATCGATGCCTTTTTCCCCTCCGCTATATCATTTGCCTCGAAATATACCTCGACTCTTTCCACATACGTGGTCCAGTCCTCTAATGTATTATCAAAAGCAGTGATACAGCCAGTCTTCGGCATCTTGCAAATCTAAAATGGCACCTCCCGCGCTTTGCCTTCTTCCCCGATTTAACAAAATGGCGCCTCCCGCGCTTTGCCTTCTTCCCCGCTGTTGTTAGCGCTGCTTTCCACGGTTTCTTGCGCGTATTCTTTTTCTTTTATTGTTTTCCCATCGTGGAGCGGACCCTCTGGGACACTTCCCTCCCTCTTCTTAGGTCCGAACGCTGCCCGGCTTCGAAACACCGGCCGCGCCCTGTGTGCGCCACCCTCTCTCTCTCTCTTTGCTTCCCGACTCGCTGCCCGGCCCCGTTGAAAGGCCACCCGATCGAGCTTCAGCCCTCCGCAGCCCAGGAAGGATCAGAGCACTACCTGCCACCAGCCCGATTAGCTGGGAAACCACGGACCGAGGAACCCAGCCTGGCTCTGGAAAGTCGCTCCTGCAAGTTTTTTAAACCGATGATTGACGGTCGACGCCCGATTCTCGAGTTTCAATGGACTCTATTTTTTTTTTTTTTCTTTCTGGCTCCGACCTTCAACAACGTCGTCGGAGGTGCTGCCGGGTTGCAGGTAAGTTCGTTTCTTACTCGTCGCCAGTGTTAAGTCCGTGAATGATTGAGACACGGACCAGCAGGAGTGAAAACAAACAGATCTTTACTGGTGGAAGTCAATAACGAAACTAAACAACAGAGGCTCTCTAGCGCCTTTTATACAGGGGTGGTCACTGCCAGTACTGCAGTCTGAGACCAGTTATTCTCTTAAAGGTACATACACAACAATTATCTCATTGCTCTTTGTGGGACTTTGCAGTGTGCAAATTGATTGCTGCATTTCCTACATTACAATAGTGAGTACACTTCATAAGTACTTCATTTGCTGTAAAGCGCTTTGGGATGTCCTGATGTTGTGAAAGGTGCTGTAAACTGTACTGGTACTGATGGGTAGAAATGGCTACAGCTAAGCCAGGACAATGAATGACACCCTAATGGAAATCATTAGTTTTCAGGGGCATCCTGTCTAATAACAGAACTCTATCACCAAATGTCACAATTATTCTTACATGGATGTGGAATTCAGTGGAGCTTGCAAGCACTAAGCTTGTATTAGAGCTGGGAGAACCAGAGCTGGGAGAATCAGAATTGGGAGTTAGTCACATTGGAAGCATCAGAGATCGGCAGAAGAAATAGGGCTAAAAAAAAGTATGATTAAACATGGCACAAAAGTGTGACAGAAAAGTGTTACAGCTACAGGAAGTGTATCAAGCTTATATCAGCATCAAAGAAACAGGATCAGGTTCGAGTGCCCAGCAATAAAATACAGTCACATTGTAGAGAGAATATCATTGTATTGATGTTTGGAGCAGGATCACTAGAGCGGGATAACAGGATCAGAAAGGGATAAAAGATAAAATGCCATTTGGAACACAAACAGATTAAACTGTAAGATAATAGAGTGGGAGAGGCAAATGCTGATCATGTGCAGTCATATCTTGCATCTAACAATACAAGAAGACTATAGGGAATTGGAAGGGAAAAAATATTCAGCAGGCAAACGTCTGAAAAAAGCTGCAGTGGTGAAAAGGTGCAGTGTTCGGCTTTTTGTGGGAGCTAAAATACATCTGCAAAATGATTAGTTTCCAGAGGCATCTTGTCTAGTAACAGAACTCTATCACCAAATGCCACAATTATTCACATTGGTGTCACTCTTAACCCCTTAAGAGACTGTTCAAAGGAGCCATTTCAAAACCGAACAATGGCTTATGTGCAGCCATTTACAATTACCCGATTGTTCTGATCTCCACAGACATTTGCTTCACTTAAGTAAATACATTGTATTGTTTGAGAAAGATTACCTTTGTGTTTTTAAAGGAAATGGCCATAAAAAGTGCCCCAATGTTAATTGCTCGAGTAAGTCATGTCAACTTCAGGCAACTTCCTCAGATTGATCTGTACAATGCTCCACTTCATATCCTGAATATTATCCTTTTTCCCTTTCAGTCAGTCCTATTTCTAAAGCAACTATTCTGATGGACTCAATAGGCAACCTGTGGAAGATATAATGTAAGAAACAATACTTTTTAAATCTTCAAGTATAATGGGCCAGTAATTCCTGTCCCAATGCGTGAGTACGGTCGGGGTACTCACGTGTCTGGCCGGAGGAAATGCCGGTTTTCAGCATGCACAGCGCATGCGGGGAAAACCGGCATTTCCTGTCCTCTGAACGAAGGGGTTCAGAGGCAGAACGCACACGACTGCACAGGCAGCGCGTGCGCAGTAAAATTCCTTTTTTTTTTCAAAGTTGCGCGCGTGTAAAGGCCTCCGGTCTTTACGCGTGGAAAAACAAGACGTAAGTATTTCGTTTTTCAGGTAAGTGGGCTTTTAGTACAATGTAGAAATTTTTTTTCCACAGGTTTGTTATTTTTAAAGAATTTACAGGATGGTAAGTTTAGTTTTAGACCCTATTTTTTTTTAATTTATTTTTTTCAAAAAATTGATTAATTGTTTAAAACATTTTTAAAACTTATTTATAGTTATTATAATCAGTGGGATGTTTTTTAAAATTTTATTTAAAGTTAAAGTAGTGTTTTGGCAGCCCATACTTTTCATGAGTTTGACAGTTCTTACTGTCAAACTCATGAATGAGTTTCCCCTCCCCTGATTGGCTGCACAGTGCTCACCTGATCCCAGCCGGCACATCGCACTAACTACGCCGCTGGATCAGGTTAGCACAGCGCGCCGACAGCTGAACCGGGCCTGTGACAGGAAATGCAAGCAGGCCCGGGCTTCAGATGTCGGCGCGCAGGGTGAGTGCACATCGGGGGCTTGCACGCGCGGCAAGCCCCCGATCTAATTTCAGGGCCATTATGCTTGCATGTATAACACATACCCTTCCCGTCCATTTTGAGCCACAAATTTCTACTTTTTGGCCTGCAGCTTTTTCTGAGTTGGAGGAAGGCACACTGGTGAGGGCAAGGAGTTGGAAATCAGAAAGACGCAAGTCATTTTGTGCAGGGGCTAGATGATAATCTGCAGCAACATAAGCACAGCCCATCTGTTAGGTAGCAGACTTACTTCTTACAGAAACTGCCAACTGACTTAGAAGATGAACAAACCCAGTTTAAATGCTCCTTACAAAAAACACAATTTTAAAATCTGTTACATTGTAAATACGTGTTGGACTCCACTCAATTTCAATGAGCCATGCATTAGTAGCATTGTTACAAAAGGCGGCAAAATGATTTCAAGGATATCAAAAAATTGTGGTTCACTGCATGTTCACACTTATGGCAGATGGAACCAAGTTACCTCCACACATCTCGACAATAGGAAGACACCACAGTAACATTTTCAAGGGGTTCACGTATGAGAATGCATCCGAAAGATAGAAGGGCAAGGGTCTGTCACTGTACTGGGTCAAACTGTTAGGCCATGTGCTCTGCTTAACACTAAATGTTCAAGAGCTGGTAATAAAATGGCAGGCATCTGGTGCACACAAGGCACTCAGTGCTCAGGCACTGTGCAGCTGGACCATTGCTCAGTGCCCCTGCAATGCAGCTGCTGAGCACAAAGCGAGTCTGAGCAACAGTGCAGCTGGGCAGTGCGCATTTAAAATGGGCATTGAAGGAGAGGTCACCTTTAAATTTAAAAATAAAATTGGGCATCTTCACCATTGGCCCCCTTGGCATCAATGTTCTCCATGTCCAGTATCCCCATGCTCCCTGTACCACCTCTCCTTGCCCCTCCTGCCCTGTGTCCCAACACTGATGCTGGGAAAGTGCCCATTGTACAATGGGCAGCCAGCAGCCCTCCACTGGCAGCTAACACCCAATAACGTGGTCCTGCTGCTCTTGGCACATTGCGAGAGAAGCGCTCGGGGCGCCAACGTGTTACGGAAATGAGCTGACCTTGTTTTGTTTGGTGAGGTCAGCCTATGGTGCACAGCTCCATGCAGCGCCAACCCTCAAATGCCTTCTCTCCAGAAAAACAGAGTTCCCCTAACAATGATCCCGGATGAATGATGGTGACTGCTGGCATACACACCTTCACTGTTGCAAATCGTATGTATACTCGGATTCTGGATGACCCACAGAATACTGTGTACTTAATGCAATCTCAGTTGGACCCCTTGCAAAACAACAACAACAATTACTGTATGGCAACTGAGCACAACGCAAATGAGCTGACTTACAGGTGGCGTTTGATGAATCAGATTATGAATTTGAATTTTTCATCACCGTTAATGTTTTTGCCAAGTTTTGTTCTAGCTTTACCAGTTTAATTCATGTGTTGCACTTTAAGTAATTCAATAAAGCTTTATTTAATCTATCCTGAATCATTTGAAAATGAGTTTCATTTTAATATCTGTGGATAATTTGCAACCCAAATTTTGGAATTTAATTGGGGGTGGCTGCAACGTGTATTATTGTAATGAAATTTACAGTAATAGTCTCCAAATACTAAATGGTAGATTTTACAAATTAGCAATCCCAATCATGTAATTTGATTGCAGATTGGAATTTCGAGATTGGAGACCTGTGCATTCCATATGATTTCCATCCATTACCATGCTCCTGAATTCACGATCTCTGCTCCCATCGTATGATGATTTGCACAAGGAGCACTAATTCGTAAAATACGCCCCACAATTTTTAATGTCATTCTTGCAGACCTCAGCTTTTGCATTCAGTCCTTTATTTAATTCGATTGTTCCGATCTCCACAGAGCATTGATTCACTTGAACGGGTACACAGTACTGCTTGGGATGGATGAATTAAATAACAGTTTTGGAGGAAGCTTGATATTAATTGCTCACATAAGACATGCCAATTTTGTGAAAGTTCATCAGATTGATCTTCACAATATAGCAAATTAAATCTTTCATTTGCATAATATCTAATATGCACGCTTTTAAAAATTCATAGCGTTCTGACATTAACAAGCCTGTAAATTTCTAATAAGTCTCTAATTTATTTAAAACAGACAAATTGAATTAAATTAACATTTTAAATGAAAGGCAGATTAATTGCTGTCTGTTTAGACAGCGCAGATAGAAATTAAAATTCAGAGGAATTGGATGACACCTAGAAATACTTAGAAGTTACAAAATGGAAGCAGGCCATTCCGCCCAACTGTGTTGGTGTTTACTCTATAAGTGACCAAATAGTTCTAATCACATTTATCCATCCAGTTCCCATATCCTTGTAGCTTCCACCTCAACCACTAACTCTGGAAGTGAATTCCACAGCCTCACAACTCTCTGTGTGAAGAAGTTTCTCCTGCGCTCTGTTCTAAATCTCTTACATTTAATCTTGTATCTATGGTCCCCTTGTTCTTGACCCCTCACCTACTGGAAATGTCTGCTTCTATCTAGCCTGTCCCATCCTTTCATAATTTTAAGGACTTCTATCATATTGGCCTGTAATCTGGTTGTTCAAACAAAAAAAGACAGTGGCCGCGAAATCACCCTTGTGCATTCCCTTAGTGAGTCTCTTGTGTGTGCCTTTGCCTATCCTAGTACTTGTACATAGGGCTACCCCAGTGGCTGTAGCATGGCTGGTGGAAGGTTGCTGGCTTTCAATGGGGGAGACTGCAGATGGCCTCGCAGGACAACCTGTGGAAGGTTGTTGGCTTTCAATGGGGGAGACTGCAGATGGCCTCGCAGGACAACCTTGAGGAGCTGGTGGCTGGGAGTGTGAAATCGAGTGATGGTGTTTCTTCTTCTTCTTCTTCTTCACTCGCCTCTCCCTCTACTTGGTCAACTACTGGCTGGGCAGGCTGGATTTCTCGGGTGTCTGAAATGAGGAAGGCACAAGGGTGAGGTTCTGGTGAAGGGAGGGGGATAAAGTAAGAGATGCATGCTTACATCATGTACAGCTTATAAATCAGAAGAGATTATAGGATGAGGGGGAAGTGGGATGTGACATGAAGGATAACATATGAGGATACCGACATCTTGTATTCTTTCAGTCCCGCCACTGGCCAAGGGCTTATCGATGCCCCTGCCAAAAATGGCCAGCACCGTCTCCTCCAAGGGGGTGAGGTGAAGCTAGGAATAGGAGGTCTGCCTCGTGTTTGGTACAGATTTCTGGTAGGTGAGTGATGGACAGGGCGGGGTGGGGGGAGGTGGGGTCGCACAATGAGCTGTGTGTGCGGCTAATGGTGCAGTTGGTAGGAGGCAGCTTTTGAAGATGCATTCACTGACCTTGACCACTCATCTGAAGTCATAAAACTTCTTTGGGCACCGGAGCCAGGTCCTGGGGTTAACACTGCTGGCAGTGATCGCCTTGGTGATCTGGTCCCAGATCCTTCTTTCTGGAGGGCCTCCTGGCCCTGTGGGTAGAGGACCAGTGTTGACCCCCCTGCACAAAACTCGAATGCTGCGTCCAATATCCAGGGTGCCCTTTCCCTGGCCTGTTGAGCCATTTGTGTTAGTGCTGAAGCACTTTTAGCATTTTTGATCAGTAGAAGGCTTTAAGAGGTGCAGACTTCCCAGTGCTGAAGCAATTTGAATTATTTTTATCTGCAGAAGGCCCCTCAGCTTTAGGAGCTGCAGACTGCCTTGAAGAGGAGCAGGCTAGTTTTAAGTAATGCTAACCTCGCTCCAGAGACACGAACATCAGTGCCCCCTGCTGAGCGCACAGCCTGCCAGCAGTGCAACAATCGTGGTAATTAACAGGTAGCACCAAATCGACGTGCTGCCTGCGCTTTTAGAACGGACGCAGGCATATCTCACATCGCGATGCCCTCTCACCAGTTTTCCAGTGTTATCAAATTTCAACCCCTCCCCACCCAGTTTCTCAAGTCTTTCTCCATATTTGTATTTCCTTATACAGGAAGTATCCTAGTGAATCTGCACTGTTGTGTGGAGCCCATTGCACACGGTACTCTAATTAAGGACTTATTAAACTTTATATAGGCTCATTACCTCTTGGTTTTTGTATTCTATACCTCTTAAAATAGAATACTACAGGTTGAGCGAACAAAATCCGGAGTTCCGGAATCCGGAATGTTCCGGAATCTGGACTCTGGGATGATTGGTGGCAAGGTCGTCCGGAATCCGTAAAATGTTCCGGAATCCGGACACCCTGTCAAATTGGGCCTGGGCCCAGGCATTTCCAGACTCGGAACGTGTTTCTGATGTCCGAAGTCCGGAAACGCCCGAGCCCAGGTTGCGATATTTCCGGACTTCGGACATCAGAAACACGTTCCAAAGTCCGGAAAAACATGAAAACCGGCTCGGCCTCGGTCCCGGTCCCAAGATTGCCGGATTCAGGACATTCAACCTATATTAGCTTTATTTACTGCCTTTTCAACCTGAAGTGCTGCCTTTAATGTTCTGTGAACCTATACCCCCAAGTCTCCCTGCTCTTCCACAGCACCGAGCCTACTTCCATTTAGAACATAATTACTGCTGTTTTTTTTTACCAAAATGCAACACCTCACACTTACTGACATTAAATTCGATCTACCACTTTTTAGCCCAAGTCTCCCATCTTATAAATATCCCTTTGAGTTTTCTTTGGTCTTCTAAAGAATTAACTATACCTCTGTTGAGATACCGCGGCAAACGTGGGAGTCGAGACCAGAGTTGGTGAAACACAACTGCTTTAATCAACCTCATGGCAAAGAGAAACTGGAAAAGCCCGCGCAACCACTTAAATACTCCCCAGACAGGAAGTGCTCCCGGCAGCCTGTCCCTGCGGGAAACAAGTTGCTGGAGGAAAGGGCCCCCAGCTGGGGGCGTCTGCTTAAACTGTCCGTGCCGCCATGAGCGGATTATGTCCAGTGGTGGCGTGTCGCTACAGAGCTCCCCCCAGAATCCACTTAGGAGGAGTGGACGAGTCGTGACGGTGGTCTAATGGTTCTGCCGGAGCGGCTCTGAGTGGTCGCCGGTCTAGTTGGTGGGGCCGGGCGGTTCGCCGCCAGCTGTGCTGGCTTGCTGGTGGGACGGCCTCTAGTTGGAGGTCGGGCCACGGGGACCTGTTCCCCTGGTTCTGTGTGTGCTGGTTTGAGCCGGTCGATGGAGACTGTGTCGACCCTGTCGCTGAGTCGCAGCTTGAAGACCTTGTCCCCGGTTTGTAGTACCTCGTACGGTCCGTCGTACAGGGGTCGCAGGGGTCCGTGGTGCGCGTCGTGTCGCACGAAGACGAAGCGTGCCTGCTGTAAGTTTGGCGGGACGTGAGGTGCGAGTTTGCCGTGTCGGTTGACCGGAAGTGGGGCAAACTGTTGAGCGGAAGAGAAAGAGTTGAGCCGCTGCTGTTCGGCCGACCAAGGCGTGGTAGCCTCCGGGAGGAATTCGCCTGGTATGCGCAGCGGTTGTCCGTAGACTAACTCCGCTGCCGAGGACTGGAGGTCTTCCTTGACCGCGGTGCGTAGGCCTAGTAGCACCCACGGTAGGCGGTCAGTCCAGGTACTGTCCTGCAGGCCGGCACGGAGTGAGGCCTTGAGTGACCTGTGGAAGCATTCACACAGCCCATTGGCCTGCGGGTGGTACGCCGTGGTTCAGTGGAGCGTCACCCCGAGGTTGCGTGCTGTGGCCGTCCAGAGTTCGGAGGTGAACTGGGCGCCTCTGTCGGAGGTTATGTCGGCTGGTACGCCAAACCTTGCGACCCAGGTGTTAACGAATGCCCTGGCGATGTCGGCTGTGGTGGTGGAGGTCAGCGGCACTGCCTCATGCCAGCGTGTGTAGCGGTCAACCATCGTGAGGAGATAAGTTTGGCCTTGCGATGGCGGCAGAGGACCGACGATGTCGACGTGTACATGGTTGAAGCGACGGCTGGGTACCTCGAAGTCTCCCAGGGGTGCTTTTGTGTGCAGCTGTACCTTAGCCCGTTGGCAGGTGAGGCAGGAGGTGGCCCAAGTCCGAACATCTTTGCTGAGGCCGCGCCAGACGAAGCGCTGGGAGAGAAGTTTGACGGATGCGCGGGAACCCGGATTGGAGAGCCCGTGTAGCGCGTCGAAGATGCGGCGGCACCAGGTTGCAGGGACGACCGGCCTGGGTTGGCCGAGTGAGACGTCGCAAGTGACTGCCATGGCTTCGGGCCCGTGTGCGACCTTGGCTAGGCGTAGCCCTGGCAGGCTGGTAGCCGCCGAGAGGAGGTCTGGGTCCGTGAGCTGGGCCACTGCTAGTTGCGCGTAGTTGACTGCGAGGTGATTCGCGCAGATGGCGGGACGGGAAAGGCAGTCGGCGACAACGTTGTCTCTACCGGAGACGTGCTGGATGTCCGTAGTAAACTCAGACACGGCCACGAGCTGGCGTTGCTGCCTAGCGGACCAGGGTTCGGTGTGCTTGGCCATCGCGTATGTGAGCGGCTTGTGGTCCACGTACGCGGTGAAGGGGCGGCCCTCCAGGAGGAACCTGAAATGGCGGACCGACAGGTGGAGCGCGAGGAGCTCGCGGTCGAAAGTAGAGTATTTGACCTCCGGGGGGCGCAGTTGGCGGCTGTAGAAGGCAAGTGGCTGCCACGCGCCATTGACCCACTGCTCGAACACGGCTCCGACCGCGTGGTCGGAGGCGTCGGTGGTGAGCACGACCCGGGCATCGGCCCTCGGGTGCGCGAGCAGGGTGGCGTCAGTGAGCGCGTTTTTGGTGGCGTCGAAGGCGGCTGACGTGTCAGTGTTCCAGGCTACGGCCATCTTGCCAGATTTACCTCGGAGGGAGTCGTATAGGGGCTTCATGATTTGGAGGAGGGGACCGAGTGTAACATATCAAAGTTTGCAGATGATACTAAGATGGGAGGGAAAGGAGTGAGTGAGGAGGACATAAAAAACCTGCAAGGGGACATCGACAGGCTAAGTAAGTGGGCAGAGATTTGGCAGATGGAATACAATACTGGAAAGTGTGAGGTTATGCACTTTGGCAGGAAAAATCGTAGAGCAAGTTATTATCTTAATGGCAAGAAACTGGAAAGTACTGTAGTACAAAGGGATCTGGGGGTCCTGGTGCACGAAACTCAAAAGGTTAGTATGCAGGTGCAGCAAGTGATTAAGAAGGCCAATGGAATGTTGGCTTTCATTGCTAGGGGGATAGAATATAAAAATAGGGAGGTATTGCTTCAGTTGTACAAGGTATTGGTGAGACCGCACCTAGAATATTGCGTACAGTTTTGGTGTCCATACTTAAGAAAGGACATACTTGCTCTCGAGTCAGTACAAAGAAGGTTCACTCGGTTAATCCCGGGGATGAGGGGATGGACATATGAGGAGAGGTTGAGTAGATTGGGACTCTACTCATTGGAGTTCAGAAGAATGAGAGGCGATCTTATTGAAACATATAAGATTGTGAAGGGGTCGGATCGGGTGGATGCGGGGAAGATGTTCCCGATGATGGGTGAAACTAGAACTAGGGGGCATAGTCTTAGAATAAGGGGCTGCTCTTACAAAACTGAGATGAGGAGGAACTACTTCACTCAGAGGGTGGTAGGTCCATGGAATATGCTGCCCCAAAAAGCTGTAGAAGCTACATCATTACATAAATTTAAAACAGAAATAGACAGTTTCCTAGAAGTAAAGGGAATTAAGGGTTACAGGGAGCGGGCAGGAATTTGGACATGAGTCTAGGTTCGGATCGGTCATGGCCCTGTGGGTAGCGGAGCGGGCCCAGGGGCCGTGTAGCCTGATCCTGCTCCTATTTCGTGTGTCCAATTCTGTTAGATTCAGGAGATGGTTCTGTGATAGTGGATTGGCGGTTAGGATCAGATCAGCCATGATCTTATTGAATGGCGGAGCAGGCTCGAGGGGCCGATTGGCCTACTCCTGCTCCTATTTCTCATGTTCTTATGTTCTTATGCAGCTCTGGGAATGAACCTGTTGTAGAAGTTCACCATCCCGAGGAACTCCTGGAGGCCCTTGATGGTTTTGGGGCGGGGGAATTGCTGGACGGCCTGCACCTTGTTGGGCAGGGGGACAGCCCCAGCAGGGGTGATGTGGTGACCGAGAAATTCGATCTTGGCTAGGCCGAATTGGCACTTCGCTGGGCTGAGGATGAGCCCGTGTTGGGCTAGGCGCCCGAACAGGATGCGAATGTGTTCGAGGTGTTCCTGTTGTGAGGAGCTGGCCACGAGAATGTCGTCTAGATAGACGAATAGGAAGTTCAGATCCCGGAGGACTGAGTCCATAAGGCGCTGGAAAGCCTGGGCTGCATTCTTGAGACCGAAGGGCATCCTCAGGAACTCGAACAGGCTGAATGGGGTGATGACGGCCGTTTTGGGGATGTCCGCGGGGTGTACGGGGACTTGGTGGCAACCGCGCACCAGGTCGACCTTGCAAAAGACGGTTCATCCGGCCAGTCGGGCCGAGAAGTCCTGGATGTGCGGCACCGGGTATCGGGCGGGGGTGGTGGCGTCGTTGAGGCGGCGGTAGTCCCCGCAGGGGCGCCAGCCTCCGCCGGGCTTGGGGGCGATGTGGAGGGGCGAGGCCCAAGGGCTGCTGGAGCGGCGGATGATGCCGAGTTGCTCCATGGTGGTGAACTCGGCCCGCGCGATTTCCAGCTTGGCCGGGTTGAGTCTGCGGGCGTGGGCAGAAACCGGGGGGCCGGTGGTGGGGATATAGTGCTCCACACCGTGTTTGGCGGCTTTGGCCGAAAAGGTCGGGTTAGTGATGGCGGGAAACTCGGCTAGAAGAGCCGAGTAGTCGTCCGTGGCTCTGGCGAGGCAGTAGGTCGTCAGGCCGGCCGAATGGGCCGGGGTGAATGCGCCAGGGATGGGGGCCATAGCATTGATGTCGACGAGGCGGTGCCTCGGAATGTCGACAAGGAGGCCGTGGGTGCGTAGGAAGTCGGCGCCGATGAGTGGGCAGAGGACCCTGGCTGTGAGGAACTCCCAGCGGTAGCGGCGGCCTGCGAGGTCGAGCGTGATCATGCGGGTGCCGTATGTGCGGATGTCAGAGCCATTGGCTGCGGCCAGCGTGATACCCCATGCGCCGCGTTGGATTTCGAGGGCGGAGGCGGGGGTGATGCTGTGCTGGGCCCCTGTGTCGCACAGAAATCGACGGTTGGTGCTGTCGTCGGTGACGTACAGTAGAGGCCCCTTTTGCCCCGCGGCCATCGTGGGGGCCGGTGCTGGGGGGGGGTTGAAAGTGCACGGTGGCGTGCAGCGTTGGGCCCTAGTGCCAAAACGGGTGTGGTAGTAGCAGTGACCCGGAGTGGTCGGGCGGTCGGGCCTAGTGGGCTGGGGAAACCGCGTGGTCGTTGCCGTGAGGTCGGGCGCGACGTCGCGGGCGGTCTGCGCAGAGAGCAGCCGGTCGGCCTTTTCGGCTATCTCATTCAGGTCCGTGGAGCCAGACTCCACAATAAGCGGGCGGATGCTGGCGGGGAGCTGCCGAATGAAAAGCGTGCGAAAGAGGGCGCCGGGGTTTTTGTCGTCCGAGAGGGACAGCATGTGGGAAAGCAGATCCGACGGTGAAGCGTCACCAAGACCGGGGAGGTCAAGGAGTTGGCAGTTGCGCTGGTAAGAGGACGCTTGAAATTTTTTAAGGAGCGCGGCCTTCAGATGTTCGTACTTGCCTTCCACTGGTGGATCCTGCAGCGCTGCCCAAACCTTGGGGACTGTGGCGTAGGTGAGAGAGGCGACGAGGTAGTCATACTTCGTGGCGTCGACTGTAATGTTTTTCAGACGGAATCTGGACTCGGCTTGAACGAACCAGGCCTCGGCCAGGTTATCCCAAAAGTCCGGTAGTTTAACCGTGACTGCATTTGTATCCGCCATGCTAGCTTAGGATTCGTCCTGAGCGTCGGGGTCACCAGTGTTGAGATACCGCGGCAAACGTGGGAGTCGAGACCAGAGTTGGTGAAACACAACTGCTTTAATCAACCTCATGGCAAAGAGAAACTGGAAAAGCCCGCGCAACCACTTAAATACTCCCCAGACAGGAAGTGCTCCCGGCAGCCTGTCCCTGCGAGAAACAAGTTGCTGGAGGAAAGGGCCTCCGGCTGGGGGCGTCTGCTTAAACTGTCCGTGCCGCCGTGAGCGGATTATGTCCAGTGGTGGCGTGTCGCCACACCTCCTATTTTGGCATTATCTGCAAACTTTGACACCACTTCCTCTAGGCCTATATCCAAATCATTGAACCCTAGTGGCCCACTGGCCTGGAGGCAGGTGTGGGAGGGAAGCTGGAGGGAGAGGCTGTAACTTTCCTTGTGGGCCCAGAGGAGCACTCCTGCATCCCCTGGCCCCACAAAGAAGAGTATTTAAACGTACCCAATATAAAAACAGAAAATGCTGGAAATACTCAGCAGGCCAGGCAGCATCTGTGGAGAGAGGACCAGAGTTAACGTTTCAGGTCGATGACCCTTCGTCAGAACTGGAAAAAGCTGGAGATCGAACAGGTTTTTAAGCAAGTGCAGGGGCAGGGAAAGGGGGGAGGGGGGTAAATAACAAAAGGGAAGGTCTGTGATAGGATGGAAGGCAGGAGAGATTAAGAGACATTAAGAGATGGTGCAAGGCAAATGGAGATGGTAATGGGACAAGTTAAGAAACAAAAGATGGCTCTAGATGAAGTGTAAAAATAAATAAATAAATAAAATAATAAATAAAATGAATGGAAAAAAAGAATAGGGGCAGAGGTTATGGTCTGAAATTGTTGAACTCGATGTTGAGTCCAGAAGCTGTAAAGTGCCTAATCGAAAGATGAGATGCTGTTCCTCGAGCTTACACTGAGCTTCATTGGAACAATGCAAGAGGCCGAGGACGGTGACGTCTGAGTGGGAGTGGAGCGGAGAATTAAAGTGACAGGTGACCGGAAACTCTGGGTCACCCTTACAGACTGAAAGGAGGTGTTCTGCAAAGCGGTCACCCAATCTGTGTTTGGTCTCCCCAATGTAGAGGAGACCGCATCGTGAGCAGCGAATACAGTATACTAAATTGCAAGAAGTACAATCCTCTCTTTGATGTTGCCTACCCTTTTACCTCCTCCCTTCCCACTGTCCAGGGCCCCAAACACTCCTTCCAGGTGAAACAGCGATATATTTGTACTACTTGCAATTTAGTAATCTCTGGAACACGAGCTTTATAACACTCTGGAATTCCTTCCCTAAACCTCTCCGTCTCTCTACCTTCCTTTCCTCCTTTGAGATGCTCCTTAAAACCTACCTCTTTGACGACGCTTTTGGTCATCTGCCCTAATTTCTCCTTATGTGGCGTGGTGTCAATTTTTTTGTCGTACAACAGTTCTGTGAAGCGCCTTAGGACGTTTTACTATGTTAAAGGCACTATATAAATATGAGTTGTTGTTGTTGTTGCTGCATTATCTATTTTTTCTGATAAAATTAATGCTGATCTGTACCACAGATATCCATCTGGGGAATTTACAAGGAAAACAAGTATTAAACAATGCTTAGTTCTTAATTCCACAATAAAAACACTCAGTATTTTGGAGCTTCCCTGATGGCTCAGCTGGTTAAACAGTGCATTGCTGAGCAGCACAGAGCAGGAAGATCCAAATCTCAATCACAAGTCATAGAGTCATAGGGGTCGATTTTAACTCAGCTGTGGGCAATTGTCGGGTCCCCTGAATTTTGTGTTTCCCACACGAATCTAAATGGATGTGTGAGATTGATGCAATTTTAACTCAATTGGCCAATTGATTTCCAACATGTGGGAAGCCTTTGCAAATGGGTTTTTCATGACTGCAAGTCCCCTCCGATGACATCATCATTGCTGCTGCATTTAAGGTCCACAGCAAGCCTTGCTTCCTCTGCAGGTTTCCAAGTGTTCCCCTTATGATGGCACAGGAGCCTGCAGGAACAATGCCCAGCGGGACGGCAAGAGCTGCGCCTAAATTTGATGAGGCCCAGATGGAGGTCCTGTTCCCTTCTTCAGGGAGGAAAAGGCCTCCCAGTCAGACCAAGGCTGTGTGACTACAGGTGGTTGGGAAAGTCAACTCCTTGGGGCTCACACGGTGCACCTGGATGCAGTGCAGGAAAAGATAACATGACCTTCATCGGACTGGAAAAGTAAGTATGAAGTTTCCATCACCCTCAATCTGATCCCCATTGCCTTTCCTCACCAGCACTCAGCTTTAGCAATCTCTTCCTCCACATCCCACTTAACACTCACATCTATGCACCCTTAGCCATTCCCACTCTCTATGCTCACATTCACCTAACTATTCGACCATGCAGCCCTCACACTCCCTCTCACTGATGCTTTGAACACAACTGACAACACACAGGGAGAGCCCTTGGTCTTGCAACCTCACTCCATCTTTGTCTCCTTCCAAGTATCTATGCTATGCAATCTCTACACTCACTCCTTCATTCTCACTCAACCTCCACTTGTCTCCCTCATTGCAGGAGAAGAGAGCTCACAACAGGAGAGAGCGAGCCAGGACAGGAGGAGGGCCACCCTCATTAGCCCAGCTCACCCCCTGGGAGGAAGCCATCCTGGAGATTGTCGGAGCTGATACAGATGCGGAAGTTGGGGAAGGACAGACAGGTGCATCCCCGCAAGCTGGTGACAGAATAGTTTTCTATCTCTCTCATTGACATTGCATGAGTCACTGATAATGATTCTGAAGCTACATCATATGGACTTATGATCATCTGCAAAATGCAATGTGCATGTAACCTTGGCATCACATCTCTAACTTTTTTCTTGACTCCCCCACAGGACCATCGAGAGCCCCCGTCCCCACTGTGCAGGAGGAAAAGCCTGAGCAGCCAGACTCCTCAGAGGAATCTGCAACCTCTGAGGGCACAGCGTCAGCAGAAATAAGCGCACCCTTCACCAGCGCAGACACTCACACCTAGGTGGGACCTTCGGGACATAGAGTAGTGTTGTCACCTGGTGTATCACAGCTCACAAGTGAGCATCAGCAGATTGTGGAGACAGGGACAGCAGTGGAGAGTCCTCGTTGGAGGGCGCAGGAGTCTGCCAGCTTGGCTCCGCAGCATGTCGACCCTCTGCCTCCTGGGTCCATCCATAAGATCAGAGGTGATGGAACTCCAGGCACAGATGCAGGAGTCTCTGGCAGGTTTTGTCTCCAGGGTTGCTGTGAGTGTGGAGCGAATGGAGGAGTCCATAGTGAACATGAGCAGAGCCTTTGTGGAGTCAGTGGCGCATGAACGCATCAACACCGAAAGGATGGCTACCTACGTGGAAATGATTGCTGCCTCCATGGTAAGGCTGGCTACGATAGAGGAGAGGAGGGCTACGGCCATGGAGGAGGTTAGTCGCCAGGGTATGGAAAACATGGTGAGTGTTCAGAATAGAATGACATCTCTTGAGGAGCGATGGGCATCTATTTAACAGAGAAACCAGACCTTCATGGAAGTCCTTCTGAGTAAGACTGCCATTGCAGATACAGGTCCCCATGGCCCCCCTGATGTGCAGCAAGGTGCTCTCAAGCCACTTGCAGGCGCAGAGGGGGAGCTGACCCACAAGAGGGAGGTTGGTGGCAGACCTCAAGGAAGTGGGGGTTCCTCTCCAAGCGCTCACACTTCCATGCCACTGCAGAGCCCTCGGTCAGAGCCCCGCCGGAGTCCACACCCAAGTGAGATAGACATCTCAACCCCTGCACAGCTGCAGGAGCAGCAGGCTGCTGACGAGCTCTCTCAGGCTCACCACCCCAGAGGACGCCCGCCAAAGGTGTCGAGACAGGAGCAGCAGGAAAGTGAGCAAAGGGCCTCCACATCTGCTGAAGCCACAGGGGAACCACTACATAGGAGCACGCGTAAGAGGAAAATAAAGCACAAGTAGTCACTTGGGTGAAATGTTGTGTATATTGTAAAAATGCCATCAGTTGGTTCTTGTGCATAAAAATTCTGATGGCAACTGCTGCAGTTCTGGCGTGTGTCATTTCGCGAATGGGGCTTTCACATTGAGGACTTGCAGTTGTCAGGATGCTGGTCAAATAGCTAGGAATCCGCAGGGTTTGGCCATTGTCGATGCTCAGGTAAGAAGCTGCGAGGCAAAAGAGTTTGATTTACTAGGCTAAGCAAATCTGGCCAGGATGAGGGCGTTCCTTGCATCCCGGGCAGCAATGTTCTTGTGTAATGCTGCCGCTAGTTGATGGGCCTCTGCAGGATGCTCGTTCTCCATCATCCATCATCCATCATCTGCAATTCTGGAGACCCTGGCTGCTGAGTACTGTAGGGCTCCACCTGATCTATCCAGACATCTGAAGCGCATCTTCAGCAAGCCGATGGTTTGCTCGATTATGGATCTGGTGGAAATGTGGCTGGAGTTGTAGCGCTCCTCAGCTTCGTTGGTTGGCCGCCTCAACGGCGTCATTAGCCAAGTCCTCAGGGGATAGCCCCTGTCTCCAAGTAGCCATTCGTGAAGTTGGTCTGGCGGCCTGAATAGCGGAGGCACACTAGACTGGTGCAGTATGAAGGAGTCATGACAACTGCCAGGGTACTTGGCACAAACATGCAAAATCTCCTTCTTGTGGTCACACACTAGCTGAATGTTAAGGGAGTGGAAGCCCTTGCGGTTGACAAAAATACCTGGATTGCGATGGGGTGCCCTAAGGGCCATGTGTGCAGTCAATGATGCCCTGCACCCTTGGAAAGTCTGCCAGATGAGCAAATCCAACCGCTCGCGCCGTCGCATTTGCGCGATCCCTGATGAAATGGATGAGATTGTGCGCGAGGGCATCGGTTACCTGCGTGATGCAAGTGTGTGCGGCCGACTGGGAGATGCTGCTGATGTCTGCTCATGATCCCTGGAATGAGCCTGAGGCAAAAAAGTTGAGTGCGGTGGTGACTTTGACGGCCACTGGTAAGGAGTGTCCACCTGGTCCTCTGGGCAGCAGGTCTTGCTGTATCATTGTGCAAATGTCAGTCACTACCTGTCGCAAAAGTCAGAGCCGCCTTTGGCACTGCTGCTCAGTCATGTTGAGGTAGCTGACCCTGTGTCTGTAGACCCTGTTTGGGGGGGTATCTCCTGCGCCGGCGGGCTTCCAAGCGCTGGCCCCTTCTGGACTGTGCTGCCTCAGGTCGGTGAGCAGCAGCCTGTCGCTCCTGCTGCTGTTGTTCCTGGTTCTGCTGCTGCCGCACCTAGTGCTCGAGCTCCTCTAATGCCAAGAAGGGAAGGAAAAAAATGGCTCCCATGCTTCTGGCATATGCCTCCGCTGAGGAAGCACTGAGCGAGGGTGGCGAGATGGGTTTCCCAGGAGTTCACACTGGAGATGTGTGAGGCTCCAACCTTCCACAGGTGTGGTTAGGCCTGGTAAAAGTTGCCCCAGGCCTGAAACAACAAAGTCCTGCCACCTGTAAATCATGACTGATCAAATCTCCTCTTTAATGGTTGACTTGCAGCTGATAGTCAGCAAGCCAATAGTGCTCACACCAGGTTTGACAGGCGTGATCCCTA
The DNA here is from genome assembly GCF_052327205.1 of Somniosus microcephalus. Classification (NCBI taxonomy): domain Eukaryota; kingdom Metazoa; phylum Chordata; class Chondrichthyes; order Squaliformes; family Somniosidae; genus Somniosus; species Somniosus microcephalus. Next base: position 141,491,395 of record NC_140998.1, read on the forward strand.
CCAGGCGTGTTTTATGTGGGAAAAGGGTTAAAAATGCAAGGGCCTGTTAAAATGGCATTATAAAGGCCAATTATTGCTGATTAAGGGCCTTAAAGACTAGTCCTGCCTGTTGGAGGCGGGACTGATTCAGGACCATCAGTCACGCCTGGGTTAAAATGGCTCGAGGGCGGGAACCAGGCGGCAGGGGGGTCTCGCCCGCCAGTTTTAGCATTTTTTACGCCCCCGCACGCCTCAAAGCCCGCCTCATGGCTCAGTTAAAATCGACCCCATAGAGTCATAGAGCTCGATTTTCATTGAGCCGTGGAGTCGGGCTTGGAGGCGTGAGGGGGGGTTTAAAATCGCAAAAACTGGCGGGAGGGGTGGGACCCCCCCCGCCTGGTTCCCGATTCCGAGCAATTTTAACTCTGGTGTGTCTGATGGTCCCGACTCCGTCCCGCCTCCAACAGGCGGGACTGGTCTTTAAGGCCGTTAATAACCACTAAATGGCCTCTATAATCCTATTTTAATAGGCCCTTGCAAATTTAACCCTTTTCCCACGTAAAACACGCCTGGTGGGAAACAGGAATGTGAAATCTGGCGGGAGCACTATTCGATTGCTGGCTATCAACTGCAGGTCAACCATTAAAGAGGAGATTTGGTCAGCCATCATTTGCAGGTGGCAGGACTTAGTGGTCTCAGGCCTGGGGCAACTTTTAGAAGGCTTAACCACACCTGTGGAAGGTTGGAGCCTCACAGCCATCTCCAGTGTGGCCTCCTGGGGAAACCCCTCTTGCCACCTTCACTCAGCGCTTCCTCAACGGAGGCATATACCAGAAGCATGGGAGCCATTTATTTCCTTCCCATCTGGGCATTAGAGGAGCTCGAGCACCAGCCGCGGCAGCAGCAGAACCAGGAACAACAGCAGCACCAGCAACATCAGCTGCAGCAGGAGCGCCAGGCTGCTGCTCACCCACCTGAAGCTGCACAGGCCAGAAGGGGCCAGCGCCTGGAAGTGGCTGGAGAGCACCTTGCTGCACATCAGGGGGGCCATGGGGACCCGTATCTACAATGGCAGTCCTACTCAGAAGGTCTTCCATGAAGGTCTGGTTTCTCTGTTCAATAGATGCCCATCGCTCCTCAAGAGATGTCATTCTATTCTGAACAATGACCATGTTTTCCATACCCTGGCGACTAAGCTACTCCATGGCCATAGCCATTCTCTCCTCTACGGTAGCCATCCTTTCCACGGAGGTTGCCATCCTTTCCGTGGTGATGCGTTCATGCACCAATGACTCCAGAAAGGCCCTGCTCCTGTTCGCTATGGACTCCTCCATTCGCTCCACACTCGCAGTGACCCTAGAGACAAAACCTGCCAGAGACTCCTGCATCTGTGCCTGGAGTTCCATCACCTCTGATCTTCTGGATGGACCCAGAGGCAGAGGGTCAACATGCTGCTGAGCCGAGCTGGCAGAGTCCTGCACCCTCCGACTAGGACTCTCCACTGCTGTCCCTGTCTCCACAATCTGCTGATGCTCACTTGTGAGCTGCGATACACCAGGTGACAACACTACTCTATACCCCGAAAGTCCCATCGAGGTGTGAGTGCGCTGGTGCTGGGTGCGCTGAATTCTGCTGACACTGCACCTTTGGAGGTTGCAGCTTCCTCTGAGGATTCTGGCTGCTCAGCCTCTTCTTCCTGGCTAGTGGGGACAGATGCTTGTGATGGTCCTGTGGGGGAGTAAAGGAAAGAGTCAGAGATGTGATGCAAAGGCTACATGCACATAGCTTTTTGCAGATGCTCATAAGTCCATCTGTTACAGCTTCACAATCATCAGCGACTCATGCAATGTCAAAGAGAGAGATGGGAAACTTTTCTGTCACCAGCTTGCTGTGTTGCACCCATCTGTCTGTCCCCTACGCGCAAATCATCCTCTATTTCCAGGATGGCCTCCTCCCAGGAGGTGAGCTGGGCTATTGAGGCTGTCCCTCCTCCTGTCCTGGCTCGCTCTCTTTTGTTGTGAGCTCTCTTCTCCTGCAATGAGGGAGACAAGTGGAGGTTGAGTGAGAATGAAGGAGTGAGTGTAGAGATTGCATAGCATAGATATTTGGAAGGAGACAAAAATGGAGTGAGGTTGCAAGACCAAGGGCCCTCCCTGTGTGTTGTCAGTTGTGTTCAAAGCATCTGAGTGAGAGGGAGTATGAGGGCTGCATGATCGAATAGTTATGTGAATGGGAGCATAGAGAGAGGGAATGGGTAAGGGTGCATGGATGTGAGTGTTAAGTGGGATGTGGAGGAAGAGATTGCTAAAGCTGAGTGCTGGTGAGGAAAGGCAATGGGGATCAGATTGAGGGTGATGGGAAATTCATACTCACTTTTCCAGTGCGCTGAAGGTCATGAAATATTTTCCTGCACTGTATCAAGGTTCTGCGGGTGACTCCCAAGGAGTTGACCTCCTCCGCCACCTGCATCCACACTGCCTTGGTCTGAGTGGGAGGCCTCTTCCTCCCTGATGAAGGGAAGAGCACCTTCCTGTTGGCCCTAGCCCCATCCACTAATGCCTGCAGTGCCACCTTATCAAAGTGAGGAGCTGATCTGGCCCTCCCACTTGTCATATTTGCTGCAGCTCCCTCACACTGCACAGTCAAGAAGCTTGGCAGTCTGCAGAAGAAGCAAGGCTTGCTGTGGACCTTAAATGCAGCAGCAATGATGACATCTTCGGAGGGGACTTTCAGTCTTGAAAAACCCATTTGCAAAGGCTTCCCACACGTTGGGAATCAATTGGCCAATTCAGTTAAAATTGCATCATCTCCCACATCCATTTAGATTCGTGTGGGAAACACGAAATTCGGATAACACGACACCATCCCGCACCGGAGTTAAAATCCCCCCCCCATAGAGATATACGGCACAGAAAGAGGCCCTTAGGCCCATTGTGTCCATGCCGGCCATCAAGCCCTGTCTATTCCAATCCCATTTTCCAGCACTTGGTCCGTAGCCTTGTATGCTATGGCATTTCAAGTGCTCATCTAAATGCTTCTTGACTGTTGTGAGGGTGCCTGCCTCTACCACCCTTTCAGGCAGTGAGTTCCAGATTCCAACCACCCTCTGGGTGAAAAAGTTTTTCCTCAAATCCCCTCTAAACCTCCTGCCCCTTATCTTAAACTATGCCCCCTGGTTATTGACCCCTTTACTAAGGGGAAAAGTTCCTTTCTATCTATCCTATCTATGCCCCTCATAATTTTGTACACCGCAATCAGGTCCCCCCTCTGCCTTCTCTGCTCTAAGGAAAACAACCCCAGCCTGTCCAATCTCTCTTCATAGCTGAAGCGCTCCAGCCCAGGTAACATCCTGGTGAATCTCCTCTGCACCCTCTCCAATGCAATTACATCCTTCCTATAGTGTAGCGACCAGAACTGCACACAGTATTCCAGCTGTGGCCTAATTAGTGTTTTGTACAGCTCCATCATAACCTCCCTGCTCTTATATTCTATGCCTCAGCTAATGGAGGCAAGTATCCCATATGCCTTTTTAATCACCTTATCTACCTGTCCTGCTGCCTTCAGGGATCTATGTACATGCACACCAAGGTCCCTCTGATCCTCTGTCCTTCCTAGAATCCTACCATTCATTGTGTATTCCCTTGCCTTGTTAGTCCTCCCAAAATGCATCACCTCACACTTTTTTCAGGGTTAAATTCCATTTGCTACTGTTCTGCCCATCTAACCAACCCATCTATATCGTCTTGTAGCCTGAGGCTTCCCTCCTCGCTATTTACCACTCCACCAATTTTTGTGTCATCTGCAAACTTACTGATCATACCTCCTACATTCATATCTAAATCATTAATGTACACTACAAACAGCAAAGGACCCAGCACCGATCCCTGCGGTACACCACTGAACACAGGCTTCCAGTCACAAAAACAACCTTCGACCATCACCCTCTGCCTCCTGCTACTAAGCCAATTTTGGATCCAATGTGTCAAATTGCCCTGGATCCCATGGGCTCTTACCTTCTTGACCAGTCTCCCATGCGGGACGTTGCCAAAAGCCTTATTGTAGTCTACATGGACTTCAATCAACTGCACTACCCTCAGCCACACACCTCGTCACCCCCTCGCAAAATTCAATCAAATTGGTTAGACATGATCTCCTCCTGACACTGGCGGGCTGACTATCCTTGATTAATCCTTGCCTCTCCAAGTGGAGACTAATTCTGTACCTCAGAATTCTTTCCAATAATTTCCCTACCACTGATGTTAGGCTCACTGGCCTGTAATTCCCTGGTTTATCCTGACTATCCTTCTTGAATAATGGTACTATGTTAGCTGTCCTCCAGTCCTCTGGCACCTCCCCTGTGGCCAGAGAGGTTCTGAAAATTTGTGTCAGAGCCCCTGCAATCTCCTCCCTTGCCTCACACAGCAGCCTGGGATACATCTCATCTGGGCCTGGGAATGTATCCACTTTTAAGCTTGCTAAAACCACTAGTACCTTCACCCTCTCAATATTAATTTGTTCGAGTATATCTCAACCCCCCTGCCTGATTTCTATGCCTACATCGTCCTTCTCTATAGTGAACACAGATGCAAAATATTCATTTAAAACCTCACCTACATCTTCCAGCTCTACACAAAGATTGCCACTTTGGTCCCTAATGGGCCCTACTCTTTCCCTGGTTATCCTCTTGCCCTTAATATACTTATAAAACACCTTGGGATTTTCCTTTATTTTGCCCGCCAGTGTTTTTCATGCCCCTTTTTCGTTCTTTCTTAAGTACCCCCCTGCACTTTCTGTACTCCTCTAGGGCTTCCACTGTTTTTAGTCCTTTTGTATCTGCCAAAAGCCTCCCTTTTTTTCCTAATCCATTCTTGTATATCTCTTGACATCCAGGGTTCCCTCGGCTTGTTGGTCCCACCCTTGACCTTTATGGGAACATGTTGGCATTGTACTCTCTCTATTTCCTTTCTGAAAGACTCCCACTGCTCTGATGTGGATTTTCCTACTAGTATCTGATCCCAGTCCACTTTGGCCAGATCCTGCCTTATCATATTAAAATCGTCCTTCCCCCAATTTAGAACCTTTATTTCCAGTCCATCTTTGTCCTTTTCCATGACTACCTTAAATCTCACCGAATTATGGTCACTGTCACCAAAATGCTCTCCGACTGACACTTCTACCACTTCCCTAGAATTAGGTCCAGTACTGCCCCCTCTCTTGTAGGACTTTCTACATGCTGGCTCAAAAAGCTCTCCTGGATGCACTTTAAGAATTCTGCACCCTCTAAGCCTTTCATACTCTGACTATCCCAGTTAATATTGGGGAAGTTGAAATCCCCTACTATTCTTACTCTATTATTTCTACACTTCTCTGAGATTTGCCTACATATCTGTTTCTCTATCTCCCCCTAACTGTTTAGGGGCCCATAGCACACTCCCAGCAAAGTGCTTGCCCTCTCTTTGTTTTTAAGTTCTACCCATATGGCCTCATTAGAGGAACCTGCTAAGATATCATCCGTCCTTACAACAGTAATTGACTCCTTGATTAATATTGCGACACCCCCTCCTCTTTTACACCCCCCTCTGCCTCGCCTGAAGATTCTATACATATTCATATTGAGTTGCCAGTCCTGCCCCCTCTCTCAACAATGTCTCTGTGATAGTGACAATATCGTACTCCCATGTGTTCATCAACACCTTCAATTCTTCTGCCTTACTCGCAAGACTCCTTGCATTAAAATAAATGCCATCCAGCCTTGCCATACTCCCTTGTGCCATTACATATTTTCTCTGCCTTCCAGGCTGACTTGTTTTTTCCTCTATATTTGGCTGTGCATCACCCCCTACTATAGCTCCACTCCGTATCCCATCCCCCTGCCAAGTTAGTTTTAAACCCCCCCCCCGCCCCCAACAGTACTAGCAAATCTCTCCGCAAGGATGTTGGTCCGGTTCAGGTGCAGCCCGTCCGACTTGTACAGGTCCCACCTTCCCCAGAAGCAGACCCAGTGATCCAGGGAACTAAAGCCCTCCCTCCTGCACCAACTCTTTAGCCATGCATTCATCTGCTCTATCCTCCTATTCCTATACTCACTAGTATGTGGCACCGGGAGTAATCCAGAGATTACAACTTTTGAGGTCCTGATTTTTAATCTGCTACCTAGCTCCCTAAATTCTTGTTGCAGGACCTCATCCCTCTTTCTACCCATGTTGTTGGTACCAATGTGAACCACGACCTCTGACTGTTCACCCTCCCCCTTCAGAATGCCCTGCAGCCTTTCAGTGACATCCTTGACCCTGGCACCAGGGAGGCAACATACCATCCTGGAGTCACGTCTGCGGCCACAGAAACGTCTATCTGTTCCCCTTATGATAGAATCCCCTATCACTATTGTTCTCCCACTCTTTCCTCCCCTCTTGTGCAGCTGAGCCACTCGTAGTGCCATGGACTTGGCTCTTGCTGCATTCCCCTGAGAAACCATCTCCCCCAGCAGTATCCAAAACGGAAAATCTGTCGGAGAGGGAGATGGACCCAGGGTACTCCTGCACTACCCTCCTAGTTCTTTTACTCTGTCTGGCGGTCACCCATTTCCTGTCTGCCTGTGCACTCTTTACCTGTCGTGTGACCACCTCATTAAACGTGCTATCCACAAAGATCTCAGCTTCGCGGATGCTCCACAGTGATTCCAGTCACAGCTCCAGCTCCGAAACACGGATTTCGAGTAGCTGTAGCTGGAGACACTTCCTGCACATGTGTTCACCCTGGACACCAAGTGTGTCCCTGACTTCCCACATAGCACAGGAGGAGCACTCCATGGTGCTGAGCTGCCCTGCCATGCCCTACCCTTAATTTACTCCCTTTCCTTCCTGTTGTGCTCAGTCTGTGCTGAGTTAGCTGATCTCAGCCAAGGAGCCAATCGGAGAACTACAATTGGCCTCAGCACCCCTGGGCTTAAGGAGGAAGAAAATCAACCAGTCTTCCTGCTCCTGATTGCTAGCTGATAACATCTGCTGATAGTGGACATATGTAGACAGGATCTAACTTGCCAGTGATGCTGTCCACAGTTGAATAGTCTGCGGACACTCACTGTTTATACTTAACATAAAATAAGTTAAGGTACTAAAGGATGCCCAACAGTTGCATTCATTTTTTAAAAGCTTTTTTTTCTTGAAATGAGAACATTTCCATTCCTCAACACTAACCAAGGTGAGGGATGTTATTGCTGGGGATCCGAACCCATATCCTAACTCGCACCAAGACCCCTTCACCTATTACCACTGTGCTCACTGACCTACATTGGTTCCCAGTCTAGCAACGCCTAGATTTTAAAATACTCATCTTTGTTTACAAATTCATCCATGTCACGCCCTTCCTTACTCTGTAACCTCATCCAGCCCTACAACCCTCCAAGATCTCTGCGCTCCTCCAATTCTGGCCTCTTTCGCACCCTCCATTTTGTTCGCTCTCCATTGGCGGCCGTGCCTTCAGCTGCCTAGGCCCTTAGCTCTGAAATTTCTTCCATAAACTTCTCCACCTCTCTCTTCTCCTATAAGACGCTCCTTAAAACCTACTTCTTTAACCATGCTTTGATCAAATATCTGTCCTAATATCTCCTTATGTGGCTCAGTGTCAAATTTTGTTTGACTAATGCTCCTGTGAAGCACGTTGGGACATTTTACTATATTAAAGTTGCTATAGAAAGGCAAGTTGTTTTGGTTGGGGATGGAACTAATCCCACTTCAGGCATCCAGTGTCAGCGTCGGAGGCAGAATTATGCTCTCTACTCTTTCCCAACATTGTGCTGAGCTTTAACTTCAGAAAAGCACTCCCTCCTGCAATTTTCACATCAGCCATCCTGTGGTTCCTCTGAGTGACATTGACAATTAGTGCCGAATTATGGATAGTTTGTGCTGTCAGCTCACGCTAACTCAAAACTGGATTACTCCTCTCACACAGGACCCTTAAACAAAAACAAATGATTGAAATGCAAATTGATATTTGTCCTCTGTTGAATAAACGTTATTAACATGATATGACTGGAGAGCGAACAGTCAAGTTTGTACTTTGAATAAGAGAAACGTAGTTCTTAAAGCTACAACTTCAGGTCAGAATGTTGTGGTTTGCTCCGGTGAGCTTCCAGCCCTCTTTATTTTTATCTGTCTGTAACCCTCTGTCTTGGCTATTCCATCAAGGTCACCTATTCGCTCAGATCCTGTTTCATGTCATTCCACAATCTGCTCTTCAGTCTTTCCTCTGGATCCTCGCTACCTTCCTGGCTGGCCTTCTCTCCCCTTTATGTCCCCTGCCAGTCTCAGATGTCGTCCCAATACAACATCTGTTACCAGTTTCTGGCACATACTCAGTTCCACACTTAGCATTCATAATTCGATCTTCGGTTATTCTCAAATGTCACAAGCTGTTGATGTATGCCCAACTGTCTGATCCAGGCAGCATCAGAATCTCACTACAGACTCATTTAGATACATGAGAATTTTTAGGAGCACTAATGGATTTCACGTGGTGTTGCTCCTGGGTAGACTGAGGTCTGGAACTTAGTTCCGATAGTTGTTTAGCTGTTAACCTGGCCTGTTCCTTTAAGATTACTGTACTTGCTGTGGAAATTAAGGTTCAATTATTGAGGTCAATTAGAGGTCAATAAATATAAATTTGGTGTTCCAAGTCAATAGAACTCGGGATAGAAACATAAAAGCATAGAAGATAGGAGCAGGAGTATGCCATTCGGCCCCTCAAGCCTGCTCCGCCATTCAATGAGATCATGGCTGATCATCCAAATTCAGTACCCTGCCCCTGCCTTCTCCCCATGTCCCTTGATCCCTTTAGTCTTAAGAAATATATCTAACTCCTTCTTGAATATATTTAATGAATTGGCCTCCACTGCCTTCTGTGGTAGAGAATTCCACAGGTTCACCACTCTCTGGGTGAAGAAATTCCTCCTCATCTCTGTCCTAAATGGCTTACCCCTTATCCTTCGACTGTGACCCCTGGTTCTGGACTCCCCGGCCATCGGGAACATCTTTCCTGCATCTAGTCTGTCTAGTCCTGTTTAGAATTTTATAAGTTTCAATGCGATCCCCTCTCCTTCTAAACTCCAGCGAGTATAAGCCCAATCGACCCAATCTCTCCTCATACGTCATTCCTGCCATCCCAGGTATCAGTCTGGTGAATCTTCGCTGCACTCCCTCCATGGCAAGAACATCCTTCCTCAGATAAGGCGACCAAAACTGCACACAATACTCAAGGTGTGGTCTCACCAAGGCCCTGTACAACTGCAGCAAGGCATCCTTGCTCCTGTACTCGAATCCTCTCGCTACGAAGGCCAACATACCATTTGCCTTCTTAACCGCCTGCTGCACCTGCATGCTTATCTTCAGCAACTGGTGCACAAGGACGCCCAGGCCTCATTGCACTTCCCCTTCTCCTAAACTATTGCCGTTCAGATAATAATCTGCCTTCCTGCTTTTGCCACCGAAGTGGGTAAAATGGCTTTAGGGAGTGCTGCACTGTCGGAGGTGCCATCTTTTGAATGAGACGTTAATTTGAGTCTGTTCTCCCAGGTGGACGTAAAAGATCCCGTGGCACTATTTCAAAGAAGAGCAGTGGAGTTATCCCCGGTGCCCTGGCCAATATTTATCCCTCAATCAACATCACTAAAACAGATTATCTGGTCATTATCACTTTGCTGTTTGTGTGCTGTGCGCAAATCGGCTGCCGCATTTCCTACTTTACAACAGTGACTACACTTCAAATAGTACTTCATTGGCTGTAAAGTGCTTTGGGACGTCCGTTGGTCGTGAAAGGCGCTACATAAATGCAAATCTTTCTTTTCTTCTGTTACACATCTGTAACAAGCTGTCACATCTGGAGTGGGATGGTTGCACGTTAGAGGCAAGACTTTTTTATATATAGAAGCTGACATCTTGTGGCATTGCTCAAAGTCAGTCACAGGCTTAAAAGATTAGCAGTGTTATGCCAAGTAGTATTATCAGGGACCCTGATTTAATCACCACTGGGAGAAGCCCTGTGATCTGGGAGCGTTGGAAAGGGGGACCTGGGTCTGGCAGAGCTGGGCTGGGGCTCAGAGACTAGAAACAATTTGAAGGGATCCTGGAGCTGCGAACACTAGAAAGGGAATGTTAGAGTCGAAGAACACTGCCAAGAGGGCTCCCGGGGAGCAGGTAGCAGAATCTGGGATCACTGAGAGAAGGGTCCTGGAATCCAGATGCATTGGGGCAATCTCCAGATCTGAGAGCACTGGGAGAGTGCTCTATGGATTTGTAGGCACTGGAAGGGGAACCCAGGTACTAGGTGCAAGATGGTGGGGGGTGGGGGGGGGGGGTGTCAAAATGTGCTGGGGAGGGAGGCCCCTATAGTCCAGTAGGACTGGGGAGAAACAGCTGTAAGCATTGAGATGGGGCAAGAGTCTGGCCCCATGGAACAGTGTCCAGAATCTAGCAATATTGGGGGCAAGCTTTAGCAAGCATGTGGGGGAGTTGAGCCTTGGGGAATGGGATCTTTTTTCTAGACTAGCAGGTACCACCCCTCTCCCCACCATGTTTTCCACCTGTCAACCTCTTCACTATACCAGTCCACAGCCCCTTTAAGGTCACCAGGTACACCTCTGCCACTTTCCCTTTAGTCTGCTGGTTCCTTCCCCTAAAACACCAAGTGTGATTCTAGTTAACCACCTGATATAATCTTTAAACACCGCCATAAACAAAAGTCACCTCATAAAATACTCAAACGTTCATTGTTAATACAACTTTCGAGTTTTTATACAAAATTTACCTAGAAACCCCAAAAGTGGTTCATTCTTTTTCACAGAAGAGAAGATTTTCAAATTGAAATTAGAGCCAAAATCAAGAGGGGAGGAGTTTGCTGTGACTGACATTGCTCAAACATGAGGGAAATGATCAATCAAATTCATCCTCCAGTTTGGTTTAAATCACTTGGTGAAAAATCTGAAATAGTATTTGACTTCCCAATAAGTAAAAGAAATCCATTCTCAATAAACAATAATGAATAAAAACAGAAAATGCTGGAAATACTCAGCAGGTCAGGCAGCATCTGTGGAGTGAGAAACAGAGTCAACATTTCAGGTTGATGATCGGCCTGAAACGTTGGCCTGGAATATGCGGTCAGTGGCGAAGTGACGGTGGTCGCTGCTGACCTTGAAGAAAGCTGCCCACAAAGATCTTGCCATCTGTGTGGCGAAAACTTTATATCATTCTCAACGTTAATTTGATTGTAGCGCTGTCAAAAGGGGATCTCCAGTATACATTAGCAGTGATGTCATCAAGCTGTCCAAGCAGCCAATCACATTGAAGAATTCTCACAGACAGCAAACCAGGAAATAAAAAGCACTGAATATCAATTCAGTTTTTAAAATTTTTACAGAGAGCAAAATAAAGATTTGGAGAGCAAAATAAAGATTTGGACATACACGTGGGGTTAAGGTAAAAGCTGAAATATCATAGACAAACTTAAAAAAAATATTTTAAAATATATTTTAGTATTTTAAAAATCCAGTAATTTTTATCATAATGGAGAAATTTGACATTCCACAAATCTAAAATTAGTTTTTCAGGGCCAGAACAGTTGTTAAAACCCCAGTTACATCTATTCCAACAAGGCTTAGGCCTAGAAATTCAGTATAGCTACTTTTGGGGCGCTAAAGTCGGGCGGCCGCTAAAGTTTGCGCCCGGCGCAAAGTCGCGCCACCTTCGCCGATATTCAGTCACATCGCCCCAAGAGGTTGCTGCTGCGCTAAAACAGGCGATGCACGACTATCTTTAGGCGCTAAGCCGGCAGTGCAGAGCGATACCCCCGAGGCCGGGCGCAGCGCCGGTGCGGCGAGTTGTTGATTGACGGCAGACACTCTGGCGCCGGTCAGCTCTTAAAGGGGGAGGGTGGATTTGTTTGCCTGCCATGCCCTGCACACTGCAGCCCTCAACCTAGGCCTGACCAGTTCAGCTTCATCTGCACAACGCCCAGGGCTATGGAGAAGGCCAGGGAGAGAGCACAGCGCTTCAGCAACGGTGACCTGAGGCTGCTGGTTGGCGGAGTGGAGCGCAGGCGCCATGTTCTGTTCCCAGAAGGTGGCAAGAGGCCACTGTCCAGCGCCTACCAGAAAGCCTGGAGGGAGGTCTCAAACAGGGTGGCTTCCAACAGCGTGGTTGCCAGGACTCCTGTACAATGCCGGAAGAAGTTCAACGACCTCACTCGGGTTGTCAGGGTGAGTACCCTTTCCAGTGTCCTCCTCATCCCTGCATGTGCACCTAACTTTATGGGCAAAGGGACCTGAAAGCCCTAATGGCCAGCCCTCATCCAGCAGCTATGGGACTGGCATGAAAATCACTTGCACATTCAGCACTTTACACACTGTACAAGCTATTCGACCATGGGAGGCATTGCAGACAAGATCAGGGCTTCACACTGTACAAGCTGTTCGACCATGGGAGGCAGTGCAGACAAGATCAGGGCTTCACACTGTACTTAGAGGCCGTCCTTTCTCTTGAAGGCCAAGGTGGAGCACAACCGGCGGAAACGAACTGAGACCGGGGGAGGCTGTCCTGACGTCAAAGAGCTCTCCGACCTCGACCAGCGTGTGGAGCGCATTATGGCAGGCCGGCTGATTGGCCCCGTCGCCAGTGGAGATGCCGACCCTGTTCTGGGCACCAATGGTAAGGGCATCACCTTTTTGACCTCTCTCGTTCCACTTGCGCCTCAGATCAGCTTCCTTTGCCACTGTCCAACCAATGCAGTGAATGGCACCACTCATGCCTCCCTCACTGCCGCCCTGTCCTCACTCTAAAGCTACTCTTGTGCCTTCCTGCTTTCAGATGGTGAATCGCCAGGTGAGGAGGCGGGCCCTCAAGCTACCACTGTCAGCGCTTCCGAATTAGAGGAGGAGGAAGAGGAAGCCGGCCCATCAGTGCCACCTTCAGCCGCGCCAGCCCATGGCGATGAAGGGGACACGTCTTCCCTGGAGGGGAGCCGGGGGAAAGGGTCGGAGGAGAGTGAAGCTCCGGGGCCCAGCAGGCTGCAGCAATGCGGGAGGGGTGGGGAAGCTCGGCGGACTTCTCCCCAGAGGGTGAGTGTGGCCTCCAGTCCTGTGACGGTCAGCGCAGAGGAGGTGCGGCTCCTGGAGGAAATGGCCGTCCAGGCTGAGCGCAGGCACAATGAGCTCATGGCTGCAGTGGCAAGGATGCCTGACTCCATTGAGTCTTTGTCAAGGAGTGTGCAGCAATATGGAGCAGCACAGGCCAGGAGTCTACAGGACTTCGCGGCAGCACAGGCGGCTTCGAGCCAAGTGCTCAGTCGTGCCGACCATTCACTGGCTGTTGTCATGCGGACACAGACCAGGGCCACACGGGCACTAACTGCTGCCACCCTCGCTGGATCAGCCAGGCATCGCCAGGGCACCCGCCGCGCAGCAGCAGCCCAGCAGTCTGTTCTTCAGCTGTTTGCTGCGCATGCTGCAGTGCTGGCCCGCGTGAGTGCCAATGTATCAGGCGACCAGCGAGCACCTGCGATCTGCCAGGTTGGCACCATTCATGCAGCCAACACTGCCACTCCGCCATTGCAGCTGCCACGAGCCGCTGGACAGACTGCTGCCGCCCAAGCAAAGTTGGAGCAGTCAGCAGCCGGCCCCTCCAGGGCCAGAGCTGGTGCAGGCCGACCCCCAAGGACATCTGCCGTCTTGCCATCTGACCCTCAGCAGCCTTCCCCCAGCCTTGCTGCAGCCACTGGGCTCCCATTGAGGAGGAGCTGCAGGGCGGGCAGGGGCCAGGCAAGGATGCGAAAGGCATCGCCCTCGCAGGGCAAAAAGTAGAAGGTCTGCACAAATGGCTGGTGCTTTTTGTGACGCCGAGACTGGTGTAGTTGTGTTTTTGTAAGGCCGAGACTGGTGTCTTTCTTTGTTTTTGTAAGGCTGAGACTGTTAGTTTTGTGTTTTTGGAGGGGGCTTCTCCACATGAGGTTGTAATGTGGGAAGCGCAGAGGTTTGCAATAAATTAATGTTCTTAAATTGCACTGTGCATGGTTTTTTTGTCAAGTCCTGGTTGCCCTGCTCGGCTGAGGGCTTGTGGAGCGGCTACATTCATCTGCTGACATTGGCACAAGCGATTCCCTGAGAGGGGGCCTAGAACCGACGTTCAATAAGCCGGCGACGGGCGGCCCTTGCACTTTCTGCCTCCCTCCTGTGCTGGTCCTCCTCCTCCTCCTCCTCCTCCTCCTCAGGTGGTCCTCCAATCTCTGGTGGCAGTGGCTGAGTCCTGAGGATAGCCAGGTTGTGCAGCATGCAGAAAACGACCACGAAATGGGAGACTCGCTCCGGCGAATATTGTAGGGCTCCACCGGAACGATCCAGACAGCGGAACCGTTGCTTCAGGACGCCGATTGTTTGCTCGATGATGTTCCTGGTCGCTTGATGGCTATCATTGTATCCCTCTTCAGCAGGGGTGCTGGGCGCACGGAGCAGGGTCATCAGCCAGGTACACAAAGGATAGCCTTTGTCCCCGATAAGCCATCCTCGTGGGTGAGGCTGGGCCTGGAACATGTCTGCCACAGAAGTCTGGCGCAGGATGAAGGCATCATGGCTGCTGCCTGGAAAGCGGGCATTGACAGCTAGGATGAGCTGCCTGTGGTCACACACCAGCTGGACGTTGAGCGAATGGTAGCCCTTCCGGTTGCAGTAATCCTCGGAATTCTCCAGAGGTGCCCGCAAAGCCACATGCATGCAGTCAATGGCGCCCTGCACCATGGGGAAGCCCGCGAATGCTGCAAAGCCCATTGCACGCTGTTGCTGCTTGGCAAGGGCCATGGAGAAGGAGATGAACTGATGTCTCCTTTTGAAAAGGGCATTGGTCACCTGGCGGATGCAGCAATGCACGGCGAACTGGGAGATGTTGGAAATGTCCCCAGTAGCGTATTGGAAGGAGCCGGTGGCATAGAAGTTGAGAGCCACCGTCACCTTCACTGCCACCGACAGAGACGTCCTGCTCCTCAGCTGTGGCTGCAGATCACCGCCAAGCAGGTGGCAGATCTCTGTGACCACCTCCCTTCGGAATCGCAGCCTCCGAACACACTGCTCGTCAGACATGTTGAGATAGGAGAACTGCTGGCGGTATACCCTGGGGTGGGTAAGGCCTCCTTTCCCGACGCCTGTTGCCCCCTCTCCATCTAGCCAGGGCTGCCACTCTCTCACGGCGTCTGTGAGCCCTTTGGATGCAATGGAGAAAGCCAGCGTTTGCACCCATTGCAGCCCCCATAATATGTTAGCAAACAATGATATGTCAATGAGCCAAAGACAAGTGGAAAGCTGTGGCCTGAAGCCACAAGTACCTGTCCGAGTGTTGAGCCAAAGCAGAAAGCTCTCTACCTTGGTCTCTCTGCAAAGATCCGTCTCTCAAGAAGGAGTGCTGCGAAATGGCAGCCTTTTATAGTGCAGGAGGAGTGCCCTTTAATTTGCGCCCCCCGCGCCCCGCATCGACTGAGCACCGTTCCACTCTACCAGTCGCTAGGGGCGCCAGGCGCACAATGGGGCGTCGCGACTGAATTTCCGGTTGGGGGCGCACAAAGGGCGTTGCACGAGGAAATGACGTCAGGATCTGCGCGCGCAGCTGAGCGCGCGCAAAGACTTTGCGCCGCCGCTAAATCGTGAGTGAAGTTGGGGAGAGGCGCAGATCGCGCTGCGCCCGGCCGCTAGCCGCCTAGCGCCCGACATCTACTCCTCCTAAGGCGCTACCGGCTGGCGCAACCAACTGAATTTCTAGGCCTTAATGTTTTATGGGGTGTTTAACAGTGATATTAAAGTGGAAAAGCTTAAGTTTTCGTCAGTTCAACTGATTTAACTAATTACCAGCTATGGGGATTTCCACAGTGCAGCCTGTGTTGGAGAAGGGAATGACTGACAGCAACTTCAGGATTTCCACATTTATCTGCGCATGCGCTAAATTCTGAAGTTACGGTCAGTTACAACAGGGTAATGACGGCTGTGGCAACAAGAGCAGGTCAGAGGCTGGGTATTCTGTGGCAAGTGTCTCACCTCCTGACTCCCCAAAGCCTTTCCACCATCTACAAGGCACAAGTAAGGAGTGTGATGGACTACTCTCCACTTGCCTGGATGAGTGCAGCTCCAACAACACTCAAGAAGCTCGACACCATCCAGGACAAAGCAGCCCGCTTGATTGGCACCCCATCCACCACCTTAAACATTCACTCCCTCCACCACCGGCGTACCATGGCTGCAGTGTGTACCATCTACAAGATGCACTGCAGAAACTCGCCAAGGCTTCTTCAGCAGCACCTCCCAAACCCGCGACCTCTTCCACCTAGAAGGGCAGCAGGCACAAGTGAACACCACCACCTCCAAGTTCCCCTCCAAGTCACACACCATCCTGACTTGGAAATATGGCGCCGATCCTTCATCGTCGCTGGGTCAAAATCCTGGAACTCCCTCCCTAACAGCACTGTGGGAGTACCTTCACCACACGGACTGCAGCGGTTCAAGAAGGCGGCTCACCACCACCTTCTCAAGGGCAAATAGGGATTGGCAATAAATGATGACATTGCCAGCGATGCCCTGATCCCATAAACAAATTAAAAAATTAAAAAATTTAAAGATTACCACTGCAAAATCCGAGCTGTTTGTTAACTCTGTTTCTCTCACCATAGATGCTGCCTGACCTGCTGAGTATTTCCAGCATTTTCTGTTTTTATTTCACATTTCCAACATCTGCAGTATTTTGATTGTGTCTCAATAAACAATGTTTGTTTTACTTTCTAAATGTTAATAAAAATACAGGGGTGCTGTTAATCACAAATTCATAATAGAAAGTAAGCAATTATTAATACATTAAATGTGTTATTTGGTTGAAATTCAATCTCTCACTAGTTTCAAAGGCCTAGAAATTCGGTGGCGCCCCGTTTGGGGTGCCAGTCTCACCAGGGCGCTGGAAGTACCGCCCCGGAAGGAGTCGCGAGCGCCCGCCAGAAATTCAGTTTGAGCGCCCCAAACGGAAGCGCGGCACTACTCGAGGCGCCCCGCATCCGTCTTGGGGCACTGCAACTGAAAATCGCAGCACAACGTGCCGCAGCGCCACACGCTGCGGCACGGCACGCTGTGGTACTGCAGGCCTTCCTCCCCTTCTTAAAGGGGAGGGGCCTGCTGCAGCGCGATCTGAGATCGCGAGTACCGGCAAAAGAGCCTGGCACCGAGGAGAAGTGCCGGGCTCTTGAGAGACAGCCGGCACAACGCGGGGGGGGGGGGGCTCAGGAGCCCGGGGATGGCGGCGCGAAGAGGTGCTGGCAGGCGGGCAGCAAAAAAAATGGCCGCCCCGCACCTCAGCGCCTCTACCGCCGCAGTTAGGCCCCCCTGAACCGGTCGCAAATTGCGACTGGTGTTACAGCAGGGGGTGCTACCAAATTTGGTGATCGGGGCGGTAGCGGGGTGCTGCGCACACCGATTATGTCATCAGTGGCGGCGCAGTGCTACCGGCTAACACCGCCATTAGCGCCCTGCTAAATTTCACGGGAGGCGTGGCCAGTGGCGCTAAACCCACTAAGTGCCCTCTTTGAGTGCTAACTGGTGGCGCAGCCCACCGAATTTCTAGGCTGTTAAGTATGTGTATTGTATTGAACAATTAACACAAAGACTTAAACGTATAACTCAAACAGGCCTTTACTGGTTGGAGGTAGGGACTGCACGTAGGTCTTTACTTCATGCCCACAGGCGGGAACTGAGGGGAGATCAGTACCCACAGTACTATTTATACCCCTATGACCAGGAGTGGTACTGCGTATCACTACGCCCTACAAGTAGTGCAGTCCTGTCCATAGGTTCAAAGTAGCACACATATTACATACACAACATTCCTCCCTTCTTAGCTTTACAGTCATCTCCCCATTTAACATAACGTAATAACATATATACATATATAACTTCAGGTTTACATAACAGAATAACATAGATACATAGATAACTTCATGTCAAAACAGATCACAGATTCAGTCTCTGCGGAAAACAGTTCACAGATTCAATCTCTGTGGTGTAGTCGGTTCACGTTGCTGGAGTGACTCATTCAATAGTCCTTCCATGGATTTAACAGTTTGAACTTCCGAACTGAATTGGCTCCGTTCGGAGGGACCACGTGTGTGATCTGGTAGAGGTAATAATGGTTCAGATGGGTCATCTTCTGTTTCGACTTTTCCTTTTCTGCTTCTTGGAGACTCTCTGGGCTCCACTGTCAGCTGCCAGCTGCATGCGCAGTTCCTCCTTCTCTTCCTCCTTTTTCCGTAGTAGAGCCACCTTCTCCCGATGTTCCGTAGACTTTCGGTGCTCCTCCATGATTTCTGTATGGTGGGAGTCGAAGTTACAAGTTGGGCAGGACAGGACATAGTAATATTCGGTGTCGTCCTGATCTAGGCCAGCGAGAGGGTCTTCTATTTCCTCCATACCCAGCTTTTGTTCCAAGTCCAGACATCTTTCCTGAAGAGACTTCTTCATGCGTACCTCTTCATCCAGCTTTTTCTGGGCTTTCAGCAAGTCGTTTACTAATTACCTCATTTGAGATTTTACTACTTCAACTTCTTTTGGAGATTGATTGATCGGACTATTCAATCCCTCTACCGGAGCAGCTGTTTCAGCGGTCTGTTGTTCTACGTTGACGTGAGTCAGCGTACTTTTGGCATCCAAGGGCTGCTCTGTTGCAGTCATCTCAGTCTGTGTTGCCACCTCAGCTCTTCCAATAACCTTTGAGAGCTCCGAACCCCTTTCGTTTGAATATTGAAGTTCGTGTTCAAGTTTTTCCCATTTCAGAGTCCTGTCCTTCAGCATATGCAGGAGTTGGCTGACCGTTAACTCCTCTGACATCAGACGTTTTGTGTGCTCCTGCTCCATTTTCTCCATCAGCTGCTTCTGTTGTCTTTCCAGATTCTCCAACTCTATATCAAAGAACTCTTTCGTTGCATTCAACTCTTGCTCAAAACGGCGAAGCATTTGTTCTAATTGCTGTTGTAGTTTGAAATGGAGTTGAGTTCGAGCCCGGTGTCCCTCAGAAATGGGCACATCAGTAGACTTGCCAGACTCAGAATCCACAGTTAAACTATGTTGTTGTTGCTCAGTGGAATTCTGTGCTGAAACTTTGTCTTTTGCACCTGAGTTGGGCTTACCATCATCCGTTCCAGAGTCTGGGCCGACTATCTTCACCGAGTTCTCACTCGTTATTGTTTGTAGGAAATGCCAGTCCATATTCATTTTCCTAATCCACTCCCGTCCTAGTAGTGGAGGACCTCCTTCAGATATCACATATAAGTCCATTATTTGACTGTCTTCGCCCTTGTGGACCACTGCAACCTCTATTTTCCCGATGGGGTACACTCTTTGCCCCGTGTATGTTTTCAATATAATCCCCGTATCCTGTAGGGGAATATGTTGGAATAACTTTCCGTAATCTTTCTTATTTATGACCGTCAATGCCGATCCAGTGTCCAATTCCAGTTTTACTTGGACTCCTTCTATCTGAAGAGTGACCCAAATTGTCTGGAGGTCTGCACCCTTACCAGCGTTGAGTACTCTTAAGCTAGCCAGTTCATTACAGCTTAAGCTAGCCAGTTCATTACTGCTAGCGTCTGAATCGGACTCCTGTTCGGTCACCTTGTGTACCTTTGCGTATTTTCCTTGCGGTGACTTCTTGTTGCTGGTCTTCTTCCCTGACCTGCATACTCTAGCTATATGTCCAAGCCTACCACAAGTTCTACATTCTTGGTTTTTAAACCAACACTGGTTCTGATCATGCGTTGTCTTTCCACAATGATAACATTTGCCAGAACTCACACCCAATTTGTGTGCACTGAGCTCCGGTGACCGTAGCTGCATTACTGCCGTGCCTCTCGCTGCGGCTTCGTGTGCTGCTGCCATAGTGACCACCTTCTCAAGCGTCAGCTCATTCTCCTCGAGCAGTCGCTTTTGTGTATCCTGTTTAAATAAACCACACACAAATTTGTCTCGTAGTGCATCTGTCAGTCCCGTTCCAAACTGGCAATATTTCGCTAATTTACGCAATTCCAGCAAATATTCAGCATTGCTTTCATGCTGTAGCTGCCTTCTGTCATAAAATTTAAATCGTTCCGCTAGCATCAGCGGCGTGGGGTTTAGATGATCTTTCAGGACAGTAACAATCTCATCGAACGTCTTATCCGCCGGTTCATCTGGTGATAACAGGTGTTTCAATTGCCCATATGTCTTCGCACCCATTAAATTTAATAATGTTAGAGCTTTATCTTGGTCATGAATTTTATTGGCCTTACAATAATTTTTTACTCTTTCAACATATATGGCCCAATCTTCGAGGTCACTATCAAAGGTGCTAATATTCCCGTGTTTAGGCATTGTAGATTTGCAATTTCTCAGATTTTATTTTGTTTACTTGTTATCAAAGATGGCGGCTTCCCGCTCTTGCCGTCGTCCTCCGCCCACAAAATGGCGGTTTTCCCGCGCTTGGCGGTCTTCACCCGTCCCCCGACGCCGTCTCCCTTCAGCCCCCGAGTGCGGCCCTTATCTTCGCCGCGATCGATAGCCCGCGCTGTGCACCGCGGCTCTCGCACCTTGAGCTTCTGCAGCCGCCGCGCCTTTCAGTCCGAGTGCGGCCCTTATCTTTGGTCCCGATCGCTGGCCCGCGCTGCGCCTCACACTTGAAGCGGCTCCCGGCCTCTGGCTGACCCGCTCGCGCGGCTCTTGCTCGCTCCCTCCCGGGCTCTGGCTTACCCACGAGGTTATGGAGGCTTCAGGGTCCTAATGCCTGTCCTTTCCAGTCGCTGGAAGCTGTCAGGATTTCTGCTGCCCTTCAGTTTTGAGTGGGGTGTTGAGGATTGAAACCTCTCTTCAACGTCCTGTCTTTGGACGAAGCCGCCGTGGAATAACTGCCGCAGGGTTCGAACCGACTCGTCGCCAGTGTTAAGTATGTGTATTGTATTGAACAATTAACACAAAGACTTAAACGTATAACTCAAACAGGTCTTTACTGGTTGGAGGTAGGGACTGCACGTAGGTCTTTACTTCATGCCCACAGGCGGGAACTGAGGGGAGATCAGTACCCACAGTACTATTTATACCCCTATGACCAGGAGTGGTACTGCGTATCACTACGCCCTACAAGTAGTGCAGTCCTGTCCATAGGTTCAAAGTAGCACACATATTACATACACAACATAGGCCAAAGTGTTTTGGAAAATAAACAAGCTCATGAATCATCACAGGACACACCTTTGTGCTTCAACTCAGATAAATCAACTCCTAATTGCACGTGTTCAGAATGCACAGATGTGGCTGATAAAAAATATTCAGCTTTTGAGATAGGTTGAGGGCTTGAAGTTAATTATTAAAAGTTATCAAAAGACACAAAAGACAATCCAATGGGCGAATTGAATCATATTGCAGTGATATATGTACATTATGATGTTTCTATTTTGCTAAAACTCATTTTGGATATTAGAATTTCAGTTACTGAGAAACAATGTTGGATATATTGTTTCTTCAAAAAGTGTTTTGAATGATTCAATTGGTTCACACTTCTTGCCTTTTAAAAAAAATTTTGTAGTTTATTCTGACTGGTCATTCAGGATTAGTTCTGTTTGTAAGTCCGTAGTAGTTTCTCATTGACTGTCTAGCAGCTGCTCTCCTTGCTGTTGATTTGTCCGTCCCCGATCTCTTCAGTTCTGATTTGTTGCTGTTCTACTTTGAGCCAATCATTGAAGTGTTTCAGCAACAATGTGATGATAAAAGTGTGACAACAGGAAGTATGACAAACATGAAGTGCACGCAAGAAGCCAGATTTTTCATATATTATTAGGCGTGAGGTGTCTTGTGGTGTTGCTCATGGTAAATCAGATGATACCGTGTTTTGTAAGGACAGGACCGTGTAACACACAACTCGTCATTCTCCTGATAAGGTGAATCTGTGTCCACAATGCATAATTGCTGCTAAGTAAAAGCAGACCGAGGTCAAAGCTTAATTGCTCTTCGATTGGAAGCTTTTTACAACTTTCAGGCTGCAGGTCAGAAGGCAGGGTGAAAAGTCTGTTTTTAAAGTGTGATAACAAAAGCCAGTCAGAGATTCTGGCCTAGATTTTCTAATTTTGGTGTCATTTATGCCGGAAGAAAAGAAATGACTCCAATTTGCATGAAGGCTCAAAAGACCCAAGAACCAGCAGCAGAAAAACATAAATAAAGAAAAACAGTTAAGGAATGGCTAAAATAAACTTCCCTTCATATGACCGTCTCCTTTGCACTAATGATGCCTTGCAACCCTGGACAGTCATTTCAAATGGACGTGACCGACGTTGAATGTCCCGCATGCCAGAATGGCACAGAATATCACACACGTCAGACACACCCTCAGATTAATATTTAAATGAAGTGTCCAACCGTTTGGGGCAGAAGCTTCCAGTGCAGGTGGTCAAGCCCACCGGAAAATGCACCAGTGCCCAAAATGGGTGGAGTGCGGGAGGGCTGCAATTTCTGCCCATTTTGTGACTGAGCTGCCTGATTTACGCCAAGGCTGGCGGTGGAAAATCCGACTCTGGTATTTTCTGCTGTTGGGGGAGTTTCCCTGCTCGTATCTTATTTTAAGACCTTTTTTTAAAAAGAAGTGTCTGTATAAACCTGTATATAAGATATGTGTGAGCAACAAAGTGCATGCTGGATATACTAGCCTGAAATCCCAGCATCCTGGGGACAGGACAATGCTAAGGCTAAAGGGGTACGGCTTGGAATTTGGGGCACGACCCAGTTATACTGGGTTCTTGCCCCCTTTTTTTTGCCCATCAAAAATTCTGTCAGGTGCGGGAGCGGTCACATAACAGACCCACCCACATATGGGCACCCACATAAGGTACAATGCAAATGAGGGAAATATATCATACGAACTTCCAGTCATTTTTCACCCTAGCAACGCTGGCCTCAGGGAAATTTTTTTAATTTCAAAGGCTCGTCTCCTGAAAGCAGATTGACCCCAGAGAAATTAATTGGAAATCAGCCAATTGGGGCACTGGCAGAAGTTTACATTTTTTAAGCCCGTTGGGCTGGGACTGCTGGTGTATTCGTGCCGTGGCATGGTGTCACCCTCATCTGATCAGTGTCATAAATGGCCTGGATGCCCAGCCACAATATATAAATGCCCCATCACAGGATTTGGGCCTAGGTCGGAGGGCATCCATGGGGTGGGCAGAGGTTCTACCTCCTACATGATCTGTCCCTACGGTACCTCCCCCCAGAATCTCTGGGCTACTGTCTTTAAATGTTGGAAAAATAAAGAGAAATAAGTACAGAATAAATCAGCCCCTCAGCTCATCTGTAATCATTGCTGTATTCCAACATGACTAAAGCAGTAATAGTACTTCTTTTAGACTGCCAATTTGGATCCAATTTGCATAGAAAATAAGTTAAATTGCTATAAAACATTCAGATCACAGAATCGTCATCAGTTTAAATGAACGGCTGCACCAAACTGAACAAACAGCCACATTTACTCATGCACACTGTGACACTGTGGTGTCCATTTGCTAGTCAGAATGTTGTGATGCTATTTCCCTTGATGTACACTCTTCAGCACTAAACCAAAGTGCCTACCCAGCCAGAAACCTAGCCGGTTTGATCAGGCTGAGACATGAATTGGTTTTAAATCAGCTTATGTTGGACTTCTTGGAAAGTGTCAGAACATGTTGTTCATCAAAAAACTCTGAAGCCACACCTGACACTTGGCGCAAAGACAAGAATTCAATTGCATTATGGACATCAGCAAATGGAAGTTTGATGGAGTGGAGCCAACTTAGGTCGAAACATAATGGTTCACTTGACCCTACTGGCTAACCTATATGTCTAGAAGAAAAATTATATTGGCAATATTTCATTTCTGACTTTTACTCAACGTTCCTAATGATACACCTGAAAGTTTTCTTTGTGCTATTATTTGCTCGGGCAATTTCAATGGCTGCCCAATTATCACTCCAAATCAATCTTATTGCACATTTTAATGAGGCTTTCCTGTTCCATTGGCTACTCATCTTACATCAAACAGGTTAACATTCATTTCATTTACTGTTGCTGTGTGAAAATTGGCTGCTGTATGTGCCTGTATAACAACGGTGACTGCACATGAAAAGTAATTCATTGGAGATGAAGGGCCTTGCAATATCCAGAGGACAAGTCTTGAATATAACTGTGCAGTGAGGAAATGACAATCAATGGGCAATGCCAACTCACAATATTTGAAAACCCAACCTTCCCGACCGTCATTTCACCATCCTTCTTGATATATATACATGAGAAACAAAGGGCTCCAATATTAATGGGGAGGCAGGGAGTGTGCGGGGAGCGCGGTAGCGCGGGGAAGACCCAGCAAGACTGGAGACATGGGGGTCCTGCCACTCTTAACAGCAGGGCCATGTTCAAATAACCTGATGCAGACTCCCGCCCACCAGCCGGCCAAATTGATAGCCTGGCTGGCGGGCGGCAGCTCAAACAAGTGGCAGGAGGCCGCAGCAGAGGGCCTGTGGGTTTGGTCCCCGGCAGGTAGTGGGGGATCCTGGCCGTGATCGGGGGAGAGGGGGTAGCAAGGGAGGACCAAAGCTTCCCTGTGAGCCCTGGAGGAGCACTCCTCCCCCACCTGGCCCGCAAGGAAACCTGAAAATAAATTTAAAACTTGCCTTCTGGGCATCTTCTGGCCCAAAAATGTGCTCCTGACACGTGTGGTCCAGGAACGTGCTCCCGACAGGTGTGGTCCAGGAACCTGCTCCCGATAGGTGTAGTCCAGGAACCTGCTCCTGATAAATGTGGTCCAGGAACCTGCTCCCGACAGTTGTGGTCCAGGAACCTGCTCCCGATAGGTGTAGTCCAGGAACCTGCTCCTGACAGATGTGGCTCATGAACCTGCTCCCGACAGGTGTAGCCCAGGAACCTGCTCCCGACAGGTGTGGCCCAGGAACCTGCTCCCAACAGGTGTGGCCCAGGAACCTGCTCCCGACAGGTGTGGCTCAGGAACCTGCTCCCAACAGGTGTGTTCCAGGAACCTGCTCCTGATAGGTGTAGTCCAGGAACCTGCTCCCGACAGATGTGGCCCAGGAACCTGCTCCCAACAGGTGCATCCCAGGAACCTGCTCCCGACAGGTGTGGCCCAGGAACCTGCTCCCAACAGGTGTGGCCCAGGAACCTGCTCCCGACAGATGTGGCCCAGGAACCTGCTCCTGAGAGATGTAGTCCAGGAACCTGCTCCCGACAGGTGTGACCCAGGAACCTGCTCCCAACAGGTGTGGCCCAGGAACCTGCTCCCGACAGATGTGGCCCAGGAACCTGCTCCTGAGAGATGTAGTCCAGGAACCTGCTCCCGACAGGTGTGACCCAGGAACCTGCTCCCAACAGGTGTGGCCCAGGAACCTGCTCCCAACAGGTGTGGCCCAGGAACCTGCTCCTGACTGATGTGGCCCAGGAACCTGCTCCCGACAGGTGTGACCCAGGAACCTGCTCCCGACAGGTGTGGTCCAGGAACCTGCTCCCGACAGGTGTAGTCCAGGAAGCTGCTCCCGACAGGTGTGGTCCAGGATTGGACTCCCGACAGGTGTGACCCAGGAACCTGCTCCCGACAGGTGTGGTCCAGGAACCTGCTCCCGACAGGTGTGGTCCAGGAACCTGCTCCCGACAGGTGTAGTCCAGGAACCTGCTCCCGACAGGTGTGGTCCAGGATTGGACACCCGACAGGTGTGGTCCAGGAACCTGCTCCCGACAGGTGTAGTCCAGGAACCTGCTCCCGACAGGTGTAGTCCAGGAACCTGCTCCCGACAGGTGTGGTCCAGGAACCTGCTCCCGACAGGTGTGGTCCAGGAACCTGCTCCCGACAGGTGTGGTCCAGGATTGGACACCCGACAGGTGTGGTCCAGGAACCTGCTCCCGACAGGTGTAGTCCAGGAACCTGCTCCCGACAGGTGTAGTCCAGGAACCTGCTCCCGACAGGTGTGGTCCAGGATTGGACTCCCGACAGGTGTGGTCCAGGAACCTGCTCCCGACAGGTGTGGTCCAGGATTGGACACCCGACGGGTGTGGTCCAGGAACCTGCTCCCAACAGGTGTGGTCCAGGAACCTGCTCCCAACAGGTGTGGTCCAGGATTGGACTCCCGACAGTTATGGTCCAGGATTGGACTCCCGACAGGTATGGTCCAGGATTGGACTCCCGACAGGTGTGGTCCAGGATTGGACTCCCAACAAGTGTGACCCAGGAACCTGCTCCTGACAGGTGTGGTCCAGGAACCTGCTCCCAACAGGTGTGGTCTAGGAACCTGCTCCTGACAGGTGTGGCCCAGGATTGGACTCCCGACAGGTGTGGCCCAGGAACCTGCTCCCGACAGGTGTGGCCTAGGAACCTGCTCCCGACAGATGTGGCCCAGGAACCTGCTCCCAACAGATGTGGCCCAGGATTGGACTCCCGACAGGTGTGGTCCAGGAACCTGCTCCCGACAGGTGTGGCCCAGGAACCTGCTCCCGACAGATGTGGCCCAGGATTGGACACCCGACAGGTGTGGTCCAGGAACCTGCTCCCGACAGTTGTGGTCCAGGAACCTGCTCCCGACAGATGTGGCCCAGGATTGGACTCCCGACAAGTGTGGCCCAGGATTGGACTCCCGACAGGTGTGGTCCAGGAACCTGCTCCCGACAGGTGTGGCCCAGGAACCTGCTCCCGATAGGTGTGGCCCAGGAACCTGCTCCCGACAGATATGGCCCAGGATTGAACTCCCAACAGGTGCATCCCAGGAACCTGCTCCCGACAGATGTGGCCCAGGAACCTGCTCCCGACAGATGTGGCCCAGGAACCTACTCCCGACAGATGTGGCCCAGGATTGGACTCCCGACAGGTGCATCCCAGGATCCGGTTCCTGGCAGGTTTTTCCTGACGCGTAGCCGACACTGCGCCACCCCCTCCACCCTTCCCCACCTACCGCCCCCCGCCCCCTCCCCTACCCCCGCCCCTACCCCCCGCTCGGGCCTCAGCTTGGAATTGCATGCCTGATGACATCATCGAACGCAATCTGCACATTTAAAATCAGAACACGCTTCCTTCCTGCAGGTGTCCTGCTCATCTGCTCAAAAGAGCAGGTTAATATGGGAGACATGGCGCAAAGGAAGCGGAATCGGAATCGGAGGGGTTAAGTGTTATTTTAACTGCCCCCCACCCAATGGAGATTCCGCCAGGTGGGAGCAGTTAAAATCCGGGCCAAAATGACCAGAGGACGGCCCACTAACCAAGAACAGGTTTGTGCTGCCCGAATGTGGATTGCTTAATGTAGCAACCCTGCCTTAGAAGCTCAATGGCCAGGGAAGGATGTGATGAATACCATGACTTAAGACCAACCAACAATGTATTGCAGGAATTGAGTTGCAAATGCTGCAGTCTTTAATATGTATTCTTATTTGCAAATTTGAATCTGACAGTTTAAGCGATTGCAAGTATTGTCTCAAGAAGCCATACCCTGTATCGGTGTAAAAGGCAATAGCAGAATCATTACCAACGGTTGCTGTCCGCTAACAAGGGGGTAGTGAGGTTATGATCTGAAATTGTTGAACTCAATGTTGAGTCCAGAAGGCCAGCCACTGCTATAACCACTGCCCTCATTTTTCAGACAGCAGCTGTTGGTAATGATTCTGTTGTTCCCATTTACAGCTTCTCTAGACCCATCTTTTGTTTCTTTACTTGTAGATTACCATCTCCTTTTGCCTTGCACCATCATCCCCTTTGTCTCTTAATCTCTCCTGCCTTCCACCCTACCACAGACCTTCCCTTTTTTTTCCTTCCCTCCCCCCTTTCCCTGCCTCTGTATTTGCTTAAAACCTGTTACATCCCTAACTTTTTTCAGTTCTGACGAAAGGTCATCGACCTGAAACGCTAACTTTGTTTCTCTCTCCACAGATGTTGCCTGGCCTGCTGAGCATTTCCAGCATTTTCTGTTTTTATTACATTGGAACAGGAGTAGGCTGTTGAGTAGGCAGAGTAGGCCCCTCG
Source organism: Somniosus microcephalus (assembly GCF_052327205.1). NCBI lineage: Eukaryota > Metazoa > Chordata > Chondrichthyes > Squaliformes > Somniosidae > Somniosus > Somniosus microcephalus. Next base: position 141,519,432 of record NC_140998.1, read on the forward strand.
AGCCTGTTCCACCATTCAATTAGATCCTGGCTGATCTATACCTCAACTCCATCTATCCGCCTTTGCTCCATATCCCTTGATACCCTTACTGAACAAAAATCTATCAATCTCAGTCTTGAAAATTTCAATTGAGCCCCCAGCATCCACAGCCTTTAGGGTGAGAGAATTCCAGATTTCCACTACCCTTTGTTTGATAAAATGCTTCCTGATTTTGTTTCTAAATGGCCTAGCTCTAACTGCAAGATTAAAAATTCACATGCATAATTTGGAGCCATGTATTTACATGCATGATTGTAAGCCAGGCATTCACATGCATGACCATCACATCACGTGAGTGAAATCCTCATCCAGCTCTGGAATATGAGGGTACGCACCTAGGGCTTGCAGTTTGGGGAAATGAATAAGCTGGTTGGAGCAAACTCCCTTTGTCCCTGCTGTTCAACAACAACAAAAACAACTTGTATTTATATAGAGATCCATGCTGAACTCAATGTACTGGTGCATCCTCCAACCACACTATAAATGCACCAGTCTGCTGCAGCAGTTGATCTTGGAGTCTCCGATGGGTCCTTGAAAAGTGCTGATGTAGGAATATAAAGTGCTGGTTACCTTTACATCCACCAACAGTCCTGTTGCTCCTGTTAACCTCGGCCAAAGACCTCTCCACACCAAGCAGCACGACTTGGTGATAGCTTCTTTGCTCAGCCTGAGCGTTATCGTACACTTCACCTTGATGAGGTCCAGATAGCAGTGCCTTGCAGAGGAGCGTCTCAACCTGGGGGCTGCATTCAAGTTAAAAACTCAGGGAAAATACATTAACGTATGGCAAGTACACCATGCTAAGGCGTGATAAACAAATGCATTACTTGTTATTAAAGTGCACAACTTTGTACAACACATTATAGAAGAAGGCAGTGATGATTGATGTGGCTGACGGGATGATTTACAGCATGCTGTCTCCCAACAACTGTGCCGTACTATGCTGAGAGTGAAGGTTTGCTCCACAAAGGATCTAAACTAGCGTCTCAGGTACTTTAGATCAGGTCGTAGCTGAGATGGGATTTGAGCATCATACGAACATACGAATTAGGAGCGGGAGTAGGTCACTCGGCCCTGCTCTGCCATTCAATGAGATCATGGCTGGTCCGATTACTCCACATTCCCGCCTACCCCCGATAACTATTCACCCCCTTGCTTACGAAGAAGCTATCTACCTCTGCCTTAAAAATATTCAAAGACTCTGCTTCCACCGCCCTCTGAGGAAGAGAGTTCCAAAGACTCATGACCCTCTGTGAGAAAAAAATGTCTCCTCATCTCTGTCTTAAATGGGCGACCCCTTATTTTTAAACAGTGACCCCTAGTTCTAGATTCTCCCACACCAGGGCCCATGATTGACAGAGTGGGCCCTGTTTGAGAGCAGGTCAAGTGGAAGCAGGATGATCATTTGCATCGATCCAAAAGCAGCCACCCTGCTTCAGAATAATAGATATTGCCAACTGAAACTTAGAGGCGTGCATAGTCATAGAAATATTGAGCTAAACTATTGTTGATTTACAATAACAGTATGGCGGAAGATGCCCCTTGGACAGCTGTGCCTCTATTTGAAGTTTAGTAGGCAGCAATATCACCCTCTTTGAATTGTGTCCAAGTTGAGGAGAGCACCAACTGTTTCTGTACAAAAACCCATTCCTGTTGTCAACAAACAATTAACAAGCCTTTAATCAAGGTTTTGCTCATCTTTCATCAGCATTTTACAAACAGGAGGAAATCACCTTGGCATAGCACGGTGGCATAGTGGTTAGCACTGTTGCCTCACAGCGCCAGGGACCCGGGTTCGAATCCGGCCTCGGGTGACTGTCTGTGTGGAGTTTGCACATTCTCCCCGTGTTTGCGTGGGTTTTCTCCGGGTGCTCCGGTTTCCTCCCACAGTCCAAAGATGTGTGGGTTAGGTTGATTGGCTATGATAAATTGACCCTTAGTGTTAGGGGGACTAAATACGTGGGGTTACGGAGATAGGGTGGGATATGTGTTGGTGGAGGGGTTACGGGGATCGGGTGGGATATGTGTCGGTGCAGGCTTGATGGGCCGAAATGGCCTCTATCTGCACTGTGGGGGATCTGTGATCTGTGATCTGTGACCTTCAAACAAATAGTGCCAATCGAAGGAACTTCACATAAACAGATTCCCTCACCACTTGATGCACTGTGACATATTTCGAATGATTTACACATTAAGGAAAATGCAGGGCACGGAGAGTTCATTTAGTGTGATATACATTAAATAGGTTACATTTTAAAAACTTTAAATGAGTAATTGTTGCAAATACGCAGAACATCAATATATCAACACTGAGCCTATGTACTCCAGAGCGTCTACTGTCATCTTTCATTGTATATGCTTGGGTTTATTTTGAACTTCAACTGAGACATGTAGACAAGAACATTTTGTAATTGCTGTTAATTTTAAAATCAAGCCTCTACACGCTTGTGATCTTTGACTCTGCAAAAAAAATACATAGTAATCATTTTGTCAAAAGTATCAGCTGACTTTCAAGCACAGCCAATTCTCACTCACACAAACACTACCTGGACTGTAACAAAAGCTTTTTTTTTGTGTAAAGAGGCATACTTGAATTGGCAAATACTTTTTCTCCATCACTGTTCATAGGAGATATCTGAAAAAAAAGTCCTGGTGAGATTGTCACAGCAGTTAACACTAAAGGCTGAAGTAGACTTGATCCCAGTGTTGTACGTCGCATTTGATGCCTGTGACCCAAGGACTTTCACAAGATCATAGTTGTATGGGGTCTGTGAGGGAGCTGGTTTCGTTGCTGGGTCTCAACAGCACCAATTTACAGCAATTTCCCAGACCCTGTCAGCATCTCTGCTGACAACTATGGTGCTGGTTCGCAGATGTAATTGCAATGCCAGCCTCACTCAATATAAGCTATCTTATCAATTCAATCACCTCTTGAACAATCCTACAAATTCCCCAGCTGCATTGTACTGCAGTTTGGCTTCTCTTCATGAAAACAGATCTCTGTGCTTTCCCACTGGAGACCTATGGTGTCAGAACCTAATTTAAATGTCAAAGCAGTACCTCAAGGCCTCTTAAAGGGACCATGCATTATATCTGGAATGTGTACTAATAGCTAAATCTAAAAGAAAACACAGATGTGACATTCAGAGCGAGGAGTTTGACTTCATTAATTATTTCTCTGTTCCCCATTTCAAAAGAGAATCTGCTGCATTCCAAACACAATAGGTGGTTTTTTTTAGTGATGCACACAAAACTGAAGCTAATGCTTGGGCCAATTAACCTTCATTTACACAAAACAGAATATTGAGTTCAGATTAACCTGAACCTTTAACCCTTATTCTGCTACTTATGGATTTTTATTTTGTGTCCAAGCGGATTTTCAGCAGACTGAGAAGTGATGGAATACCTGCTCAGAGGGACAGGCTAGTCCACTTACGAACACCATCTTTTCCTACGACAATTCATTGTACCCAACTGAACAACTACTGTTTGTGCACTACCATAGCAAAGGAGGGTTTCCAAGTAACTGTCGAATGATGGTCCATCAGAAGTATCGTTCCATCTAATTCTCGGCAGCACTGCTGGGATCCTAATAGCTGGTAATCCAGTACTGACGTGGGCATTCAGTTATCAGAGCTCTGTTGGTTCAGTGGTGAAGGAGTGTGCATTTGTACAAACCCTAATAGTCAAGTGTGGGAGTATGCATTTATTTTCAAGTTCTGATAGCTTAGCATGGCTTTTTCAAAGCTGTGATGGTCTACAGTGGGCGAGCTTTCTTTTATCTGATCTAGCGTAGAGGGGAAGACGATGCAGCCTTGAGGTGATAATGTGCTGTACACTCCAATCCAAGCTGCACACAGTACTGTATTTGGGCAGTTTCACAGGTCATCATGACCATGGTAATTACCCATTCTCTCCAGCATATGTGGAAATGCTGTTTAAGTTTCTTAGAACAGTTTCAGGTATAATAATGCTTAGAAGCTTTGAAAAGGATCACTGCCACTTTGACTGCTTTAAATTTGGAGAGCAGCTTCGGAGAACCTGAACTTTGATCACCCCATATAAAATTTGACTGATTGTAAATATTACATGCTGTTTTCCAACTAGAGGTTCCAACCCACCTTCCTAACCTCCAGAAGGGCATTTTTGTTTTAGCTCTACTGTTAAATATGATGCCATGCAATAGGGAAATGAAGGAACACCAATATTACAGTACCTGTCCTGTATTCATAAGAGTCAGGTTGGTAATAGAACAACGGGTCAACCTTCAATCAATGATTTGTGGGATCTCATCAGCAAGGGGTGTCTCTCTCAGATGGAGTTTGCAATAAATAAGTCCATAGAAATACAGTGCAACTTTCATAATCTCTTGTTTGCCATAACTAAATTTCACCTCGTCACAAGAAAGCTGATTGAGTACTACTGACAGTTTAATGAAACAGAGAAGCAACAATTAGGTACTACTCTGCAGACAACTCGCACACAAGTCTTGCAATCTTGAGACTGTAATTGAACTTGGCCTCATTGCCTAGCCTGCTTCAGCTTGTGAGCCTGAGTAATACTGACTGTCTTTGCTACAAAGAAATTTATGAGCTCGAGACTGATTTTTTTTGATTGCAGTTGAATTGAACACTTAACAACTGTAATTGTGCAGACAGACATTAAGCGCTTTATTACTGGAGGCATTGGCCCTCATTGATCTCACACCAATTTTACTGCTCCATATGGACTAAACAACCTATCTAACTATATAGTTTAAAGTTTGGCAACCGGCATATGTCCAATTTTTCTGGGCATGGGAAGGCATCCAATGTGTTCATTTTAAAAAATTCGTTCATAGGATTTGGGCGTCGCTGGCAAGGCCAGCATTTATTGCCCATCCTTAATTGCCCTTGAGAAGGTGGTGGTGAGCCGCCTTCTTGAACCGCTGCAGTCCGTGTGGTGAAGGTGCTCCCACAGTGCTGTTAGGTAGGGAGTTCCAGGATTTTGACCCAGCGACGATGAAGGATCGGCGATATACTTCCAAGTCAGGATGGTGTGTGACTTGGAGGCGGAACTTGGAGGTGGTGGTGTTCCCATGCGTCTGCTGCCCTTGTCCTTCTAGGTGGTAGAAGTCGCGGATTTGGGAGGTGCTGCAGCAGAAGCCTTGGCGAGTTCCTGCAATGCATTTTGTAGATGGTGCACACTGCAGCCAGTATGGGGCTTCATGGGGCTAAGCACACTGATTGGTGAAATCTCACCCAATTTATCAAAAGGCATAAACAGTCACAAATACAGAAACACTGAGCACGATTTAAACGGCCCTCCACCTGGTGGAAACCGGGTGGGGGGAGGGCAGTTAAAATAACAATATGAAATAATGGGAGTCACTAACTCATTCCGATTCCGCTTCCTTCCTGCCATGTCTCGATATTAAACTGCTCTTTTGAGCAGGTGAGCAGTACTCCCGCAGGATGTGAGGTCCAGTTTTAAATATGCAGATTGGGTCCGATAATGTCATCAGGCCCCAATCTGCAATTTCAAACTGAGGCCCGAGCAGGAGGGAGCAGTATTGGCTCCACGTCAGGCCAAACCTGCCGGAGCCGCATCCTGGGCCACGAGAGGCCCAGAAGGTAAGTTTGAAATTTATTTTTCAGGTTTCCTTGTAGGCCAGGAGGCTCCTCGGGACCGCACAAGGAAGCCTTGAGATTCTTTTGCTCCGGGTAACCATTCCTCCTCACCCAGATCACGTACCGTGCCTACCTCTCACCCCTAATCGTGGAAAAAAGCCCCAGCTCCTCTATGAAAAAGAAATCCCAAACCAATTATATTCCTGAAAACATTTTTTCCAAAGGACTTTGAAATGCCATATTGGTTGCCATCTACCCAGTTATATAACCTCAAAAATAAAATGACTAAAATAATGAGCACAAAAACAATTCAACAATTTTGAAAAACGAAATTATGAAACTTACCCATAAAACTCTCTTCCAATACAAGTCTTCCCTGCATGAGCTCCTCTCTCAGAGTGACCTCAGGCTTGCTTTCCATTCTATTCCCAGAGCTCAGCAGGTCCACGACTGACAAGCGCATTACCAGGTTTCTTTGGACAAGCAGGCGGTCAAGGAATAATCCCCAAGGCTGCTGTAGCTCCCCAAAAATGAAGGTGGGTTGATTCTCTCAAACTTTAAATGCCACTATTGGGCAGCCCAAATCTAGACCATAATTTCGTGGTGCAGGCCTCCACTGGGGCTGTAAAACACTTTGGGACGTACTGAGGATGTGAAAGACGCTATATAAATGCAACTTCTCTCTTTTCTTCTTTATCCACCTGTATCAGAATGAGAAAGGGCCAACTCAGAGTCCTCCACCATGCATATCTCACCCTGCACAAACTTAGAAAATACCACCGCACTGTGGCAGATGGGTACTGGTGGAATTTTATGGCCACGAGGGCACCATCCTGCACACATTAGCCTGGATTTTTCCAACCTCGGCGAGTCCGTGGTGTGTGGGGACCTCGCATCTGTCTCAATCCCGGCCGCTAACATGATTTTCCGTTGACAGGGCTTGTTAAGCCCGCCCTGCGAGGTTCCCGGTCAAGTAATAGGAAACGGGTTTGATGACGTCATTTGATGACGCATCATCAGCCAGTTTCCTTAAAGGGACCATGGCCACTTTCATTTTGACAGTTTGCTATCAGAGTTCTACAGCATTCAGGTGCTGTAAACACTGACAAGCACTGCACAGAAGTGCACCCAGGCTCTCCCATTACTCCCTCCATATGTTTATGGAGGGAGTCACAGCACGCAGGGAGGTTTTCTTCCCTTCCCAGAGGCAGAAGACACCTCCCCAGGAGACCAACGCTGCCTGGTTGCACATTGCACAGGAGGGCACAAGCAAGGGTGCCGTCAGGAGGACCAGACTGCAGTGGCGCAAACCTTTCAATGATCTCAGTAGATCACAAAACGTTACTGCAAAGCCACACTCAACCTCATCCTGCTGTGCCACTCATCACATCCCCATCACTCTGCCTTCCCTACCCTACTCCTGCACATCTTTACTCACATCAACTTACCTTGCACCTCCACCCCTCCCTCTCCATCTACATTATCACTTCCCCATCTCACTAGTCACCCCTCACATTCACCCTCATCCTAGTCCAATCATTCAAACTAACACCACACAAGGGTAGGCACTTACGTGCTTTAGCCAATGTTCATGTAAAGTTTCTGTTAATGTGTTGTCAACACTTTGCCTTCTTGGACAGATTTGTGTGCACCTTTGGAAGCATCTTAGTGAGTTCAGGTGAATGGTGAGACATAGGGCTGGATTTTGATTCAGGGGCGGACTGGGGTCGTGTAATCCACATTTCATGTTAGCCACCCAAATTTAAATCGATGTGGGAGATTGATGCGATTTTAACTTAATTGGCCAATTGAGTTCCAACATGTGGGAACCCATGGCAAATGAGTTTTTCCAGTCTGAAAGTCGCCTCCGATGACGTCATCATTGCTGCTGCATTTAAGGTCTGCAACAAGCCTTGCTTCTTCTGCAGACTGCCAAGATTTTGGCCTTTGCAGTGAGAGGGTCCTGGAGGAAGAATGGCCAGCCGGAGACCTAGGTCTGCTCCCAGGTTCGATGACGTTGCCCTGCAGGCTTTAGTAGAGGGAGCAAGAGCACATAAAGAGGTGCTCTTCCCTTCTTCAGGGATGGTGTGGAGATGCCGGAGTTGGACTGGGGTGGACAAATGTAAGAAATCACACAACACCAGGTTATAGTCCAACAGCTTTATTTGAAATCACAAGCTTTCGGAGCGCTGCTCCTTCTTCAGGTGAAGTGGAGAAATGCATAAAGACACAGCTTATATAGTCAGAGAATCATGTCAGATGTTTACAGGTAACCTTTCCAACTGCCATTTATCACGCCTCGGCAGAGAGATAATCACAGCAGTCAAAGGTGTGAATGGTTTGGACACCATTCACACCTTTGACTGCTGTGATTATCTCTCTGCCGAGGTGTGATAAATGGCAGTTGGAAAGGTTACCTGTAAACATCTGACATGATTCTCTGACTATATAAGCTGTGTCTTTATGCATTTCTCCACTTCACCTGAAGAAGGAGCAG
>NC_140998.1:141528076-141630576 GCF_052327205.1 Somniosus microcephalus
GGGAAGGCGAGAGAAGAGAAGAGAGGAAAGGGAGGGAGAAGGGGGAAGGCGAGAGAGAGAGAAAGGGGGAAGGCGAGAGAGAGAAAGGGGAAGGCGAGAGAGAAGGGGGAAGGCGAGAGAGAGAAAGGGGGAAGGCGAGAGAGCGAGAGAGAGAGAGAGAGAAAGGGGGAAGGCGAGAGAGAGAAAGGGGGAAGGCGAGAGAGAGAGAGAGAGAAAGGGGGAAGCGAGAGAGAGAGAGAAAGGGGGAAGGCGAGAGAGGAGAAAAGGGGGAAGGCGAGAGAGAGAAAGGGGAAGGCGAGAGAGAGAAAGGGGGAAGGCGAGAGAGAGAGAGAAAGGGGGAAGGCGAGAGAGACGAGAGAGAGAGAAAGGGGGAAGGCGAGAGAGAGAGAGAGAGAAAGGGGAAGGCGAGAGAGAGAAAGGGGAAGGCGAGAGAGAGAAAGGGGGAAGGCGAGAGAGAGAGAGAAAGGGGGAAGGCGAGAGAGAGAGAGAGAGAAAGGGGGAAGGCGAGAGAGAGAGAAAGGGGAAGGCGAGAGAGAGAGAAAGGGGGAAGGCGAGAGAGAGAGAGAGAAAGGGGAAGGAGAGAGGAGAGAGAAGGGGAAGGAGAGAAGGGGGAAGGCGAGAGAGAGAGAGAGAAGGGGAAGGAAGGGGAGAGAGAAAGAGGGAAGGAAGGGGAGAGAGAGAAAGGGGAAGAAGGGGAGAGAGAGAGAGGGGGAAGGAAGGGGAGAGAGAGAGAGAGAAAGGGGGAAGGAGAGAGAGAGAGAGAGAAAGGGAAGGAGAGAGAGAGAGGGAGAAAGGGAAGGAGAGAGAGAGCGAGAGAAAAGGGGGAAGGGGAGAGAGAGAGAGAAAGGGGGAAGGGGAGAGAGAGACTGCTGGATTTAGTTTGGGATTAGCCTGGAGAGAGAGGGGGGGGTAGGAGCGCCTCAGGCCTGGCCCGATGGGACCGCTACGAAGGAAGGAAGGAAGAAGGCGAGCTCTCCCTCCCTCTCCCACCCCCTCACTCTTTCCCTCCCTTACCCTCTCTCTCTCCCTCCCCCTGTCTCTCCCCTGCTTTACTCTCTCTGCCTCCCTCCCCTCTCCTCTCCCTCCCTCCCCCCCCCCCCCCCCCCCCCACTCTCACTCTCCCTCCACCCCACCCTCCTCTCCCTCCCCCTGTCTCTCCCTGATTTGCTCTCTGTCCCTCCTCCCCCTCTCTGTCTGCCTTTCCTGAGAGCTCGGCCGGTGCGCGGTCTAGCGCGTGAGGCCCGGCTGGACTCACTTTAGCTGAGGTCGTGCTCCAGGCCGCCGCCAACGTTGACGCGCGTGTTGACTCCAGCCCCGCCAGCCTTTACTAAGATGGTGGTGATGGCTACGCTCGGCTCAGCCCCGCGCCGCCAGCCTGTACCAAGATGGCGGCGATCGCGGGGCGGGGCGGTGCCTAGCTTGGGCGTGGCTGGAGAGGCCGAGGCTTCGAGGCCTGCAGGTGGGGTAACCCTCCAAGGTTGCGGCGCCCGGCGGAGGCAGCGAGTCAAGAGGGAAAAAAAGGGTGAAAGGTAGGAAAATTAATCAGCTTAGAAAAAATATTTACAAATTAATTTACTTTTTTTAAAACAATTTCCCCTCCACACACAGAAAGTGGGAAAAATAAATCAATAGTTAGAAATCAAGATGGCGGCCACTCACCTCAGCTCAGAAGGATTAGGCCCGCCCACACACACAATGAACCCCCCCCCCCCCCCCTGTGATGCACCGATTGGTCAACATTCACGTCACTCAACGCTAATAAGCAGAATTTTGCAGTTTTTTTAACCTTTTTTGTATACTGTCGGAACAATTTTTGTCTGACCAAGAAGTAAATACACCTATTAGACTCCCCTAATGATAAGCTTTCTTTTGACATAACATGCGTGTAGGTACGCTCTATAACTTTTGAGTGTATGACAGACAGACCGCTTTTTATATATATCGACTAGCTGGGGAGCCCCGCGTTGCGAGGGCAATTTTGGGCGCTTGGTCTCCCTGCCCCTGTGTCCCCCCTCTCCCTGTCATGTCCTCTCCTTGTCCTATCCCTCCCTCCCCTCCCCTCTCTCCCTCCCCTCCCCTCCTCTCCCTTCCTCGCCCACCCCCACCCCTCCCCTCCCCTCCCCCGCTCCCCCACTCCCCTCTGTCCCTCTCTCCGGCCCCTCCCCCTGCCTAGCACCTGAGGTCCGGTGCCGTTGCGATAGCGGCCGTGCGGGGCCTAGCGCTTAAGGCGCGGTCGGGTTCTGAGGCCGGGACGGACCGGAGCTGAGGTCCCCCGCGTATCGCGCGGCTGATGGACGGCCGCTGCGGGCGGGCGGCGCATGCGCGGTCAGTGCGGGCGACGCATGCACGGTCAGTGCGGGCGACGCATGCGCGGTCAGTGCGGGCGGCGCGAGGCGGCCCGCGGGGAGCAGGCAAGGGCGGCTTGGCGGCCGTTAGCGAGCGGGAAACTTCGGGCGGCCCGCCCGCGCTCCATCCGCGACACCGTGAAACCTGAGAGGGGGAAGTAGAGAGAGACAGAGAGGGAAGAGGAGAAGGAGAGAGAGGGAAGAGGAGAAGAGAGAGAGAGAGGGAGAGAGAGAGAGAAATTTTTTGAGCTTCAGGCCCCGAGTCCCCCCTGCGCGAGGGTGAGGAGGAGTGGGGGGGGGTTGCTAAACACAATATAAAACTCAAATAAATTGTTAAGCTAATTCCTAACACACAATTCAAATATTTACCTTACTTCCCTAACACACTGAAAGTGTGGGGAAAAAATCGTGAAAAATCAAGATGGCGGCCACTCACCTCGTTCAGAAGGATACGGCCGCCCACACACGCACCGATTGGTCGACCGGTCAGGTCACCGAAGCGTAGGATTGGTCAATCGTCGAGTCACTCGACACTCAACTGTAGGAAGGAACCCGCCGTCCGATTGGTCGACCTCGACGTCACACGGTCGCTAATGAGATGCCAATGAGCGGAAGGCTGAATGTTTTTCGGATACCGCGGGCGGATTTTTGTGCGGCCGAAACGTAAATACGCCTATGACCGGTCCGGAATCGCAAGCTTTCTTTTGAGGCGACGCGCGCGTCGGTACGCTCTGTAACTTTCAAATGTATAGAGAGCGGACAGACAGACAGACAGACGAGCCGCTTTATATATATAGATGATGCCTTTTACAATGGATATGATTGTATAATGCAAATTTTATGGTAAAATTATTTTTTAAGTACTGGTGACTAACAGGTAATTGATTAAAATTCAATTTTAAAAAGTGACTTGATTTAATATTCAGAAACAAACAGATTAGGCAAGTGTCAATTCAGTAATGTGCCCAACATGAGTCAGGTTTCCTGCCTTGCCTCTGCCTGCCTTCCCTCCAAAAACTGCTGACTGGCTCTCTGATTGGCATCCAATGTATGGCATCCAATATATGGCTATCAGTTGAGGCTGGGGGTCAAATCTGGGTCTCTTGGTCATGCGTAAAACACTTTAGCATTGTTGCTACTGATCTGTTACATCAGTATTTTCAATATCAGCTGATGGAATTAGCCTGAACAGTCTATTGTGATCATTAGGTCACTCATAATGGCATGTGACAGCTTAAAAGGAACAATATTTGACTTTTACATCATGGAGCATCAGAGAGTTCTGCAATCATCCAACTCCTCTCAGCTTCAGCAAAGGACAGTGTTGATTGCCAAAGAATTGGTGTGGATATTACTGCACTGAGGGAAACCAATTTTCTCAGTAGGGACAAGGTTCTAAAAGTTGGAACTGGATGTATCTGGCGATATGACAAATCTACTAACACGTTGCATCACAGGGGTTGATTTTATGATCCATAATATACTTGTGCGATCCAACATATTGCATAATTAGTGAAGCTAATAGACCAGATCAGCCTCAAGAAAATCTGATTGCTATAACCGAGCCTCTGCACCAACTGTGACCAGTGACAATATGAAGAAGAAACAGTTCTATTTTGCTGCTGTTGCTAAAATTTTGCAAGCAGATAAACTTATGGCAACTTCAATTTATGAATTGATGCTGACACATGGCATTGAAAATATAAATAGCAGTGGACTTCTTTTGCTCAGAAAATGTCTCCAATGAAAACATTCCTTCAAACACACAACCTTTCACCAACTTGAAAGTATCAGACATCTTGAACGCATCTATGCTCAAGCATTAAAATTTTGTTGACTGCGCCATGTTTGGCAACTAAATAGACAAGAAGTCAAAATCACTAGGTCTCAGGTTATTGGACTGCTCCTTGCATGATTAGGTCCAAATTGCAGCCCAGCCTCATCGACAAAAAGTAACACACAAATCATTTATTGGCTCAGTGATCCAAATGTATAGCAACATGATCAAAGCATTAATTAACAAACAGACACCAAGCAATGAGAACATTAATGTTGAGGCTGAGTGGATGATTTGACATAAAACTGTGTACAGGCTGCAGCTGACACCATGGATTTTTTTTTCAAGAAAAGAAACTTGACTTGAGATTGTTTTGGCAGAACAGACGCAGAGCCAGCCATACTTCTCCACGAGAAGCAACATCCACATTCGGAAACATTGGCTGATCCCAATTTGATGTCAAGCAATAAGAAAGGCTTGTGCAAGGTAGTTCAGGCCAAGTTGTGACTTTGAACACGCTTTTCCGGGTATCTGGTCTTGAACTACTGACTGTATCAAATGATTTGTTAGGTCAATAAAGACCGAATGGAGGTTTATGTTCTATTATCTACATTCTTCTTGCATTTGACCTGCAACAAAAGGCATGTTGGTTGTTCTGCACTTTGCCATTCTTGAATTCTACTGCCCACAACACTGCTGATTGAGAAGTGCCCTGGGGAGAGTTTTCTCTGCATTGGACGAGAGGGAGATGGCTCGATAGTTACATACTCCTACTTATTCCCTTATTGTTGTATATGGTAAAAAATAGTTTAAGATCTTAAAAGTTAAAATTCTTTAAGATCTTGGGGAAACTGCACCACCTCTCCAGATTAGCTGAGCTAATGAAGCTGCATAGTTAGAACATGGTAACCACATTGTTAGACCTCTGCTGATATTCCATCACCATCAGCCATACTGAACTGAACGCCATAACCAAACTTGGGAAGCGTGCAATCAAACAACTCTTCTTGTTGATCAGGAGGTGCTTGCTTGCATCAGAATGGCCAGTGGGTCATGTGGCAGACAAAGGGCAAGACTGGGGGGTCAGCATGCGATCAGGCTGCACAATAAACTCAAAGTTTGTCGTAGTCTCGACCTGCATTGGTTGTGCGCTCTGATACATTATGCATATCAAAAGAAGGACCACATTACCAATTGCATGGTGCCAAAAAAAATCGAACCGCACTTAAAAACATTGTTGTTATTCAGATGGATGACCGTAGATTTAAGTGTGTGCTTTAAGTGTGTGCTATCAGTGAGCTTGAAGCATGGTAAGCATTGGTGGATGGCAGGGGAGTATTTTAAGGACACACACGAGCACAATCTGAGACTGTGTGGCCCTGACTCTCAGAACTGGGGGATGCTTGTGGTAGTCTGACTAGAATGGCATTCAGCACTATGACACACAGTGGACCAACTTGGAAATGGAGCACTAGCAACTACAGCAAGAAAAACAGTTGCTGCGGAAACAGTATCGACAATCGTGGCATTCTAATGCGCACACAGGGAAATCCTATGCTTCATGGATTGGACTACACAGTTATGAGTGCGCCCAAAGGAAACAAATAATTCAACCAGTCCATCCATCAAAGGATTACCAGTTATTTTAAATATTCCTGGTAATCTGTTTATTTCTTGGGGGCTTTTTGAGAGGGAAGGTGAATGGAAACAAAGGATTATTCAAACCTCACTGCTGTTATAAGTGCCTTACATAAATATGCAGCTATATTTGGTGCTCAAAACTTGGGTAGTAGTGCTTTTGCCTTCCGTATCACGATGTGCAAGTGTTCAATCCACGCTGCCAAAATACTTCTAAACATTATTGTGCAACAAGAGGAAGGAATGTGAAACGTAACCTTAAAAAGCAATTAAATACACCCTTTATTGGTTCGGTTACAGTTGGAATCCCCCTTATTCACATACCTAGCGTGTCAGCCTAATTTATATGGAATTATCTAAAGGCATCGTACACTGACAAATCAGATTTAAGCTCCTAACTTTTGTTTTAATTTATGTTTTTAGTTTAGAATTTTGGACTCTAGCAATAGTCAGCAGCTTCAGGAGTGGAGCAGAGAAAATTGAAAATCCATTTTTTTTAAAGTGTTGAGGGAGAAATTTGGCATATTTCCTACATTCTGTCCCCTTAATGTTTCCTGTTCACTTCAATTCAGTGGACGCCTGTTATCGGCAATAGGTGGGGACAGACACGAAGGTTACAACATATCAGGAATGCAAATTACATGAGGCATGACATTTACATAATTCATGAGACTGTCAGGAATTTGCTTACGTGTGGCTTTTGCCCACACATTTTCAAAATGTGCTAAAGACATTTAGCAATACAGTGTCTAACCAACTTCCTAAACGTACTATCAAAGCACTGCAAAGAGTGTTGTTAGCAGTCACTTGTTCAGGTATACAGGTTTGGTGTATGCTCTGTGTGCAAGTATGCATGCAGTCTTGTGTGTTAATAAATAACCATCTTAAATTTTGATATGAGTTCCTTACATAGTTTGTGCCATTTATATAGAGAAAGAAGGCCTCCTCCAGCAAGTAAGGGATCAATTGTTCATTTGCATTTTTTAAAACTGAAATTTGCATATACTGGTCTCCACTCATTCACATATTTCATCTTTTCTGTAGTGGGTGTAGGTTAGATAGGGATTTCGCCCATTTGTAAATATTCGTACTTACCGTTGATAGATGACTGGGTTGAAATACATCGGCCCTGATTTTCTCCCAGCCGTCGGGCAGGTTTTTAGGCGGGCGGGGGCCGAAAATCGCAAAAATAGGGGGTCGCGACCCCCCGCCGCCTGATTCCCCGCCCCGTCCGACTTTCGGACTGCCGTTTCTCTCCGACCCGAATCAGTCCCGCCCGCCGCTGGCGGGACTGGCCGTCTGGACCCTAATCAGCAATTATTGGCATGTTTAATGCCATTTTAAGGGGCCCTTGCTATTTTCAAGGCTTCCCCACGCTAAACACGCCTGCGGGGAACCCCGCTGATGAAACCTGGCGTGAAGCATCCCGGCTTGCTTGCTCTCAGCTGCAGGTCATTCGGGAAAGCTGAGATTTAATCGGAGAGCATTTGTATGTTGAAGGACCTTGTTGCAGGCTTGGGGCTACTTCAAGGCTTAGGCACAGCTGTGGAAGGTTGGAGCCTCACACACTTCTCCTAATGTGATCTCCTGGGAAGCCCCTCTCGCCACCCTCACTCAGCGCTTCCTCAGCGGAGGCATCTACCAGAAGCATGGGACGCCTTTTTTTCCTTCCCTTCTCGCCATTAGAGGATCTCCAGCAGCAGAGGCGGCAGCAGCAGAACCAGGAACAGCAGGATCAGCAACAGGAGCACCAGGCTGCTGCTCACTCACCTGAAGCTGCACAGGCCAGAAGGGGCCAGCGCTTGGAAGTGGCTTGAGAGCACCTTGCTGCACATTAGGGGGCCATGGGGACCCGTATCTGCACTGGCAGTCCTACTCAGAAGGACTTCCATGAAGGTCTGGTTTCTCTGTTCAATAGATGGCCATCGCTCCTCAAGAGATGTCATTCTCTTATGAGCACTCACCATGTTTTCCATACCCTGGCGACTTATCTCCTCCATGGAGGTTGCCAACCTTTCCATGGTGATGCGTTCATGTGCCAATGACTCCACAAAGGCTCTGCTCATGGTCGCTATGGACTCCTTCATCCGCTCCATACTCGCAGCGACCCTGGAGACAAAACCTGCCGGAGACGCCTGCATCTGTGCATGGAGATCCATCACCTCTTCTCTTGCGGATGGACCCAGAGGCAGAGGGTCGACATGCAGCGCAGCTGAGCTGAGCTGGCAGAGTCCTGCGCCCTCCGAAGAGGACTCTCCACTACTGTCCCGGTCTCCAGAATCTGCTGAGGCTCACTTGTGAGCTGTGAAACACCAGGTGACTACACTACTCTATGTCCCGAAGGTCCCCCCGAGGTGTGAGTGTCTGCGCTGGTGCTGGGTGCGCTTACTTCTGCTGACGCTGCGCCCTCAGAGGTTGGAGCTTCCTCTGAGGCGTCTGGCTGCACAGCCTCTTCCTCCTCCACAGTGGGGACGGGGGCTCTGGATGGTCCTGTGGGGGAGTAGAGGAAGGAGTTAGAGATGTGATGCCAAGGTTACATGCACATTGGATTTGGCAGATGTTCATAAGTCCAAATGATGTAGCTTCAGAATCATAACAGCGACTCATGCTATGTCAATGAGAGAGATGGCAAACTATTCTGTCACCAGCTTGCGGGACTGCCCCCGTCTCTCCTTCCCCAACTTCCACGGCCACATCAGCCCCAACAATTTCCAGCACTCCTTCCTCCCAGGGGGTCAGGTGGGCTACTGAGGGTGGGCCTCCTCCAGTCCTGGCTCGCTCTCTGTTGTTGTGAGTTCTCTTTTCCTGCAATGAGGGAGACAAGTGGAGTTTGAGTGAGAAGGAAGGAGTGAGTGTAGAGATTGCATAGCATAGATACTTAGAGGGAGACAAAGATGGTGTGAGGCTGCAAGACCAAGGGCCCTCCCTGTGTGTTGTCAGCTGTGTTCAAAGCATCAGAGTGAGAGGGAGTGTGAGGGCTGCATGGTGGAATAGTTATGTGACTGAGCATAGAGAGAGAGGAAATGGGTACGGGTGCATGGATGTGACTGTGAAGTGGGATGTGGAGGAAGAGAGTGCTAAAGCTGAGTGCTAGTGGAGAAAGGCAATGGGGATCCGGCTGAGGGTGTTGGAAACTTCATTCTTGCTTTTCCTGTACGGTGAAGGTCATGGAATCGTTTCCGACACTGTATCCAGGTTCTTCTGGTGACTTCCAGCGAGTTGACATCTGCTGACGCCTGCATCCATGCAGCCTTGGTCTCAGTGGGAGGCCTCTTCCTGCCTGACCCAGGGAAGAGGACCTCCCTGTGGGCCCTAACCCCATCCAATAATGCCTGCAGTGAAGCTTCATCGAATTTGGAGGCAGCTCGGGGTCTGGCACTGGCCACAGCTGCTGCAGGCTCCTCTGCCATCCTGTATGGTTCGTTTGGAAGCCAACAGAGGAAGCAATGCTTGCTCTGGACCTTGAAAGCACCACGAATGATGACATCATACTGTGGGGCTTTCTGACTGGAAATGGACAATTAGCAAGGCTGCCCACACGCTGGAACTTAATTGGCCACTTGAGGGAAAAATGCGTGCCGCTGGCTGACCCATTTTTTTTCAGGTCGGAACCCCACATTCGGGGAACCCAACCATTTCCCGCACGATCCAGAAAATCGGGCCCATCCTCTTTGTATACATTCTGTTGGAAACTTGCATCACCTGTGTATGCAGCTACACTGTGGGTCTCCTACTTGCACATTGTGTGGTTGGATACCAGTTTGTGTCTTATTTCCCGTGCTTTACCTATCTACTGAGAGGTGTAACTTAGCAGAGAATTGATGGTATTCCACAGAGAAGGAAAGTGAGAATGAGAGTCACCCAGTGTCACACTAGCAAGCCATCTGCATTCCCTTTTGGTCAGGAAATGGCAATTGGAAAACCGACAGAGAGGTCTCCTCCTGGAACATGCACCTTTGGGTATGTTAGGATAGCATGGCATTGGGCTCGTCCGTGGTTAAATAACCCGCTGAAACTTGCTGTCCAGGCTCACGCATGAGGAATGATACTCTGGGTGACGCACTGGAGTTCAATGTGGGGAAGTGTGAGGTCATCCACTTTGGACCCAAGAAAGATAGATCAGAGTGTTTTCTAAATGGAGAGAAGCTGGGAACTGTGGAGGAGCGGAGAGATTTAGGGGCCCAAGTACAGGAATCACTAAAAGCTGGTGGATAGGTACAAAAAATAATTAAAAGGTTAATGGAATGTTGGCCTTTATCTGAAGAGGGCTGGAATATAAAATTATGTTACAGTTGTATAAAACTCTGGTTAGACCCCATTTGCAGGCACATGGGAACACCACCACCTCCAAGTTCCCCTCCAAGTCACACACCATCCTGACTTGGAAATATATCGCCGATCCTTCATCGTCGCTGGGTAAAAATCCTGGAACTCCCTCCCTAACAACACTGTGGGAGTACCTTCACCACACGAACTAAAGCGGCTCATCACCACCTTCTCGAGGGCAATTAGGGATGGTCAATAAATGCTGGCCTTGCCAGCGACGCCCACATCCCCATTAATGGATAAAACATTTTTTAAAACATTTTTTATATAGAGTACTCTGTTAAGTTCTGGACCGCACTTTAGGAAGGGTATATTGGAGGGGGTGCAGTGCAGATTCATCAGAATGATACCAAGGCTAAAAGGATTAAATTATAAGGAAAGATTGCACCGACTAGGCTTGTATTACCTCGAGATTAAGGGGTGATCTAATTGAAATGTTTAAGATGATTAAAGGATTTGATAGGGTAGATAGTGAGAAACTATTTTCTCTGGTTGGGGAGTCCAGAACAAGAGGGCATAACCTTAAAGTTAGAGCTGGGCCATTCAGTGTGATGTCAGGAAGTGCTTTTCACACAAAGGGTAGTGGAAATCTGGAAAACTCTTCCCCCATAAAGCTGTTGAGGCTGGGGCATCAATTTAAAATGTCAAGATTGAGAGTGATAGATTTTTGTTAGACATAGGTATTCAGGGATATGGAACCAAGGCAGGTAGATGGAGTTAAGATACAGATCAGCCATGGTCTAATTGAATGGCAGAGCTGGCTCGAGGGGCTGAATGACCTACTCCAGTTCTGATGTTTCTTCCTATGGTCCTACTGGAAGGCTGTTGGTGTATCTTTGCCATGAGTCAGCACCTTCAGGAGAGGCGATTCAAAAGGATGGAGAAAGTAAAAAAAAGTGTAGTGACTTCCCTTTGTGATCGTGCTAGATAAGTTACTGAGATGGGGAGCTGTGTAGGAACCTTCACTGGGCTGAAGTTACCTTCAGAATGTTTTAATGGAGTTGAAACAAATGTTGATATTAAAGTACATGGCCTAGAAATTCAGTTGTTAGCGCCAACCGCTAGCGCCTTAGGAGGAGGAGAAGTGGGGCGCTAGCGCCCGGGCGCGGCGCAATCTGCGCCTCTCGCGAACTTCACTCAAGATTTAGCAGCGGCGCTAAACCGCAGCGCCCGCTCAGCTGCGCGCACAGATCCTGACGTCATTTCATGGTGCAACGCCCTTGGTGCGCCCCGAACTGGAACTTCAGTGGCGCCGCCCTTCTTTGCGCCTGGCGCCCCCAATGACTGGTAGAGGGGAACGGTTCCCAGTCGCTGCGGGGGGTGCTATTTAAAGGGAACTCCTCTTGCATTATAAGTGGCAGCCATTTTGTGCCAATCCTTCTGTATGAGAGACAGATATTTGGAGAAAGACAAAGGCAGAGAGCTTTCTGCTTTGACTCTGCGCTCGCACAGATACTTCTGGCTTCAGGCCAGAGCTTTGCACTTGGATTTCACTTTCAGTGCCATAGCCTTGAGTCGCCACATATAATGGGGGCTGCAATGGGTGGAAACGTTGGCTTTCTGCATTGCATTCAAAGGGATCAGAGACGCCACGAGAGAGTGCCAGTCATGGCCAGACGGAGAAGGGCCAACAGGCGTCGGCACAGGAGGCCTTACCCACCCAGGGTATACCGCCAGCAGTTCTCATATCTGAACATGCCTGAGGAGCAGTGTGTTCGGAGGCTGCGATTCAGAAGGGAGGTGGTCACTGAGATCTGCCACCTGCTTCGCAGAGATCTGCAGCCACAGCTGAGGAGCAGGATGTCTCTGTCGGTGGCAGTGAAGGTGACGGTGGCTCTCAACTTCTATGCCACCGGCTCCTTCCAATCCGCTACTGGGGACATTGCCAACATCTCCCAGTTCGCGGTACATTGCTGCATCCGCCAGGTGAACAATGCCCTTTTCAGAAGGAGACGTCAGTATATCTCCTTCCCCATGACCCTGGACAAGCAGCAAGAGTGTGCAATGGGATTTGGAAGAATAGCGGGCTTCCTCATGGTCTAGGGCGTAGAACTGATAAACCAGCAATGGTCAGGCCTTGCTTCAAGGCTGCAGTGTGCAGGGCATGGCAGCCAAACAAATCGACCCTCCCCCTTTAAGAGCTGACCGGCGCCAGCGTGTCTGCCTTCATTCAGAAACTTGCCGCACCTGCGCTGCGCCCGCCCTCGGTGTTAGCGCCTCGGCATGCTGGCTTAGCGCCTTATGATAGTCGTGCATCGCCTGCTTTAGCGCAGCAGCAACCTCTTGGGGCGATGCAACTGAATATCGGCGAAGGTGGTGCTAAGTTGCGCTGGGCACTAAATTTAGCGAACGCCTGGCTGTAGCGCCCCAAACGTGGCTATACTGAATTTCTAGGCCCATGTTTTTAAAAGACAGTGACTGAAATAGTAAAAGGGAGCTTAAAGAAATCTGCATGTGTAGGAAATCCAAAATAAATCAGTAACATTTTAGATGCTGACCAAACGCTTGTGTATTCCTGGCATTTTGTTTTGTTTTTAAACACTTAGGCCTAGAAATTCGGTGGGCTGCGCCACCAGTTAGCGCCCAAAGAGGGCACTTGGTGGGTTTAGTGCCACTGGCCACGCCTCCCGCGAAATTTAGTGGGGCGCTAATGGCGGCGTTAGCCGTTAGCGCTGCGCCGCCACCAATGACATCATCGGTGTGCGCAGCGCCCCGCTACTGCCCCAATCGCGAAATTTGGTAGCGCCCCCTGCTGTAACGAATTGCGACCGGTTCAGGGGGGCCTACCTGCGGCGGTAGAGGCGCTGAGGTGAGGCGCGGCCATTTTTTTTGCTAGCCGCCTGCCAGCACCTCTTCGCGCAGCCGTCCCCGGCCTCCTGAGCGCCCCCCCCCCCCCGCGTTGTGCCGGCTGTCTCCCAAGAGCCCGGCACATCTCCTCTGTGCTGGGCTCTTTTGCCGGTACTCGCGATCTTAGATCGCGCTGCAGCAGGCCCCTCCCCTTTAAGAAGGGGAGGCAGGCCTGCAGTACCGCAGCGCCCCGCTGCGGCACGTTGCACTGCGAACTTCAGTTGCAGCGCCCCAAGACGGATGCGGGGCGTCTCGAGTAGCGCCGCCCTTCCGTTTGGGGCGCTCAAACTGAATATCCGGCTGGCGCTCGCGACTCCTTCCAGGGCGGTATTTCCGGCGCCCTGGCGAGACTTGCGCCCCAAATGGGGCGCCACCAAATTTCCAGGCCTTAAAGTCCAAAATCAAAATCACATTTTTCTCTGTACATGTGAAGAGTTCAGGAATTTTTAGATGTGCAGAAACACATTAATAACACCCTTTCGTAATTGATGATCGATGCCATCCCAGGTTTCCAGAAAGGTGGAAATAGAAGTCGTATTTGACATGGTCATTCGACACAAACAGAAACCATTCGCCATGCTTAAGAGTCTCCTAAAGTAGGCAACTGTGAAATTTCACACGTAGTGCCTTGTCGGCCCAATATGTAATGGACACTCTCTGTAGGGACACACCCCGTTTACTCTATTCCATAGTCCTTAAGGTATTACTGATATTTAGCAGCTGAATCCTTTGCAGCTTACCAGCACAGAGCTTTGTTGAACTTCCCACTCCTTATCCCAGTCGCACCATCTTACCAATTCAGGCATTGCCTTTGAGCATTATCTGGTGCTGACTGAATGAATGAATCCCAGCTCTCACTAATAAGCCAGACTGGCTCATAAGTCATCAGTGCTCTGAAGCACTGCGGGGCTGGCTGGTTTAGAGCTCGCCTTGAGCTAGGAATGCCCACTCTGGTTAGATGCGTTCCTGCAGGTTTGATCACCTGATGCTAGATCAGGCGACATTCACCCATTCTGGTCCCGTGTAATTGCCTACCTTAACTCCCCGTGAGCCGGTTACTTTTTAAAAATAAGTGTTTTTACACACTGGCATGGGCAGACAGGTTACCAGGAAATTTCCCAAGTGCCCCACAAATGGTTCCCTACCATTGTACTTTCTGATCCCTCTCCCCGCCAGCCCCCAAGAGTTGTGCTCTCTGATTTATGCCCCCCTCCTCTCTTTTCCCCCCTCCTCTCTTTCCCCCCTCCCCTCCCCCCCCCCCCCCCCCCCGAGAGTTGGGCTCTCTTGACACCCCCCCGCCCCCTAGAAAACGATAGAATTGGGCTGCATCTGTAATCCGGGAGGGTGGCAGTCATGCCACACGTACAGGCACCGGGAGCTAAAGGGTGAGGATTTAAATGCCATTTCACCCTCCACTCCAATGAAAAATGACAGGGGGTAGGGGGAATTGTTCTGAGCAGCAAACAAAGTTCAGCACTTGTTTTCAAACACTTCATTCCCAAACTGACCTGAAAGATCCCTCACAGGTAGGCTACAGATTCAGGGAAAGATGCAGCAAGGGTGAGGGAAGAAGCAATGGAAATTGGCTGCTGCCAAAATACAAACCGCTATTATTTGGGAACTTTGCTGCCTATGGTGCTCAAGAGGTGCTCCAGTGCAGCCTAACTTGCTATCGTAGACCCACCCCTGCACAATGCACTGCAAACATTTGACCCAATAACCAGCCAGGCCTTGTCCCCAGCCCCTGTACATGTCCATGTAAATTGACCATGTTGCAATTCTTCGAACCAGGCTGTGCGGTGCTGGCACCACTACCCGCCTGCATAGGATCAGGAGTTGGCTATTTAGCCCCTCGAGCCTGATCCGCCCGCCATTCAGTGAGTTCACGGCTGATCTGTGACCTAACTCTATATGCGCACCTTTGCCCCATGTCCCTTAATACCTTTGGTTAACAAAAATCTTTCGATCTCCGATTTTAAAATGAACAATTGAACTAGCATCAACTGCCGTTTTGCGGAAGAGAGTTAGTTTCCCGGTCGGTAAGTATCCACCTCCTCCTCCTCCATCACCACATGGTGAGTAATAGGCCGCTCTGCTTGGTTAGGTTAAATTCCATTATCGCTGGATATCTGCCACCCTTGCGCAACTCACTGGTCCATTCATGTGTAGTGAATCAGAGCTGCTGCGGACTGGCCTCCGCACCTGCCCATCAAAGCTCCGTCTTCTCTCATTGGTACAGTGACACTGCCCATCAACTGTACTTCCCTGTCTTTGCCCGGGTTGCTCACAGCAGTGCCTAGGAGATCGATCCCCAATTTCAGGAGACTCCCGGACAATCGGAGGGTTGGCAACCATACATAGAGCAATGACTCAGTTCTAATCCACTATCGCATCATCTTGGAATCAACTCGATCCTAAAGGGGAATTGCTAATCTAAATTCTGTCCTCCCCCGCCCCCCCAAAACCAATCAAGACGTTCATTAGTTTGGAATGACCACTGATGAGAGGAGGTTTTGAGCCCTTGCTCAGTGGACAGCAACTACCAGGAGCTCCTCTCAAACTACACAGTGAGCAACAGAACTAACTGGAAGATGTGTAGCTGACTACAGCATGGACACACACCCTACCCTATTGAACAGTGGTTCCACTAGTTGGAGTTGTGGAGCTTCAGCAACAGCTGCTTGCCTTTCTGGGCCCGATGATGTCAGCACCAATCCCTTAATATATGAATCATAGCCAACCTGCAGCTAAACCTTTTAGCAGCTATTTTTCCAAGCCACTTGATTCTTCACCAGATATAAAATGCACATCTGACTTCGGCATGATGGGAGAACCTATGCAGGTTGCGATGTTCCAGTTACTTCGATTTAAATATCCAAACCCAGTACTACATACCATGATACCCACTGCAATGATTTAGTCTAGGTCTTCATGTGAGGGACTTTGGCAAAGAGACATGCCCACTGAGAGGTTGATTCCCCTTCCGGGGTGTTAAGGGACAGGTTGGCAGAGGACTGCCAACTGTCTCCCCTTATTCCCAAAATTCACCTCACAGCTCAGTCCCATACTTTTCACATGAGCAATAGGGGCCCTTTTATTTCATGCCAAGCAGTGCCCAGCCACGAAGAAGAGCTGTTGGAATACACATCTTGTGTGCCACAAGCTTAACTTACATTTGGACTTTGCTGTCATTGAAAAAAGACTAGTGTCCTTCACCCCTTTTTCACGACGGTCCTGAAACTCCACCACTTACCAATGTGAATCAGCAATTAAAGAGGTACCCCTTGTACCTTCCAATCCATGTGTTACAGGTCTCCACTTGATCCATAAAAAGCAATACTGCACTTTGGGAAGAGACTTCCACCGCACATCGCACTGCCTAGCCCAATAAACAAAATGACCAGTAGAGTACACTAGGTTCTCTGGTGAGTTCACCAACAACTCGGTATAACCTGAATAAATGAGCACCACAATTCTTTCCAAACTGGCTGGAAAAGACAATCTGATGCTGTCTCTTATATTGCCATCCAGCATAGGAACATAGGAATTGCAAGATGTAAAAAAGACCACGGTCTATCTAGTTTGCCTTCTTACCATCCTGGTGTTCGCATGAAACAATAATGGAGTTGTTGATTAATCATGGAAATCAATCTCTAGCAATTAGTCTACAACAGACCCAGCATGAAGTGAGAAAACCCCTAGTGGTAGAAAGATTTTGGGATCATAGGCCCAAAATCACCTGTTTCTCCAACCATATTATGTTTGCCATGTGTCAAACATATCACATAGGACAACATCAAATACAATGGACGGCAGTAGACAACTTTATCTTGCACCTCTTTGCAAGGGGAAGCTAAATAAGTACATGAGGGAGAAAGGAATAGAAGGTTATGTTGATGGGGTTAGATGAAGTAGGGTAGGAGGAGGCTCGTGTCGAGCATAAACACCAGCATCAACCAGTTGGGCCAATCGGCCTGTTTCTGTGCTGTAAATTCTATATAATTCTTTTGAAAGCAATAGGTTCAATGGGAATCTCTTCCAATCTTAGAGGATTCTTGGAGCTGGAGTGCATATCCCAGATAAAATCCAAAATTTGGTCATGTACTCCTGTAGCTTCTTCATTAGGGCTGCATGAGTCACTAAGATGAAAGCCTTACAAAAATGAATGAAAACCGGGTAAGCGGGTTTCCCTTGAGCCGTAAAACATTCTGAGAGCTTGTTTAAAGTCCCAATCAGTCTTGCACATAAATCAAAAGTGAAATCCAGCCTGTTCCCTTCACAATCATAAGATAGGTACAGATAAGGAAGATTATTCATCCCATCAGGAAACCGATGGGATCGGGTACAATGGAGAGTAATATTGGGGCGAAGTATAACACCGGTGTTCCACCCAATCCCGTTGGTTTCCCGCTCTGCGAGATAGGTTAAAATTACGACCCCCAGCAGTCTGTCTCGTGTATCCCTCTAGATGTTGAATGCCTTGCTTGTGTATTAATGAGCAAACCTGAACACACTAATGGCATCACAAGTGGAGCAAGATGATTGCTACAAGAAAAAATTGTACGGTAAAGCCCTTGGTTTTAATGTGCTGCAGAAGAATCATGAACAGATATTTATGTTGTGGTTATTTCTAATTGTGAATATACCTGTAATTGGCCTGTCCCGTGGAAGTAAAACCCATATAAGTGTGTTTTACTTACCGTCAGCCCCAACTATGATTGTCTTAATAATTGGCATGTATTGGGCAGCAGTCTGTTCAGTTTCTACTGCATTGACTTCACAAGGGACAAGCCTCGATAGAGCAGCACCTCTAACAAATGCAAAATGCTGCGGATGCTGGAAATCTGAAATGGAAACAGGAAAATGCTCAGCAGATCAGGCAGCATATGTGGAGAGTGAGTTCTGATGGATGGTCATCAACCTGAAATGTTAACTCTGTTTCTCCCACCACAAATGCTACCTGACCTGCTGAGTATTTCCAGCATTTTCTGTTCTTATGCCTTTCTTAACAACACTGTTTTGATCGAATGGCCAGTAGAACTCCAGCTCACCCAGAAATTTAGCCTCTTTTGAAGCACATGCCTTGAAAAAGTTAATGGGGGTTACTTTGGTGAAAGGGTGAAAACTGGTGCTAAATGGGTGCAGTGCCAATAAGACGCACCTTGTTTGAAAGTCTGGTTTTAGCACACAATTTTGGGCCTAATTGCTGATTGCCATAATTTGAACTTGCCTGGAGACGCTAAAACAGACACCTGCAGGTTTAACACTCGCGCGCTGATTAGAAGCACTTTTCATGGAGCAGTATATGTGGGCTCCTCGCACCCACTTCCACTGAAGATGTGGAGTGTGCTGGCTGACACAGCGACAGGTTTCAAAATAGCTCAGGGACCGAGGAGAGTGCACAAAGGTTCTCGGACGTGGCACTGGAGGTCCTGGTGGAGGAGGGATGTCCTGTGCTCACGGGGGAAGAAGTCCACCTCGCCCTCCTGTCCCTCTCCTGCAGCAGCTGGTGTTGCTCTGCCTGGTCTCATGTCCTCCTCCCCTTCCTCCTGCAGACCAAGGGGGACCCCTAGCAAAATCCCCATGACCAAGCACTCCCTTTCTAGTGACTCCTACAAGGTGTCCAGTAAGGTGGAGTAGCACAGCACTCACTCTTTTTAGGTGAAGTCCTCAGAATTTCCTGAATAAATGTTGGTAGCATTGGTGAAGTCTTGACAAAGTGTCCCAGAAAGTCTCCCGATGTGTTTCAAAAGTCCTCTTTAAACCTCCAGCAACAAGTGAACAGTAAAAGGTGAGTATGCCTTTAAGTAGCGTTTGAAATATTCAGCAGAGACTTGTTTGCTCCTATTCAGCTGGTTGCTGTTGAGCAAGGGAATTAGGTCAAGTGCTAGCCACCAAAATGCCATGCAGCCTCTTCACTAGCGGGCAATTTAAGCAGCAATCAGCCCCTTAACGATCCTCTGAGCGGCTGTTCCTTGTGCAAGCTTCAACTCCTTTACCAAGATGGTGTCTTGCTCTAAACATGGGCTCAACCGGCGTTTCAGCTCAAGACCCCAACTTGGCCACCTCGGAGGCTCTTTAACGCCTAAAGTAGCTTTTGAAAATCACCCCAATGCGCCTTAAACAATGCATGCTAGTGATTTTATTTTTGTGTGTGTGCGTAAAACATAATAAGCTATAAATCCTAAACTTTATTTTAAAAGTTTAACAAAGGATTGTAGTTGATCCTTTATTCTCTTTGCTAGGCGTCACCACAGCGATGTTTGTGAAATCACGCAGACGAGGCTCCGGGCGTCAGTTCGAGACTTGAGGTCTCCTAAGAGATCATCAAAGTCAACAATTGAAGAAGACTTGAAGAAGCTAATTAATCTCGATAGTCCTCCCCCGGACACTGGAAAAGATGGGAAGGTATGCAAATTATAAGCTTTCATACTAAGTTGGTGAGGAAGGTGGACTTGGTTAAAACTTCCCAGCTGTGCTCATTGCCGCATTCCTTTGCTAAGAATCTTACTTTTTTTCCTTCAAAATATTCCGACTTGCTGCTAACTTCTTTAAGTTTATTTTACATTAATTCAGAACAGTATTCAACTTTATTGCTGATATTGTCGATATCCCTTTGTAATTTTTAAAGCTGAGAGTGCTGTTAAAATACTGTTAACCTGAGATTACAAGTTTCCTGCAAAAGAGAGAGAGAAAGAACATGGGAACAGGAGGAGGCCATTCAGCCCCTCGAGCCTGCTCCGCCATTCAATGAGATCATGGCTGCTCTGCGATCTAACTCTGTTTACCTGCCTTTGGCCCATATCCCTTAATACCTTTGGTTAACAAAAAGCTCTCAATCTCCGATTTAAAATTAACAATTAATCTAGCATCAATGCCGTTTGCGGAAGAGAGTTCCAAACTTCTACCACCCTGTGTGGAGAAGCGTTTCCTAATTTCACTCCTGAAAGGTCTGGCTCTAATTTTTAGACTATGCCCCCTAGTCTTAGAATCCCCAACCAGTGGAAAGAGTTTCTCTCTATCTACCCTATCTGTTCTCCTTAATATCTTGAAAACCGATCAGATCACCCCTTAACCTTCTAAATTCTAGGGAATACAACACTAATTTGTGTAATCTCTCCTCGTGACTTAACCCTTGAAGTCTGGGTATCATTCTGGTAAACCTACGCTGCACTCCCTCCAAGGCCAATATATCCTTCCTAAGGTGTGGTGCCCAGAACTGCTCACAGTACTCCAGGTGTGGTCTAACCAGGGTTTTGTACAGCTGCAGCATAACTTCTACCCCCTTGTATTCTAGTCCTCTAGATGTAAAAGCCAGCATCCCATTAGCCTTTTTGATTATTTTCTGTACCTGTTCATGACATTTTAATGATCTATGTACCTGGACCCCCCAAGTCTCTTTGGACTGCCTCTGCTTTTAGTCTTTCACCATTTAGAAAGTACTCAGGATCCTTTTTAGGTCCAAAGTAGATGACCTAACAGCTGCCTACATTGAAATCCATTTGCCACAGTTTTTTCCATTCACTTAATCTGTTGATATCCCTTTGTAATTTTATGCTTCCATCTACACTGCCGCCTATCTTTGTGTCATCTGCAAATTTAGATATATGACTTTCTATACCATCATCTAAGTCATTAATAAATACTGTGAATGGTTGAGGCCCCAACACAGATCCCTGCGTGTGGGATGCCACAAGTCACCTCCTGCCAATTTGAGTACCTGCCCATTATCCCTACTGCCTGTCTCCTGCCGCTCAGCCAAGTTCCTAACCAGGCCAATAATTTGCCCTCAATTCCGTGGGCTTCTACCTTAGTTAACAGTCTCTTATATGGGACTTTATCAAATGCCTTCTGGAAGTCCATATAAATAACATTCATAAACATTCCCCTGTCCAGTACTTTAGTCACCTCTTCAAAAAATTCAATCAGGTTTGTCAGGCATGACCACCCTTTCATGCTGGTTCTCTCTGATCAACTGAAAATTTTTGAGGTGTTCAGTCATCCTATCCTTAATTATAGACTCTAGCAATTTCCCAACAACAGATAGTAGGCTAGCTGGTCTATAATTCCCTGGTTTCCCTCTCACCATTTTTAAACAGCGGAGTGACGTGCGCAATTTTCCAATCTAAAGGAACAGTTTCCTGAATCGAGAATAGTTGAGGTTCCTGAATCGAACATAGAAGTAAATGCTTCGGGAAGTTAGTTATTGGGTGGGGTCCTGCCATGTGACTGGAGATGGCTTTTAATGTAGTAACTTCAGAGGTTTTGTTTTTGGAGCCAGGTTTTACAAAGTCACTTACTATTCCATGTGTAACTTCGCCAGATGATTGAGGTTTGTTGCAAATGCTTCCCGTCTAGCAGTCTCCCTTTTTGAAATTTGCATGAACACAGTATCTGGTGAATGCTTCCAAGGAGCTTGTAAAATAGGTTTTAGACAACGATTCTACAAACTTCACATCTCAGGGCTGTGACAGCCTCTCTGTGAAAGGCTGTGTGAGGTGATGTCTGCCTTCGCAGAATGCCCCTGTCTAGTTTGAGTATGCAGTTCTCAAGTGGCAGGAAGCATTTCCAAGCATTTTTGTCAAAAGTATAGAGCACAGTGCACGCACAGCCAGTGTTCCATTCAGGCATCCCTGACTGATGGAACAATTCATTCTCTTTGCGGCAAGAAATTTCTGTTCAAAAGAAAATTAGTGAATATTTTTCTCGGTGAAAGATATCCGTCGTTTTATTTTCCCCACTCTTCTTACCCAGTGCCAGCATGAAGCACTCTCAGATTAGGTAAAGCACAGTTGACTGCAGAATAAAGCTTCCTTTTCTCTGCTTCAACAATGTGCCTTAACTCCAACCGCAGCAGAGCACAAGTTTGAATATTTCTGTTCCCCTTAGCTAGCCTCTCCAAGCAAGATTGAAGATTAATGCTCACTTAGGTTTTGTTTTGTACTGTGGACTTGTTCCTACAAAGGTCTCAGCCCACAGTCCATTCGTTCAGGAACTTTGTAGCCAACAGATTTTCATCTCCTCAGTCTGAGCTGATTTTGAACCCAGGCCCCACAGGCCCATAGATGTTTTCTTCATTTAAAAAAATTAACCATAATGGTGTGCAAAGAATTATATAGAATAAACGGTTTCCACGTTATAATTAGCCCCTGTATTAAAGATGTGTCCTTCCCCTGTGTGTATATGCATGTTTGCAAGTATATAAAATATTTTTATTGTGGATTCAATGACTTCACATTAAACGAGAGTTGGGAATGTGTAGAGGTTAAACTAAACATTACGACCAAGTTTCCAGTGTAGGTTTCATCACATCTGACTCAGTGAATGACCATCTAGTGGGTAAAAAGAAAGAATTTTAATTTCGTATAGCACCTTGAGACATCTTCGGGAGATTCCAGGGTGCTTTACAGGCAATTAATTACTATTGATGTGTAGTCACTGTTGGTATGTAGGTAAACACAGAGCCAATTTGTGCACAGCAAGGTCCCACAAACAGTAAATAAGATGAATGACGAATTTGGTGGTGTTGTTTGAGGGAGGAATTCTCTCCCTGCTCAATTTCAAATAGCGCAAGGGATCTTTAATATCCACCTGAGCAGGCAGCTCTGGCCTCAGTTTAACTTGGCACTCGCTTTAGTAATATATTAAATTGTCAACCTAGACATGTCTGTCTCTCTCTCTCTCTTTCTCTCTGTCTTTTACTTTTGCTCTCTTTTTCTTCTCTTTCTGTCTCTCTCAGCCTTGGCTCAGTGGTACCATTTTCGCCTCAGGGTCAGAAGGTCTTGGTCAAGTGCCACTCCAGAGACTTACGCACATAATGTAGGCTGACACTTCAGTGCAGTATTTGAGGAGTGCTGTACTTTTGGAGGTGCTGACTTTGGTTAAACCAAGGCCACGTCTATCTTCTCAGGTGGATATAAAAGATCCCACAGCACTATTAGAAGACAACAAGGGAATTTCTTCCAGTGTCCTGTCTAACAGCTATCCCCTCAACCAACACCACTAAAACAGACTATGCAGTCATAGAATTACATAGAATCTACAGCATGGAAATAGGCTAATCAGCCCACCCGCTCTATGCCAGTGTTTATACTTCACACAAGCCTCTCCTATTCTAATTACCTCTTCCCAACCTGCGCCTGTTTCCCTCTATTTATTCTTCCCTCGTGTATGCATCAAGCCTCCTTAAATACATCAATGCTCTCTGCGTCAGCCCCTCCATGTGACGGAAAGATCTACATTCTCGCCACTCTTTATGTGAAGAAATTCCTCCTGAATTCTTTATTTGATGTGTTAGTGACTACCTAATATTTATACTGCCTTGTTCTGGACTCAGCAACAAGTGGAAATGATTTCTCCACGTCTACTCTATAGAATCTCTTCATAATTTTAAAGGTCTTCCCTTTTCCAGAGAAAAGTAAAGTGCCCCAGCCTGCTCAAGCTTCCCTGATAGTTGCATCGTCTCAATTCTGGTAACATCGTTGTCAATCTGTTTCTGCTTCAACATTCTTTTTGTAGTATGGAGGCCAGAACTACGCACATTTCTCCAAGTATGATCTAACCAAGGTTTCCTATAAATCGAACTTTGCCTCCCTGCATTTGTATTCTATTCATCTAGAAATGAACCCCAGTACTTTGTTTTACACTCTTTATGGCCTTATCAATTTGTGTTGCTACTTTTAGCTATGTCAAGTAAAGTGGTCATGGGACCTTGTTGTGCTCAAATCAGCATTTCCCTACATCACATCAGTGACTACACTTCAAAAAGTACTTTATTGGCTGTGAAGCACTTTGGAACGTCCTGAGGTCATGAAAGGAGCTATATAAATGCAAGTTTTTTTGCTTCCTTCTCTCTATTACTGTCTTGTCTGTCTGCCTGTCTGGCCCTGCATAGAAATTACAGCACAGAAAGAGATCATTTGGCCCATCACATCTACGCTCGTGCCAGTTCATCCACATAATTTGTTTTAAATGAACAGGTTTGATCTGTAAAAAGTCTCGTGTTCTAGGTTGAGAGAGACTATTCAAGTATAAATGAGAGCAAGAAAGGGAGCGGGAGAAATAAATACTGAAAAGGTGCATTAATAGAGCAAGTACTGAATCATAACATAATTACTCCATTTTAAGAGCTTGGTTTGGTATAAGTTGTAACATTTGTGAAGGAAATCGTAATGTGACAAGAATATGCTTCTGTAAATGAAAAATTAACCCTTTTTTTAAAAAAATGTGTACCTTCGATTTCCCGTAGTCTCAGGCAGTTCAAAGTTTGTGTCATTGATGCACGGCACGCACTTGATGATTAAGTTTTCTGTTCTTTATCTCTGATCTGACCCACCTTCATTTTGTCCTGCTTTCTTTTTGTCTTTACTTAGCCTTCCCTCCCAGGCACGCCAACCGCGAGGAAGCCATTGCACCGGACCCTGTCTGATGAGAGCATTTACAGCGGCCAGAGAGAGCCTTCATTCTCCAACTCTCATGCGGCACTCCTGGACCAGGCCTTACCTAATGACGTCATCTTCTCCAGCACCTATCCCTCCCTGCACTACACACTGCCAGGCCGTAAGCATGGAAAGTCGATAAAATCTCATCATGGTGGGTAGTGCTCACAGGCCCCTCCTCTTGTTTTGTCTGAGTAAAGCAATCTAGTGGTTTACTTGCTACTTTTATTGGGTCTAACGGGTTTTATAATATGATTTTTGCCCTCCTCCCCCTGAAAGCGCAGATATGTTTTGGGTTGCAGTTGTGCTGGAGCTAGACGCCCTCTGGTACCTTTCCAAAATGGCTGCTGCCAGGTTTGAGCTTCTGCAGTGAAAGTCAGGATACCATTCAACCGCAAGGGCCATCACCACCAAGGCCTATGCCCAAGATCTACACCTTCCAGCAGTGGTTGTTGGATAGTGAGCGGGAACAGGAACCCAAGCTGATTTTTGCCCAATCTCCAAAAATCCGGAGGCTCTTGCAATCATTTGTAGCTCCTATATTGCCACCCTGGCTAAGATTAGTTCATAGGACAGACCAGGATTGAATCTGGGATTTGCAGCCTGAGCTTTTGGGTTAAAGGGGCAGGAGGGGCAGGAGGAGGAAGCTACCTAACTTGGATTTAAGGTGGCCCTGGCTTGGCCCTTTTTGTCGCAATCAAGGCAGTGAACAGACCCGAGCACCCTTCAACTAGGGTCTGTCTTTATGTAAGGAAAGTAAAATCCACCTTTTAAACTTTTGTTATTCTTCCGAGTTTTGATTGGTCACCAGTTTGTCTAGTTAATCCTTCTGTAGCTTAAAAAGCTAAATTATATCCACGATCAGCAGGAAGAAACTGAGCAGAAAACATTTTAAATTTCATTGTTACATCAGCTCGTTAAAGTGGGGCGATTAATAAAATCAATCTAAAAATGGCCACCAAACTGCTGAGGTCAGGGTGTTTGTGTTGATACATAATAGTCAGTACGTGAGCATGCAGACGTGTGGGGTCAAGCTTTTAGATGACATTGTTTAGCCTCCCATCCTGTCCTCTCAATATATCGAAACTATGACTGATTTTCTCACTGCTATGCAGTGTCCCAGGCCAATCAGAACTGCTGCTGTCTCTCCTGCCTTGGCCATCCCGGCACCCTGCATAACATCTTATTTTGTCCTGACTACACGCATGGGCATTGATTTTGCTTTTCACCTGATCTGGTCTCAGACTCTCACTCTTTATTCTCTCCTGTTTCACATAAGCCTCGCTCCTTCCCAAGATCTGGCCACAAAAGTGGGGGGGGGGGGGGCGCAGGCGGGAGAGACGAGCTGGAGAGGAAAGAAACAAGTTACCTTGCATAATTCTAATAAAATAAACGAATGAAATGAAGGAGCGGGTGAGTAGCACACAGACAGTAGATTGCCTGCCTCATGACAAGATGGTTGCAGGGTTCAAGCTGCGGGGAGTGAGATACGAGGTAATCTAGAAGTGTTTTCCATGGAAGTAACATCCACCTTACCCACTGGAGGTGGGAGAGGGGAAAGAATGGGAGAACTCGCCTGCCGCTCTCTGACGAGGAACACTGCAAGCAATTCCTACAAAGAACGGAGGGAGAAAATAGAGAATTAAAAAAAAAAAAAATAATAATAATTTTTCTGGTAAAAGATGGAGTGTGAAGATCATTGGACCTTGGATTGGTCCAGTTTTCTAAATCCCATTTTAAATTAATTCATGGGTTTGCTGGAGTTAAATTATCTGGTAATGTGTACTTGCAATGTTTGGTTAATATTTTACTCTTTATCCTTCAGTTGAATTTTCTGCGTCTGATGGTTCCCTATCCGATATTCATGAAAGGAGACGACAGCCACTGCCAGATCCAGGCCTTATGCCCCTGCCAGACACTGCCATGGGCTTGGAATGGTCAAACCTTGTGGATGCTGCAAAGGCGTTTGAAGGTAACAATGTGTGTGTATTTGTGGCAGTTGAATACTTGTGAAACTGCAGAATCTCATTCCTCATTCACCAGCAATGCGCACCATCCTATTTACCACGGTACATTGACGATCTAAAAACGCTTTCACATTGTAGCTCGGTCCGGATCCTGGGAGAACGACACTAAATGGCCTCCCCGTTGTTGCTCTCCCGTTTATATATTTGAAATTTACCACTGGTCTCTTCAACTCCAATTGGATACATGGTGACTGATCCTTCCGCATTGGTGCGGTGTCTCGCAGTGTTAAACAGCCACAGTAGGGTCTGTTATCTAGATATATCATAGAATGATACAGTATAGAAGGAGGCTGAAATAAAAGCAGAAAATTCTGGAAATACTCAGCAGGTCAGACAACATCAGTGGGGAGAGAAAGAGAGTTAACATTTCAGGTCGATGACCTATCATCAGAACTGTGCGGAGGGCGTCTGATGAGTCGCAGATGTAGGTGGGAAGAGACTGGACAAGAGGAGAAAAAATAAAGTCGAGGTAGGAAGCAATCAGTTCCGTGGGGCAAGAACAGGATGCAACGATGGGTCTACCAGGGCAGTCCAGTCTGTTAATCTTGGAAAGGAGGTAGAAGTGGGCTGTGCGGGGTTGGGGGACTATGAGGTTGGCGGCCGCGGAGGGAAGATCTCCAGAGGAGATTAGGTCAGTGACAGTCTTGGAAACGATGACTTGATGTTCTGTAGTGGGGTCATGGTCCAGGGGACGGTAGGAGGAGGTGTTGGAAAGTTGGCGTTCAGCCTCCCCAAGGTAGAGGTCGATTCGCCGATGTCACGCCGGCAGTTCGCAATGAAAAGATCTAGAGAGGGTAAGAGGCCAGGGGGAGGAGTACAAGTAGAACAAGAATTCTGAAAATGGGAGAAAGGGTCCGCTGTGCGGGTGGAAGACTCCTGGCCAAAGAAGTGGACACGGAGGCGAAGGCGACGGAAAAAGAGCTCAGCGTCGTGCCAAGCTCAAAATTCATCGAGGTGGGGGCGTAAGGGGATGAAGCTCGGGCCTTTGCTGAGGACTGATCGTTGGGGTCATAGAGGGGGAAGGTCAGAGGGATAGTGAAAACACAGCAAAGGGTGAGATTGGAAAGAGGGATGGGGTCAGGAAAGAAGGGGAAGAAGGATCCGGAGGAGCGTTGGGATCCAAGAGTTGTTGAAGCTTGCGATCCTTGACACCTGAAAGGAACAAAAAAAATTTTTGTTAACACACCGGATGAGGCGAAGGATGAAATAGAACTGTGGACCAGGACAGCTTTGAGATAGTGAGAGTCGGTGCTGTTGAAGAGAAAGGTCGAGAGTATGCATGCGGTTAAGCCTGGATCTCAGGATGCGGTGAGAGCAGTGGTTCGAGGAACGCTGAATATCTCGGAGATATCTGTAACCCTGGGTGGATCCAAAACATGAAGGATGGAATTTCAGTTGGAATCCATGTGCAATAAGTCGGAGCCAGAGACAGTTGCTGAGGAAAGAAATGTGGCTGTGAAAACAAATCTTGGCAAATTCCTGATCAAACACAAGAGGAGAAACCG
Organism: Somniosus microcephalus; assembly: GCF_052327205.1. NCBI lineage: Eukaryota > Metazoa > Chordata > Chondrichthyes > Squaliformes > Somniosidae > Somniosus > Somniosus microcephalus. The sequence continues at coordinate 141,555,980 of NC_140998.1, forward strand.
AAAGCAATGAGGGTAGACAAGGTAAAACAGACAAACGGAAATCCTGTCGGAGAGAAGAGCAGAACTTCTTCAAGGTGGACATTCCTAGACGAGAAGTGGCAGTGAATTAAACACTAACACAATAACAAAATACTGCGGATGCTGGAAATCTGAAATAAAAACAGAAAATGCTGGAAATACTCAGCCGGTCAGGCAGCATCTGTGGAGAGAGAAACAGAGTTAATGTTTCAGGTCTGTGACCTTTCATCACACCAGAAGGAGGCTATTAGGCCCATCATGCCTGTGACCTTCAATTTGCCCTTGAATTGTTTTCAATGGTACAGTTGAGTGTATGTTACATTTTACCAATATCTTACCATTGGAATTATGATTATTCTCAATTTATAACTTTTTTAAGCATAGCTCCAATGGCGATTAGGGATTTTGACACTGGTCCTGTGTGTCAATGTGCTTGTCTATTGACACTTTTGTTATAATACAAGCACACCGATGCTCAGCCCTTTAAACAGGCCACAGGATGTTTGCACTGATGTAAAGTATACAGAGGTTAGGTTGTTTAGTTTAAAGTGTGCAATTGACGGGAGAATCGCACATCATTAGTCATTGCCACTTGCATAAGGTCTATGCACCTATTGTGAAACTGATCACTGTGCAAATGTGAGCTTTGTACCCATTGCTCTGTACTGGTGTAAAGGAGGCCACCTCTAGAGTAGATTCCTATCTGCACCAGTTGAAGTGCATCACTGTACAAGTTCCAATACAGATTCCCATGCACTAAATTTTGTCTTTTGCTGAAATTGCATGTGACCAACATGACGACAAATAATGCAGAGTTTAATGAAATGGAAGGTAAAGGTGCAGCCTCAAGCAAATGGGATATAGAAACCACATCATTCAGTAGTCTTTGTAAACTGCAGTCTTGTGCTGTTCGCACACTGTCAGTTTCCACCACACAGTGACAGAACTGTGGAGCTGGCACAGGCTATTAATCTCTGACTGGAGTAGAATTGAACGATTAATGTAGGTGACTGCAGCTTTCACTGCAGTATCTGGGCAAAAAGGTAATATCAAAGAAAAAGCCTCCAAGCCAGTTGTGGAGTTTACAAGGTAGAGGGAGCAGTCTCACTCCAGTCAGTCATTAGACATGACTTGCCCCCATTAAAGCACAGATTCTTTGTATAAATGTCACAGCTGATCAATACATAAAGACAGTATCTCAGTACTGGGATATGTCTATTCTTATTGTTTGTTTAATACTCCAGTTGATTGCAAATGGCCTTTTCCACCCTTTCCCCCTGTTTTGTCAGAGCCTTTTCACTGCTGCTTAGCCTCCTCTTGTAAGCAGGGCATAAGAACATAAGAAATAGGAGCAGGAGTAGGCCATTCGGCCCCTCAAGCCTGCCCCGCCATTCAATAAGATCATGGCTGATCTGATCTTGGCCTCAACGCCACTTTCCCGCCCACTCCCCATAACCCTTGACTCCCCTGTAGCTCAAATATATGCCTATCTCCGCCTTGAATATATTCAATGACTCCGCCTCCACAGCTCTCTGTGGTAGAGAATTCCAAAGATTCACAACCCTCAGAGAAGAAATTCCTCCTCATCTCCGTTTTAAATGGGCGACCCCTTATCCTGAAACTGCCCCCTAGTTCTAGATTCCCCCACGAGGGGAAACGTCCTCCCTACATCTACCCTGTCAAGCCCCCTCAGAATCTTATATGTTTCAATAAGATCCCCTCTCATTCTTCTAAACTCCAATGAGTATAGGCCCAACCTGCTCAACCTTTCTTCATAAGACAACCCTTTCATCTCCGGAATGAACCTCGTGAACCTTCTCTGAACTGCCTCCAATGCAAGTATATCCTTCCTTAAATAAGGAGACCAAAACTACACGCAGTACTCCAGGTGTGGTCTCACCAGCGCCCTGTACAGTTGTAGCAAGACTTCCCTACATTTATACTCTATCACCCTTGCAATAAAGGCCAACATTCCATTTGCTTTCCGAATTACTTGCTGTACCTGCATGATAACTTTTTGTGTTTCATGTACGAGGACCCCCAGATTCCTCTGTACTGCAGCATTATGTAGTCTCTCTCCATTTAAATAATGATTTGCTTTTTTATTATTCCTACCAAAGTGGATAACCTCACATTTTCCCACATTGTACTCCATCTGCCAAATTGTTGCCCACTCACTGAACCTATCTATACCCCTTTGCAGACTCTTTGGCCCCGATTTTCGGCTTGTGTCGGGAATGGTCGGATTTCCCTGAATGTGGGGTTTCTGACACACAAAAAAGTGTCAGCCAGCTCCACACAATTTTCCCTCAAGTGGCCAATTAATTCCCAGCATGTGGGAAGCCTTGCTAATTGTCCAATTCGAGTCAGAAATCCCCACAGTATGATGTCATCATTCGTGGTGCTTTTAAGGTCCATAGCAAGCACTGCATCCTCTGAAGGCTTCCAAACGAACCATACAGGATGGCAGAGGAGCCTGCAGCAGCTGTGGCCAGTGCTAGACGCCGAGCTGCCTCCAAATTCGACGAGGCTTCACTGCAGGCATTATTGGATGGGGTTAGGGCCCACAGGGAGGTCCTCTTCCCTAGGTCAGGGAGGAAGAGGCCTCCCACTGAGACCAATGCTGCATGGATGCAGGTGTCAGCAGATGCCAACTTGCTGGGAGTCACCAGAAGAACCTTGGCATTACATCTCTAACTCCTTCCTTTACTCCCCCACAGTACCCTCCAGAGCCCCCGTCCTCACTGTGGAGGAGGAAGAGGCTGTGCAGCCAGACTCCTCGGAGGAAGCTCCAACCTCCGAGGGCGCAGCATCAGCAGATGTAAGCGCACCCAGCACCAGCGCAGACACTCACACATCGGGGGGACCTTCGGGACATAGAGTAGTGTTGTCACCTGGTGTTTCACAGCTCACAAGTGAGCCTCAGCAGCTTCTGGAGACCGGGACAGTAGTGGAGAGTCCTTGTCGGAGGGCGCAGGACTCTGCCAGCTCGGCTGCGCTGCATGTCGACCCTCTGCCTCTGGGTCCATCTGCAAGAGAAGAGGTGATGGATCTCCATGCACAGATGCAGGAGTCTCTGGCAGGTTTTGTCTCCAGGGTCGCTGCGAGTGTGGAGCGAATGGAGGAGTCTATAGCGACCATGAGCAGAGCCTTTGTGGAGTCATTGGCGCATGAACGCATCACCATGGAAAGGTTGGCAACCTCCATGCAGGAGATAACTCGCCAGGGTATGGAAAACATGGTGAGTGCTCATAAGAGAATGACATCTCTTGAGCGTTGGCCATCTGTTGAACAGAGAAACCAGATCTTCATGGAAGTCCTTCTGAGTAGGACTGCCAGTGCAGGAACGGGTCCCACTGGCCCCCTAAAGCGCAGCAAGGTGCTCTCAAGCCACTTCCAAGCGCTGGCCCCTTCTGGCCTGTGCATCTTCAGGTGAGTGAGCAGCAGCCTGGTGCTCATCCTGCTGTCCCTGGTTCTGCTGCTGCCGCCTCTGCTGTTGGAGATCCTCTAATGCCAGGAAGGGAAGGTACCAAAGGCCTCCCATGCTTCTGGCAGATGCCTCCGTTGAGGGGGCGTTGAGTTAGGGTGGTGAGAGGGGCTTCCCAGGAGCTCACACTGAAGAAGTGTGTGAGGCTCCAACTTTCTACAGCTGCTCCTAAGGCTTCAAAAAGTTCCCCCAAGCCTTGATCAACAAGGTCCTGTAGCCTGCAAATGCTGCCTATTTAAATCTCTTCAGCCCTCAGCGACCTGTTGCTGCAAGCAAGCAAGCAAGCCAGCCAGCTGTTTTCACGCCAGCTCTCATCGGCGGGGTTCCCCGCAGGCGTGTTTCATGTGGGGAAAGCCCCAAAGTCGCAACGGCCCCGGAAAATCTTCCTTAACAAGGTGATCATTGGTGATTAGTGTTCCGATGAGCAGTCCCGCCAGCGGCGGCCGGGACTGAAGCGGGGTGCATGGAAACAGCGGTCCGAAAGTCGGATGGGGCGGGGAATCGGGCGGGTGGGGTCCCGACCCGCTTTTTCGCCGATTTTTGGCCCCCGGCCGCATGAAAAGCCGCCCGACGGCGGCCAGAAAATCGGGGCCTTTGTGTCCTCCTCACAACTTGCTTTCCCACCTATCTTTGTATCATCAGCAAATTTGGCTACAGTACACACAGATCCTTCATCCAAGCCATTAATGTAGATTGTAAATAGTTGAGGCCCCAGCACTGATCCCTGTGGCACTCCACTAGTTACAGTTTGCCAACCGGAAAATGACCCATTTATCCCGACTCTTTGTTTTCTCTATCCTCTATCCATGCTAATATATTACCCCCGACCCTGTGAGCTCTTATCTTGTGCAGTAACCTTTTATGTGGCACCTTATCGAATGCCTTCTGGAAATCCAAATACACGACATCTATTGGTTCCCCTTTATCCACCCTGCTCATTACATTCTCAAAGAACTCTAGTAAATTTGTCAAACACGATTTCCCTTTCATACAATCAAGCAGAGTCAACATGGTTTTATTATGATTTTCTAAATGTCCTGCTATTACTTCCTTAATAATGGATTCCAGGCTTTTCCCAATGACAGATATTAGGCTAACTGGCCTATAGTTTCCTGCTTTTTGCCTCCCTCCTTTCTTGAATAGGGGTGTTATATTTGCGGTTTTCCAATCCGCTGGGACCTCTCCAGAATCCAGGGAATTTTGGTAGATTACAACCAACCCCTCCACTATCTCTGCAGCCACTTCTTTTAAAACCCTAGGATGTAGGCCATCAGGTCCAAGGGACTTGTCGGCCTTTAGTCCCATTAGTTTGCCTAGTACTTTTTCCTCCAGTGATGGTGATTGTTTTAAGTTCCTCCCTCCCTATAGCCCCTTGATTATCAATTATTATTGGGATGCTTTTAGTGTTTTCTGCCGTGAAGACCGATTCAAAATATTTGTTCAAAGTCTCTGCCATTTCCCTGTTTCCCATTATTAATTCCCCAGAGCAGAGCAGTGTAGACCTTGTTCCTGTGGTCTCCTCCTTCTCTCCCTTTCCCACCCCCATAGTAAACGAGGACATGCAGACCAGGAGAGCCGCTAAAACCTATCAGCTGCAACCCAAGAATCGTCTATGACCAGAGCCCACATTCAGGGCCAGCAGGTTTCAAGTTTTCCAAGCGACCGTGGATAAATGTAATAACTGAAAATGTCAAGCGTTCAAAATTCTAAATTGAACCAGTAAAAAAATGGCATTTATCAGTCAGAGACTATATAAACCATGTGATTTAGAAATACCATCTTGTGCTGTTAGCATGCTGTGTGACTTTTTTTAATGACACAGTTTCAGGCAGGCAAGCTGGAGTAGGACTGGTGAAAATCCAACGATCAATGCAGAAATCATCTGCTACAGTGGAGATACTGGGATTGTTGATGATTCACGACACACACATAGCATCAACCATAAATTACACCTTTATATCTCTCTCAATATTTTACTTATATTAGACATTGATGTTTTAAGATAAAGCCCCTCTTTTGAACACTCTTTGTTTGTAGATGTGTATTGAAAGATAATTACTCAGCTGTACTTGAACTTGTCTAATGCTTTCGTGTCTAATCAGCTCAGGGTCTGTCACACTGACGTGTCATGACTGTTATTATGTAGGCAAATGAGGCAGCCATGCTGCATCAGAAATATCCCACAAACAGCCATGAAATGGGTGACCAGTTAAACTGTGTTTTGGGGATATTGGCTCAAGAAGGAATGTTGACCAGGAAAGCTCGCACTTTTTGTTTGGCCCTTTTTTCTTCCCTCCCACATGGCAGCTGTCCTTCATTCTGCCAGTGCAATTCACACTTCATCTAGAGCCATCCTTTGTTCCTTAACCTGTCCCATTACCACCACCTCTTGCCTTGAATAGCTCTTAATGTCTCTCAATGTCTCTTAATCTCTCCTGCTTTCTATCCTATCACAGACCTTCCATTTTGTTCTTTCATCCCCTCCCCCTTTTCCCAGCCCCTAAACTTGCTTTCCATTTCCTGCTTTTTTCCAGTTCTGGCGAAAGGTCTTCGACCTGAAACGTTAACTCTGTTTCTCGCTCCACGGATGTTGCCTGGCCTGCTGAGTTTTTCCAGCATTTTCTGTTGTTAAGCAGGAAAGCTCCTTGTTCTTTAAGTAGTGTCATGGGATCTTTAGCATCCACCCAGCCCATCTGAACAGGCAGACAGAGCTTAATCTTCTCATGTGAAACACTTCCTCAAGCTGCCCTGCATATGAGCCCAGATCTGTGGACGAAACCAAGAACTTTATGACCCAAAACCTAGTTTGAACAATTAATTAATGTTTGTCTCACAATGGGCACATTCTTAAGTATCTTCCTTTCCAATCTACCATCACTGTTACTTCCCCACTGCCACGACCCCCCGCCCCCCCCCCCCCACCAAGATTTTTCCCTGAGTGTTACCAGTGTTACTCCCACTATTACCAACATGGGATGTGCTTTCACAGGGCAATCTAGCTGCTGTTTCTCCCCATAGTGAAGTTGCCCTGTGGTCCTGCAGTTTCCGGTCATGTAGCACAAATGAGAACTTGGCAAAAGCACCTGGTGCAGGTGCATTCTGACGCCCGCCATGGCTGATTCAGAGCAGCAGTTTTCTTCCGAGCACTATCAGATTACCTGTGTGTTTGCCTGTTGATTGTGCTGCAAGTTAGTTCTGAAGATTTGTACTGTGTAGTCTCGTGTTTTATCAACAAACTGAGAGAGAGACACTCAATTATTATGGCATGTCTTGATATTTAGAACTCTGAGAACTGAGAGTCAAACAATTCTCTCTTATCCTCCTGGGTGTATTAAATTCCTTAAGGCCCTCAGCGATCATAGATCTGTTACCACAACATCTTGAGAAATTGTGCTGGCATCTTGTTTGTGAGCCTGAGGCTTATGGGAAATTGTGTCTGTCATTTAGAAACTGGTCACATTTTCAAATAGTAAAAGCTTGGATTAATGGTGCTTCCATGATTTGACAGGCTTATCTGATCTCTGCTAACCCTCAGTGGAACGGATTAGTGCCTTCTGAAAATCTTTTGTCCCAGCTACAAGAGGTGGCCTAAGCAGACTCATTAATATGATATAGTTTGAAGGCTTAGCATATGGAGCGAGAGTGTTGCACAATGAATGTGGCATCTGGTGTACGAGACATAATTTTTATATTTCTTAGCAGTTGTTATGAGTTTCTTTACAATTCTTGCATTGTTAATGGTTTAATGGGACCCACATGCGCTTTTTATAGTAAAACCCTGATAATGCTAAAAATGATACGATGATCTGTCTGCTCTCAGGAAACGTGCAGGGATCAGCAGCATTTCCCATAATTTTTGAGGGCCCAGAAGTTCCACCGTACTCGGTATCAGTGGGTCAGTAGATCTAAGCAGTGATTGGGATCGATATCGAGCTCTGCTGGTTGCCTCCATTGTAATAGCACAGTAGAGAGCAGGAGCTGGCCATGAAGGGGATTGCAGCCATCACCCGACATCCTACTAATCTGTAGCACAGTGTTTGGCGACCCAGTGCACCCCTCACTTAAAATTCATATGCCTTGCAACATTGCACCTTATTTTACCCAAGTGGACACCTATGTTCTGTAGTTTTTATTAGAATTAATGCAGCATAACAAAAGAGGTAGTTGAGTTAATTATATATCAGTGCAAAATGCAATGATGGGTTTTGTTTTCTTTACTTCTCAAGCTTTGAGGTGGGAGTTGGTAATTCCCTGTATTGCATCCCAGTTGAGGGTGCAGTTTTTTCCCTCCGTGCTTGCAGGAGAGAATCTTCCCTGATAAATTTCCTGGGCTGGGGATCTTGTTGCATGGGGAATGTGAGTACACTTCTTCCTGTTGCCTCAGGGCATGGAGTTGTTGATATTACAGACACCATGTCACCAGGCCTCAGTATGGGGTCTTTTCCTCAGTGCAGCACTGAGACCTCAGTATGGGGTCTTTTCCTCAGTGCAGCACTGAGGCCTCAGTATGGGGTCTTTTCCTCAGTGCAGCACTGAGGCCTCAGTATGGGGTCTTTTCCTCAGTGCAGCACTGAGGCCTCAGTATGGGGTCTTTTCCTCAGTGCAGCACTGAGGCCTCAGTATGGGGTCTTTTCCTCCGTGCAGCACTGAGGCCTCAGTATGGGGTCTTTTCCTCAGTGCAGCACTGAGGCCTCAGTATGGGGTCTTTTCCTCCGTGCAGCACTGAGGCCTCAGTATGGGGTCTTTTCCTCAGTGCAGCACTGAGGCCTCAGTATGGGGTCTTTTCCTCAGTGCAGCACTGAGGCCTCAGTATGGGGTCTTTTCCTCAGTGCAGCACTGAGGCCTCAGTATGGGGTCTTTCGTCAGCGCTACACTGATGCCTCAATATACGAACATACGAATTAGGAGCAGGAGTAGGCCCCTCGAACCTGCTCCGCCATTCAATAAGATCATGGCTGATCTGATTGCTCCACATTCCCGCCTACCCCCGATAACCTTTCACCCCCTTGCTTATCAAGAATCTATCTACCTCTGCCTTAAAAATATTCAAAGACTCTGCTACCACCGCCCTCTGAGGAAGAGAGTTCCAAAGACTCATGACCCTCTGAGAAAAAAATTCTCCTCATCTCTGTCTTAAATGGGCGACCCCTTATTTTTAAACAGTGACCCCTAGTTCTAGATTCCCCCACAAGAGGAAGCATCCTCTCCACATCCACCCTGTCAAGACCCCTCAGGATCTTACATGTTTCAATCAAGTCAACCCTTGCTGTTCTAAACTCCAGTGGATACAAGCCTAGCCTGTCCAACCTTTCCTCATAAGACAACCCGCCCATTCCAGGTATTAGTCTAGTAAACTTTCTCTGAACTGCTTCCAACGCATTTACATCCTTCCTCAAATAAGGAGACCAATACTGTACACAGTATTCCAGATGTGGTCTCACCAATGCCCTGTATAACTGAAGCATAACCTCCCTACTTTTGTATTCAATTCCCCTCGCAGTAAATGATAACATTCTACTAGCTTTCCTAATTACTTGCTGTACCTGCATACTAACCTTTTGCGATTCATGCACTAGGACATCCAGTTCCCTCTGCATGTCAGAGCTCTGCAATCTCTCACCATTTAGATAATATGCTTTTTTATTCTTCCTGCCCAAATGGACAATTTTGCATTTTCCCACATTATACTCCATTTGCCAGATCTTTGCCCACTCACTTAACCTATCTTTATCCCTCCTTAGCCTCCTTATATCCTCTTCACAATTTACTTTCCTACCTATCTTTGTGTCATCGGCAAATTTAGCAACGATCCCTTCGGTCCCTTCATCCAAGTCATTTATATAAATTGTAAAAAGTTGAGGCCCCAGCACTGATCCCTGTGGCACACCACTCATTACATCTTGCCAACCAGAAAATTACCCATTTATGCCTACTCTCTCTTTCCTGTTAGCTAGCCAATCTTCTATCCATGCTAATATGTTACTCCCTACACCATGAGCTTTTATTTTCCGCAATAACCTTTGATGTGGCACCTTATCAAATGCCTTCTGGAAATCTAAGTACAGTACATCCACCAGTTCCCCTTTATCCACAGCACATGTTACTTCCTCAAAGAACTCCAATAAATTGGTTAAACACAATTTCCCTTTCACAAAACCATGTTGACTCTGCCTGATTACCTTGAGCTTTTCTAAGTGCCCTGCTATAACATCTTTAATAATAGCTTCTAACATCTTCCCTATGACCGATGTTAAGCTAACTGGCCTGTAGTTTCCTGCTTTCTGTCTCCCTCCCTTTTTGAATAAAGGAGTTACACTCACTATTTTCCAATCCAATGGAACCTTCCCTGAATTTTGGAAAATTAAAACCAACGCATCAACTATCTCACTAGCCACTTCTTTTAAGACCCTAGGATGAAGTCCATCAGGACCCGGGGACTTGTCAGCCCGCAGCTCCAACAATTTGCTTAGTACCACTTCCCTGGTGATTATAATTTTCTTGAGTTCCTCCCTCCCTTCCATTTCCTGATTTACAGCTATTTCTGGGATGTTACTTGTATCCTCTATAGTGAAGACCGATGCAAAATACCTGTTCAATTCTACTGCCATCTCCTTATTTTCCATTATTAATTCCCCAGGCTCACTTTCTATAGGACCATCGCTCACTCTTTTCTTTTTTAAATATCTATAGAAACTCTTACTATCTGTTTTTATATTTCTAGCTAGCTTTCTCTCATACTCTAAATTTTCTCTCCTTATTAATCTTTTAGTCATTTTTTGCTGTTTTTTATATTATGTCCAATCTTCTGACCTGCCACCCATCTTTGCATAATTATATGCTTTTTCTTTAAGTTTGATACTATCTTTAACTTTTTTAGTTAACCACGGATAGTGGGTCCTCCCCTTGGAATTTTTCTTTCTCGTTGGAATGTATATATTCTGTGTATTCTGAAATATCCCCTTAAATGTCTGTCACTGCAACTCTATTGACCTATACCATAACCTAATTTGCCAGTTTACTTTAGCTCTGCTTTCATGCCCTTATAATTGCCCTTATTTAAGTTTAAAATCCTAGTCTTGGACCCACTCTTCTCTCCCTCAAACTGAATGTAAAATTCAATCATATTATGATCGCTGCTACCTAGGGGCGCCTTCACTATGATGTCATTAATTAATCCTATCTCGTTGCACAATACCAGATCTAGTATAGCCTGCTCTCTGGTTGGCTCCAGAACGTGCTGTTCTAAGAAACTATCCCGAAAACATTCTATGAACTCCTCATCTCGGCTACCTTTGCCCATCTGATTTTTCCAGTCTATATGTAGATTAAAAACCCCATGATTATTGCCGTACCTTTCTGACAAGCTCCCATTATTTCTTCCTTTATACTCCATCCTACCGTGTGGTTACTGTTAGGGGGCCTGTACACCACTCCCACAAGTGACTTCTTGCCTTTATCATTTCTCATCTCTACCCAAACCACTTCTATATCCTGGTTTCCTGAACTTGGGTCATCCCTCTCTATTGTGCTAATACCATCATTAATTAACAGAGCCACCCATCCACCTTTTCCTAGCTTCCTGTCGTTCCGAAATGTAATGTACCCTTCAATATTCAGGTCCCAATCTGTCATCCTGCAGCATGTTTCTGTAATGGCTATCAGATCGTACTTCTTTATTTCTATTTGCACTATCAGTTCATCTGTTTTGTTTTGAATGCTATGTGCATTCAGATGCAGAGCCTTTAGTTTTGTCTTTTTTAGGGTTGCAAAGGGGTGGAAAGTTTCCGGTAAATTTCCGGAAATTTTCCATGGGAAGTTTAGCTTGGGAATTTTGGGAATTTTGCCCAAAAAAGCACATGCTAGCATAATATTGTTTTTTTTGTATTTCTTTTTTTTCCACAGGTCCTCTCTTAAAATTACTAACAGAGATGGAATCTTAATTATTAAGGAATTTCTTAATCAATATATGTTTATCTTCTTACTTGGCTTGTTTTAATAATTACAAGTTTTGTGTGTGACTGTGAACAAATGTGTCCTGATTGGTTGGATGAGCGATTAGCTCCCTCTATTTGTAATATTTGCATATCGAATTGTGATTGGCCTGCAGGCATCTGTAAGACTGCTATAGTTTTTTTAAGATCCAGGTTAGGGGTCCTGAGGGAAGTCATTTTGTTTTCTGCTGATGTTGTGATGATGCAGTAAGTAAATCAGACTTTATACCAAATAAACCAGTTACTTGTTGAACTCTGTTGTCCTTCAATTTAAAATATACAAAATAATACACTATTGGTGATGTAGCGTCGTGTGTGTACAGGTCATGCTTCCATCACATGGAGCATCAGCAAAAATGTACTCACCCTGTTGCAATCGTGCTGATCGACCGCAGTTCGACACAGAGATGAATGCCCTTTATTTCTCTGCATAGAACAATGCCACGTTTACCGTCGGATGTGTGGAAGCATTTTACCCCAGGCATTAAAGATGGAAAGACTGTGTACATGTGCAAACACTGTAGAAAGCCATATGTAAAGAATGCCACAAAGATGCAGCAGCATTTATCCAAATGCAACAACTTCACTCAAAGCTCACAGCAGTCAGCCCAGAGTTCCTCTGCTTCCATTCAAGAAGATGATGGTTCTCATTCAGCATCAGGCTCCTTATCATCAGCAACTCCTGGCCCACTTGGAAGGTTCTTTGATACAATGGATAACCATAGCCAGAAGAATGCAGATGAGTGCCTTGCTCGAGCTGTATATGCAACAGGCTCACCCCTCATGCTCACAGCCAATGTGTACTGGAAGAGATTTTTCAATGTTATTCGCCCTGCATACTGTCCTCCCACCAGACATGCTTTGTCTACTTATTTGCTGGAGGCTGAGTATACCAGAGTCCAAGGAAAGCTCAAAGAAACGATAGCGATGGCAGGCTGTGTTGCAGTTATCTCAGATGGATGGTCAAATGTACGAGGGGAGGGCATCATAAACTACATCGTCTCCACTCCTCTCCCAGTGTTCTTCAAGAGCACAGACACGAAGGACAACAGACACACAGGCACATACATTGCTGATGAGCTGAAAGCGGTCATCAACGATCTTGGATCACAAAAGGTCTTTGCAGTAGTTACTGACAATGCTGCGAATATGAAGGCTGCTTGGGCTCAAGTGGAGGAAGCCTACCCTCATATTACGTCTATTGGGTGCGCAGCTCATGGGCTTAACCTGCTCCTCAAGGACATCATGGGTTTGAGAACCATGGAAGCACTGTACAAGAGAGCCAAGCAAGTTGTTAAGTATGTCAGGGGAAAACAGGTAGTTGCAGCAACCTACAACTCCAAGCAAATGACAAAGAACAAGAACACCACACTGAAGCTGCCCAACAACACTTGATGGGGTGGTGTTGTCATAATGTACAACAACCTTCTGGAGGGTAAGGAGTCGCTGCAAGAAATGGCAATATCCCAGTCTGGGGATATGGAAACCACCATCAAGAAAATACTGCTGGATGATGTGTTTTGGGAGAGAGTGGTTAGCAGCCTTAAACTACTCTCACCAGTAGCATCTGCAATTGCTCAGATTGAAGGAGATGACGCTGTCTTGTCAGATGTTCTCAGGCTTTTTACTGATTTAAAAGAACAAATCAGCATTGCCCTACCCACATCCCTGCTGCTCAAAGCAGAGGAGAAGGCAATTGTTCAATTCATACAGACGCGTCAAGAATTTTGTGTCAAGCCGATTCATGCTGCAGCATACATGCTGGACCCAAAGCATGTTGGGAGACCAATACTTTCTGGAGAACAGATCAACAGCGCTTACAGTGTGATTTCTACCCTCTCACACCATCTCAATCTGGATGTGGGCAAAGTTCTGGGAAGTCTGGCAAAGTTCTCTACCAAGCAAGGTCTTTGGAATGGGGATGGGATATGGGAATCATGCAAGCACATCAGTGCACATACCTGGTGGAAGGGACTTTGTGCATCTGAGGCCCTGTCACCTATTGCATCGGTGATACTCCAAATCCCACCTTCATCAGCGGCCTCTGAACGAAACTGGTCACTTTTTGGGAATACGCATACAAAGGTGCGCAACAGGCTGACTAACAAGAGAGTGGAGAAACTGGTGGCTATCCAGGCGAACCTACAGCTTATTGAGCCAGATACAGAAGTGTCCACCACACAGCTAGACACTGACACAGAGGAGGAAATGGACACGTCAGAGCCAGAGTCAGAGAATCAGGAGGAGCAATGAGGAGTAGAAGACTCAGAAGACTCATGAGTAGAAGACTCAAAGGGACAAAATAAGGACAAATTGCAGGCTAAATAAGCCGACGCTCTTTTTATTTTATTTTAGATGGGTCTTTTTTGTGGGGGTTCAATAAAGTTCAAAATTATAACCTAAATAAAGTTTTGAAAGCCTGTTTTTATTTGTATGGAACAGTATGTCTATTTTGACGACAAAGATAATATAAGGGTCAGAGACAAAAACCATCAGTGTGCAAAAAAACTCAAAATTCCCATGGAAAGTTTCCTCTTTTTAAAAATTCCCAGAATTTTGCAACCCTAGTCCTTTTATTATTTTTGTAATCTCTAGCCTTATCTGTTGATTTTCTCTTAGATTTGTACACTCTATCCCTTCCTGTCATGGTCTGTTTATCATTTCCCATATTAATACCTTTCTCTCTTGCCTTGTCTCTAATCTTTGAATTACCACATCTTCCCAAATTTGATCCCTTGCCCCCACTATTTAGTTTAAAGCCCTCTCTACCGCCCTAGTTATACGACTCACCAGAACACTGGTCCCAGCACGGTTCAGGTGAAGACCATCGCAACGATACAGATCAAACTTTCCCCAGTACTGGTGCCAGTGCTCCAAGAATCGAAACCCATTTCTCCCACACCAGTCTTTGAGCCACGCATTCATCTCTCTAATTTTATTTACCCTATGCCAATTTGCTCGTTGCTCAGGTACATTATTACCCTTGAGGTTCTGTTTTTTAATTTAGCCCCTAGCTGCTCATACTCTCTCAGGTAGAACTAGGAAAGAGGTTCTGCTATGTCATTGGTACCTACATGGACCATGACCACTGGCTCCTCCACCTCCCAGTGCAAGTTCCTCTCCAGCCCAGAGTAGTGCCATCTTGACTCTCGTTCTTGGCCGCAGAGAACTGTATCTATCCCTCTGACTATGCTGTCCCCTATTATCACTACATTCCTATTAACTCCCCCCGCTTGATTGGCTTCCTGTACCACGGTGCCATGGTCAGTTTGCTCATCCACCCTGCAGCCACCGCTTTCATCCATACAGGCCGCAAGAACCTCAAACCTGTTGGACAATTGCAAAGGCTGAAGCCCCTCCATACCTGCCTCACTCACAGTCACATCCTCCTGTCACTGACCAAATCAGAAGACCCTATCCTAAGGGGTGTGACTGCCTCCTGGAATAAAGTGTCCAGGTAACTTTCCCCCTCCCTGATGCATCGCAGTGTCCACAGCTCAGCCTCCAGCTCATAACTCTGAGCCGAAGCTCCTCGAGCCGCAGACACTTACCGTAGACGTGTTTGTTCTGGATCACATTGACATCCAGGAGCTCCCACATCCTGCAGTCGCAACACATCACCTGCCCTGCCATCTTTATTGTGTCTTAATTTATTTATTTTTATTAATTAATAAACCCTACTACACCCAATAAGATTTATTACTGTTAGTAAATGTTACTAATACTAATGAAACCTTACACTTACTAATAAATTTCCTGGGCTTTAAAAGATAAGATAAGTGAGCAAAATACTCATCAACCAATCACTTACCCTTTTCCCTGTGATGACACCTTTTTATTTTTCTCCGAATGCAGTTGGGGGGGTTGCACAGAGCCAAACTCCCGCTGGTTCTCTGTCCCCTCTCATTCAGCTTTTTAACTCCTGCTCTGCAAACTCGCAGGTTTACACTCTGTTCCAAGCTGCACTGTCTCTCAGTGTAGCACTGAGGCCTCAGTATGGGATCTTTCCCTCAGCACTGCACTGAAGTGTCAGCCTAGACTTTGTATTCAAGTCTCTTGAATCCACAACTTTCTGACTCGGAAGAGTGATACTACTGAGCCACGGCTGACGCATATGGGAAATCACAGTTGTTGCATACTTCCCTTAATTGGTTTCCTCAAATTCCTCCCGCCTCTAACAGCCGACTTCCAACCACCAGTACTTCGCCCTTGTGTTATGTAACTCAAAAAATGTTCTCCCCAAACACAGCTCATACTTGCAGGGGCAAACTAGATAATGTTTATAATTGTGCTGCTGGGTGTTGTTCAGGTGAACACAGTATGAAAAATTCTCACACCCACCATTACACTTTACTGAAGTTAACACTGCTATTTAAAAAAAACTTAAGAACTTTTAAAGATGCTGGTGATGTGACTCCTTTTTATATATAAAAAAAAAAGTCCCTGACCGCTGTTGCCCAACTCTCTGCCTTCAGCTGACAGGCCATGTTGGTCTGGGCTGCAAATGTTCCATTCTGTGCCGAACCACTAGGTATTGAATTGTTATAAGAACTGGTGCTGCTTGTTTCTCCTTCCTCTCTCCCTCGTCTCCATAGTAGAATGCTCTGTCAGATGGAAGCTGTCTCATGCAGCAACCCAATTCAGAAAGCCGCAATCACCGTTGGAGAAGGGAAATCAGTTGTCAGCAATGGTTGAAAAAGGGGGGATGTATAATTATCTCCTGCATTCACACCTCCTGACAGTTGATCACCGCATGGCATCAGTAGCCACAGACAAGCCAGTGGTCCAAGCAATCTGCACAACTGGAAGGAAGCATTTAACAACATGGGCTAGAAATGTCTTCATTTATATCAAAAAATGTGTGCACAAGAGTAACCTTTACTTGGTTTTTCTTCATTTTCCAGTCCAGAGAGCATCTTTATTTTGTGTTGATGATTCAGACCACAGACCTGTCAGCTTATCCCTTGACAGCAGCAATCAGGCAGACAGGCACCCATCACCTCAGGCTGTACCCAGAAGGTGAGTCATCCTGTCTTGGGAGCCCATGAAATTATATCCCAGTTTGTTTTTTCTTTAGCTGTACTTTGTCTGTGTGTTTGTATTTATTTGTCTACTGACCCATAAAACTATACCAGCAGTGTGTATATAGACACTGTTACACGTTCCTATCCTCTTGCAGCCTCCTTTCTCCTACAAACAGTAGTCCTCGAACAATCCGAGTTTCAAACACTTTATAATTCACACAGCACATCTTTTAGCTTTTCTTACTTCTCTTGATTCTCACCCTTTTATGCTCAGCTGGCTGGGAAAGTCTCCTCCCACTCCAGTTGCAATTACCTTTTAAAGATGAGGATCTTAAAGGGCCATACCCTTCCTCTTAATGGTGAGGTTTCTTAAAGGGCCATACCCTTCCTCTTAATGGTGAGGTTTCTTAAAGGGCCATACCCTTCCTCTTAATGGTGAGGTTTCTTAAAGGGCCATACCCTTCCTCTTAATGGTGAGGTTTCTTAAAGGGCCATACCCTTCCTCTTAATGGTGAGGTTTCTTAAAGGGCCATACCCTTACTCGGGGTTCAGGGCCCTCATACTGGAACTCAAATCACCCTGCTATAACACACACATATATATATTACACATGGGCAATTAATGTGCAGATCCAGTTCTTAAAAATAACAGGGAGACTAAAGGTGAAATGCTGTTTGTGCTGGAGCGGCGTAAATCGACCAGCAAGTTCTGGAGATGTACAACTCATGGCGAACCTCTTAATCTCCTGAACTTGCTGATTTTGTGCAATAATAACTGCGTGCGTTGTTAACATGCCATTATTATTCCAGCATGATCCGGCTCAATAAATTGTACGTTACATGGCATAACTCGCCAAGGCAACCTTCAACTTGCTATAAGCAGTGCCACTAGTACAATGAGATCAATGAAGTGTCATTAATCCAAGTGGCCATGAACAGGATAACTGTTACCTGTATCTACCAAAGCTCTCCTTGTAATGCTTCAGGAGCGCAGCAACATTTCAGTTCCAGGTCAAAACTATAACTGGTTCACGATTTTGTTGTCAGCACTGTAAATCCGAAATAAAATCAGAAAATGCTGGCAATGCACTGCCAGCCCATCACCAACTGAAAAGAAAAAAATTAATGGGTTAAAATTCAGGGTCGTGGTATTCAGCAAAACTGTTGGAATTGTGCCGACATTCACTGTCCAGGCTCACGCTTGAATAATAGCCTCTTGGGTGAGGTTCCAATGGGAAACCAGGAGTTGGTGCCTGCGGGACAGGAGGAGGGTGAAAACTGGAGGAGAGGCAGAGGCAGGGGATAACTTTTTCCTTCTCTTGCTCGTTCACCACATGTGGAACCACCTCACTTAGTGGGGTTCTCGATCGCATCAGTCCTGCTCCTCAGTCAGCAGCTGATGCGGCCCCGCCCAATGAGAAGGGGTGGGAACGGGCAAAATGAGCGAGTTTTACAAAATAAAAAGAGCCACTTGCTTTTAGCTTGATGGGATCCTATTCTGACTGGTTGGACTTTTCTTTTCAGAGATGAATCTCCTACCACTCTGTCTGGCAAGGTGACTGAACTGGAAATGTTGCTGAAGGAGCTTCGGGACGATTTGAGGAGGGTAAG
Organism: Somniosus microcephalus; assembly: GCF_052327205.1. NCBI lineage: Eukaryota > Metazoa > Chordata > Chondrichthyes > Squaliformes > Somniosidae > Somniosus > Somniosus microcephalus. Next base: position 141,574,110 of record NC_140998.1, read on the forward strand.
AGATAAAGCCAGCAAATTGGTATAACACAATCCCAGCATCCTTCTCACCCCGGGAAATAAAGAAAATCTGCCTCAGTGAAAATTATATCATGAATAAACCTCATTCTTGTTGCATCATGATGCACTGCTCAGTCTCGAACAAACCACTTGTACCCTTCATTTTATCTCGTGTTAGTCTGAGATGCGAGGGTGGGAGGTGGCCTAAAGAAAGCACAGATGCAAAGTGCTGTTTCATTTTGGAAATAACTTGACAATATAAATCTCTTTTTTTTATATGAGGATTTTAAGAAAAACAGTCCCACTCCAGCGACTTGAGCACCAAATCTAGGATGACAGTCCCGTGCGATACTGAGGGAGGTGCCGTCTGTTGGATGGGATGGTAAACCGAGGACCCGTCTGCCACCTCAAGGAGATGTAAATGATCCCATGGCACTATCCGAAGAAGAGCAGGGGAGTTCTCCCTGATGTCCTGGCAAATGTTTATCCCTCAACCAACATCACCAAAAACAGATTACCTGGTTGTTATCTCATTGCTGTTTGTGGGAGCTTGCTGTGCGCCCATTGGCTGCCGCGTTTCCTACATTACGACAGTCACTACACTTCAAAAGTATTTAATTGGCTATAAAGCACTTTGGGATATCATGAAAGGCACAATATCAATCCAAATTGTCTTTACTTTCTTTTTACACTGGCCTTTCACCTCTGAAACCTAGGTTCAAACCAAACCCAGATTGATGGGATGAAAATCTTCTTGCTGACTCCCAGAATGGGCCCATAGCATAGAACCTGCTGCTAAATCCAAGAGTAGCTGTTAATCACACTCTGATAAATTCACCAGGCTGATACCTGGGATGGCAAGAATGACGTATGAGGAGAGATTGTGTCGATTGGGCTTATACTCACTGGAGTTTAGAAGATTGAGAGGGGATCTCATCGAAACCTATAAAATTCTGTCCGGTCTGGACAGACTAGATGCAGGAAGGATGTTTCTGATGGCCGGGGAGTCCAGAACCAGGGGTCATAGTCTAAGGATAAGGGGTAAGCCATTTAGAACTGAAATGAGGAGGAATTTCTTCACCCAGAGAGTGGTGAACCTGTGGAATTCTCTGCCACAGAGGGTGGTGGAGGCCAGTTCATTAAATATATTCAAGAAAGAGTTGGATATATTTCTTGAGGCTAAAGGGATCAAGGGATATGGGGAGAAGGCAGGGACAGGGTACTGAAATTGGATGATCAGCCATGATCTCATTGAATGGCGGAGCAGGCTCGAAGGGCCGAATGGCCTACTCCTGCTCCTATCTTCTATGTTTCTATAACCCAAACGTGGTTAGTGTGCAAAATGGAAAAATATCACACCAGTGCAGTGGGTGTCATCTTCTAAGGTAGGGGCTGAGACACATTGGGGGAAGAATTTGGCTGCTAATTATTTATAGGGAAATCATAAACTTGCATATAAATAACCCAATTACAATTTTGCTATAAATAGAGAAGAACAGGAAGCTTCAGCCATTGTTGGGGTAGAGTAGAGGGAGCTTTATTCTACATTTAACTATGTTATACCTGCTTCATACTGACGCTGGGTATCTGAAATGGAAAAGTGTTCCATTCCTGGCTAACATCAACCTAACAAGTACAAAATGCACAAAAAATGATGCTTACTGTGAAGCAGAAAACATACCACAATATATAGTTCCCTCTTTGATTCCAATCTGTATTGTAGGTAAAACACAGCATTAACCTTAAATTCACTGCACCTGACCTGCTGAAAATGGTTGAGTTCATAGACTGTTTCAACTGGCTTAAAGTGTGTGTTTTTAGTGGACTACATTTCAATTGATGCAAACCCTACTATATGTATGTAGGAACAGGAGCTTGCCAATAATCCCATTCTGTAATCTGCCTGTTCATATTGGGTTTGTCAACATATCCAACACAACACTGATGAGCCTAATGAATAGTGTACGGGAAATGCCTGCATATATAGCGCAAGGTTTGCCTTCAATTAGCCTTCCTGGTCTTGTCTAATCCAAAGTACACACCTTGCCCTTGATAACTGAAACCAAACTCACTTTTTTTTGCAAGTCTTTGAATGGACCCAGATGGCACACCCCGCAATGCATCCAGCTCCTTGGTTAAGTAGCGTTAACCACAGTTTCTGACCCTGAACGTGTGTGCACGGAGGTTGGACAGGAACAGCAGAGAGCTTGTTTCCCAAGCCCACCATGGTCCTGTAGCCTCTTGATGCTGGCGAAGCTCACACATTAAGGATCCCACTTAATTAAGCTGCCAGAGGATATGCCAGCATGAGTCAATGCTTCAGAGGGAAGAGGGGGAAACGGTGATTTCAGTCCTGGAATCCGAACAGCTCACAAAGTGACTATAAGCAACTTTGAGTTTTATGTTCACTCAGTTGCCTGCTTGACTCCTCAATGAAGTTACTGCAGTGTAGTGATGCCCGATGTCACTTTTCCGTGTGAACTGTGATTGCTCCCAAATGTTTATTATTTTGCATTTTTAAATTAGCTGAATCCTTCTATTTGATCACATTTCCCGGTACCTATTAGAAGAAGAACTTACATTATATAGCGCCTTTCATGACCTCAGGATGTGCCAAAATGCTTTACAGCCAATGAAGTACTTTTGAAGTGTAATCACTGTTGTAATCTAGGAAACACGGCAGCCAGTTTGCACACCGCAAGCTCCCACAAACAGCAATGTGATAATGACAAGATAATCTGTTTTTAGTGATGTTGGTTGAGGGATAAATATTGGCCAGGACACCGGGGGGAACTCCCCTCTGCTCTTATTCAAAATATTGCCATGGGATCTTTTACATCCACCTGAGAGGGCAAACAGGTACTCTATATCAACCATCATAACCCTTCAATCAGATTACTATGCTGCAATCACTCCTAGCTACCATCTTTTATATGTTTTGGACTTGGTCAAATGACTGTATTGTAATCACTGCCAGGTATCAATTGCTGTATAGGAATGATTGAGATGTTCCGATTACTACAATGACGTGACTCCCAGGCACCATTCTGTGTACAGTTCTGATCCATGATCAGATTACTATGTTGTAGTCACTGCTGGGTGTCATACCGTTTAACTCTTGATCTGATTACTGTGCAGCGATTACTGTTTGAGACTGCTCTCTGCCTGAATTCCTCGCTCAGGCACTGCTCTTTATTCCAGGTGTGGCCTCAATTTACCTGTGTACGTTTCTCTGTTAGGCAAAGGAAGATAGAGCCGCTCTGCAGGAAGAGGTGCAGCACCTGCGGGAGGACAACCTGCGGTTGCAGGAGGAGTCCCAAACTGCGTCTGCACAGCTGAAGAAATTCACCGAATGGGTCTTCAACACAATCGACATGAAATGACTTTTGCAGGAAAACAAAAAACAAACTCTTGTTAAGAAAACAGTCTTGACGTGATCTCCCGTTTGCGAGGAGTTCCACTTTAGAAAAACCCGAGCACTTTCATCACAAGCTGAATGAATGATTGTTCTCAGTGCACACCAGATACATCTTTGCTTGCCTTACGTTAGCATCTGGAATTGTTAAAATGTGAAAGTCAGGTTTTGCACAGTATATATATTTTTTTTGTTTGTAAAGCTTATTTTACTATTTTGAACCACTTCCGTGGCTTTAATTTTTCAGATTTTTGTTACCATGACAAACACTTGATGCTTTCCCATTTACTTCATTTAATATTAAAATAACGTGTTTCAGAGGGAGAGGTCAGTCAGCTACATGCCAGAAACTTTCAAGAGTCTTAAAAGCAAAAAAGGATTTTGAATTTCAGAAGTTTTGATTCGTGCATTAATAATCAGAGGTGGTATTTCTTTAATCATTCACTGTGGTTGGGAACCTTTGGGTTTTTGTTTGGTATTTAAAAAAATAAATTCATCATTTTTTTTATAGTTTAAATAACATGCAGTGTGAGCGTCTTTATCTGAAACTTGATTTAACAAAAAAACAGAAGGAAAGATCACTGCGCAGGTACAGTTTGAGGAATGCTGTGCTGTAAGGCTTTCTTCTTCACACAAACACGTCTAAAATCGCATGTGAAATTCTTTTTGCACCTCCCTTGTGATATAGGTTTAGATTACAGCACAAATGGTGACCAAAAAAATAAATAAATAAAATTAAGGTCCTTCTGGCATCCTAACTAGAGAGTCTTAAAAAGTAAATCATTATTTTGTTACTAAGAAACCATTTCATTTCATGTTTAACCTATTTTCAGTTCATGAATTGTGGAGAAGCTCATTGTTTGTTTGAAGGTGGTTCATTCAACAGAAAGTGGTGGGTTTTGAATTGCATTGATACCGTGAGCTGCAGTGTCAGTCCAGTAGGGACGTTGTTGTTTATGGTTCCCATGAGGGTGAATTCAGTTTGCCCAGTGGCAGTTGCATTGAGTGCAGAGGTTCATGTACATTTTTGTATTTCCGACCCCACCCCCCCTCTTCAAAATGAACATTTTTTTTTCCAAGATAGTAGAAAATAACTGATACTTTTGTAAATAAATTGGAACTGAACTTTTCGGAATATTTTGTAAGGTTCTGGTAAGTTTTGAAGTTCTGGATTTTTTTTAGTTTAATATGACCTTGTATGAAGGAGATGTATTATACCTTGTAGTGTATTGTTAATACAAATGGGAATTATGGCAGGCGTCAATGAGGTTTCAAAAGGTATTTGCTTGTTCAATTTTTTCCCCCCTTGGTAAAGAGTTGGAACTAAAGCCCGCCTATTTATTGTACTTAAGAAGATTTCTGATTTATCGTGTCCTGTATTTAATCAGAAAAGGTACATTCTAAACATCTCACAATAAAACTTGTCTCAATGTTTGCAGGTTGGTCTTCTTGAAATGTTTTGTTACAAGGTGGCCTGATGGTTCCTCCTCTTCAAGTCTTCTGTTAATAGACCAGCACTTCTGCCCTTTTCCTCCTCCCCACTCTTCTATTTATTTGAGTACTAAAGAATAAGACTGAACAAGGAACAAAAGAAAATAATTCTTCCTTTGTCCAGTCTCTCTTTCTCTCCACTTTTTTCATCTTTCACTATTTTATCAATATACCACTATAATCAGTGGTCATTTACAGTGTCCTTCCTCGTTCCTCCTAAGCTCCAAATGCATTGACATGCACACACTTCCTTCTCCTTGTATCCTCAGTGTTAAAGTTGAGACCCATCACACCATCTCCTGCTGCAACGCATTCTTTCACTCTTTCAGGCTCTCAAAACTGTGGCTGCTTGCCTTCCTGCAGTTTGGCTCTCAAGATTGTGAGGCAGTTCAGTGGCGTAGGTTTCGCGTTTAATAAGCAGCAACCTTTTTAAACCGAAGTTTGGTGTCCCCTAACAGCCACTTTTTGATCAACATTATCTTCTCATCTTAAACATCCATATGTCCAACACTCATGGACCTTGGCCCATTGCCTGGGGTTGCCAATAGAATTGGGACCAGTCTGAATCCCAGCTGCAACTGGCATTCACTCTGGATGGTTCTCATTGATTGACCTGCTGCTTATTTCATTTCATTGCTAAATTGTTGATCGCACAGCCTCCGGGCCTGCCCTAAAGCAGTCTGCTGTCCCGTCTGCCCATTGCAGAGAAGTCAGCTGAAGGCAAAAACCTGGAGCTATATAAACAGTGACTCACCCTGAGCTGCTCTGGGGCTATATCATCAGTTCACAATATTTTGAAATCCCTCCCTTGTGACTTGTAGAGGGGGTTTTGCGCTCAGCTAACCAATATATGTCGCTGTCTGGGGAATGGAGGGATTTTCTGCTTTTCCTATCACAGACCTTCCCTTTTGTTCTTTCATCCCCTCCCCCAATTCCCAGCCCCTAAACTTGCTTTAAAACCTGTTCCATTTCCTGCTTTTTTTCCAGTTCTGACGAAAGGTCATCGACCTGAAACGTTAACTCTGTTTCTCTCTTCACAGATGCTGCCTGACCTGCTGAGTTCCTCCAGCATTTTCTGTTTTTATTTAAGTAAAATGTAGTACAGGAAACTTTCTGGTATCCAGCACTGACAGGACCGAGCTGGTGCCGTTTGATCAAAACTGCCGTATAAACCAGCGGCAATGTTAAAACATAGAGCTTTTCAGCTCCGTGTGAATCAACAAACCCTGTTGCTTAGCAACAGCTTCAAAACAGTCGGCTGCAGCTGCAAGCGTCTCTAGCTGAAGCTGTTGCTTAGCTACAGACCTTGCAGAGCCTGACTGGGGGGGAAAAAAAGTAACGAGAAGTAAAAAAAACTTATAGAAAACGGCTCCTGAACTTTGCCGGTAGATAGAGCTTTCCGGACTTTTAACCTCCGGTTAAACAAAAGTTTCCTGTATTGTTATTTCAACAGAACATTGTTCCCACCTGTCTTCTCTCCCTCAGGTAGGCACATTTTCACTAAGTGGTAGGACACAGATTTGCTCTCAGTTCCCCACATTGTAGGTTCATGATCTTTGCTAGCTAAAGGCTGGGCACTATTTCAGTTGAATAGAGAGAGGGCCAGTTAAACAGTGACTCACCCTGAGCTGCTCTAGTGCATCTCCTTGAGATAGAACAGCGTTCCTGAGTGAAGCCTGCCTACCCCTCAGGAATGGTGCATGGCATGAAGAGATTGAGTCAAAAAGGGAGAAAAATACCTTAAAATATCCTTTCTTCCCTGGGGTACTGAAGAGAGAAATTCATTGCACTCATTGGAACATGTGCAGTCATCAAGTAGGCAATTGCTGTGGAGAGAAGCATGTTTCCCATTCACAATGGATGTATCCTTGTTGGCCGTACAACCGATCAAATCACTGAACAGATCAAAGAACTGTAGACTGCTGACACGGTTATTTATGTAATTGCATGTTATCAGCTACTGAAATAGATGGAGGGGAAATTTCAGCCCATGCGAAATAACAGTTCTCAATGATTCTGAAGGAAGGGGTGTACTCAACATAAACAAGCCATTCAGCTGTTAGAACCCAACGCCACACATTATTTTTCTTTAAGGTGTGGCCAGAAATTTCAGATGAGTAATTAATAATATATTTTAATACGACAATGGCAATGGTCTGACGTTCGATCAGACGTTTCCATTTTTATGAACATCTGTTTATTCAATCAGTTAACTGTTGTGCCTCCCATCTGCTCACAATCTAAGGAAATGGGTGGAAGTATCAGTGTGGTTGCGGTGAATCCTGTTGGCTTTCTGCTGTTTATTAAAGGGGAATTGTACACGATGAGTTACATAGAAACATAGAAGATAGGAGCAGGAGTAGGCCCTTCGAGCCTGCTCCGCCATTCAACGAGATCATGGCTGATCATCCAAACCCTAGCACCCGGTCCCTACACCGACAGCCATCCCACCCAAGCCCTATCCCCATAACCCCACGTATTTAATCCCCCCTAACACTAAGGGTCAATTTTTATCATGGCCAATCAACCTAACCCGCACATCTTTGTCTCACAACCCTGTGTATTTTGTTATCCACTAATTTTAACCTGAAGGCACTGAACCAGACCCCTTTAGGGTGCCATGTTGCCATCTGCTTAATACTTTGGCCATGTACAATTCTTCATGTGTTAGCTTAGACAATGCAGTGATAGTGTACTCAACATAAACCAGTCACCCAGTCGTTAAGAGCTGGGAGACATGCACTGTAGGGTGGGCAGGCTTATTTGACAATGGGGGCATCACAGCCAAGTCTGACCCAACATCCACAAAGGGACACTTTCCAGTAATAGTGTATCTGTCACCACCACAGTGGAATCAGCTGGGTGCGGAACCTTGTACATCCTAATAGGAGCTACATCTATCATTGCTGCTGTCCCTTTGTCTTTGTTTCTGTATCTCATGCTTTCATACTGCTGGTGAACAGTGGTAGACTTTCTGTTGCGATTCCTGCCATCAGTAGCACGTGGACTTCATCTCCAGTGATGACTTGAGGTGATGGTAGGCTGTGGGCTATATCATCGGTTCACAATATTTTGAAATTCCTCCCTTGTGACTTGTAGAGGGGGTTTTGTGCTCAGCTAACCAATATATGTCGCTGTCTGGGGAATGGAGGGATTTTCTGCTTTTGTCATCCAATGTAAAATTTAAACACTCAAGTCACTCATAGCATAATCAGTAAAGCTGTGTTTTGCCCCAGACTTGTGCACACACTACTGCACCAATGTGAAATTCCCATTTCCCACCCCAGCCATCCTTATGGCCTCCCTGAGTGAGATTGCCAATCAATATCTGATTATAGACAGTTTTACTCTGTGAACTTGCACACGCGGCCTTCACTGAGACTGCCCAAACTCACTTCATATACTTAAGACTAGTATAGGGAGAAGATGTTCATCCCATTAATCACAACCAGGATCCAATTGTGGCACCCAGTAGAGGCACAACTGTACAAGTAAAATGTAGTATTGTGTTATTTCAACAGAACATTGTTCCCACATGTCTTCTCTCCCCCAGGTAGGCAAATAATGTTGAACAAATGCTCTGTGTAAATCTTGTCCTTAAATAATACAAATGCAGCTTTGAGTTTAGCCACCAGAAGTGTTTTAAAGTGCTAGCTGACCTCAATAGCTCCCTTTTCCAAAACACTCTTTCTCCCACACTCCAAACCTATCATCATCAACCCCCTCCTTCTGACTTCTCCAACTACATTCCATTCTCTAACCTCCCTGTTCTCTCCAAGTATTGTTGCTCCCTGCTCTCCCATCCCAACACGCCTTGTTGAAATTCCTTCAGCCTGGTTTCCATCCTGAGCTCAGTGACACCACCCTAACTAAAGTCACCAATGACATGACTGCAACAGTGCACTATCCCTCCTCGTTTTCCTCCAACTCTCTAGTGTTTGACATGGTCGACCACTCCATCCTCCTCCACTGCCTCTTATCCATGGCTAGTTCTCACTTGATTTCATTTCTCCCTGTCCCAACAGAGACAGCACACAAACTGTAATAGCTTCTCCTGTTGCCACATGGCATCTTGGGGGTTCTCCAAGGTTCCGTCCCATTTTTCCTCAGTGGCATCATCCATAAGCTGTTGGTCCTTTTAATATATTATCACATGGTTTGTCACATGGTTTAGTATGAGCATGCTCTGTTAGCTCTGGCCTAGTAAACAACCACATGGACTAGCAACTCATCGTGCCTCTGTCCTTCATTTGTTCTACCCACATATATTACATTTTGTTGATGAGAATGGGATCCCAAAGCCATTTTGAGGGATCATGGAATGATCCAGTATTCAATCTTCGAGTGGAATAGTTTAAGGTGAATTTGTGACACCTAAACTGAATTTCTGCAATGTTTTACTGTTAATACTGATGCAGAATTGTCTGTGCTTTGCCTTCGCGCGTACGTATACACAGCAACAGCGGCATGATTCTCACGGGTAGTATGCTGAGTCACTGTTCAACGGGATCGGGACATTCATGGCCACGCCTACAGGATTCATCGAAAGCCTCGGATGTATGATCGAGCTCGCGAAACATTCAGTTCTTACATTGAACGGATAGAGATGTTTTTTAGGGCCAATAACATTACTGAGACCGACGGTGCAGATGAGAATGTTCAAGCTCAAAATAAAATAATTCGTGAATGGAAGAAAGCCACTTTTCTCACCGAGATCGGGCCAGATGTCTACGGAATGTTGACAAACCTACTCGTGCCAGAGAAAGCGAAGGATGCGTCGTTTGAAGACATTGTCGAGAAACTCAAGGACCATTTCAACCCAAAGCTATTAGAAATATAAGTTTGGTACAAGAAACCCAAAAGAAAGTGAAACCATCAGTGAATACATTGTAGCTCTTAAGAACCTGTCTTTGTATTGTAACTTCGGCACATTTTTGGATCGTGCGTTGCGAGATAAGTTTGTGTGTGGACTGGTGGATGAGCGCACACAGTCCAAGTTACTGAACACTCCGAACCTAATGTTTGACACAGCATGCAAAATTGCCCTATCTATGGAGATGGCATCTAAGAATGTTAGGGAGCTCAGTCCAACTCAAGTGACTAGTGCAGCTGAGGTCCACAGTCACAAAGCCACCGCCAAACCTAAAGTTGTGAGACTGAGTCAAAAACATATCGGGGAGAGCAGTTCAGTGAATTGTTATCGCTGCACTGGAAATCACTAGCCACAGTCCTGCCAATACAGAATCGTGAAGTGCTTTCACTGCCAGAAGCAAGGCCATATTTCAACAGCTTGCAGAACTAGATCTAAAGCAGGAAGTAAGAGCCATTCTAGTGGCAATGCAAAGCAACGACAACAAAAGGGAGGAGTTCACAATATTGAAGTGAACACACCTGATGTTGAAGAACTGGGCATCTACAGTATGCAACTAGCGGCAACACAAGCAGTCATGAGAAAGACTTCTGTACAAACCTTTTGCTCAACGTGTATCGACACGGCGGCGGACTGTTCTATCATGAGTAACGTCACATATGAGCGTAAGTTTAATCAAATACCATTTACAAAGAGTACCGTAGAGTTAAAAACCTACTCCAGAGAAATCCTAGAGACACGTGATCAAATGGAATATACAGTTCAACACAATGGCCAGTCAGTAAAGCTGCCTATTATTGTAGTGAGCTACAACAGGCCAACCCTCATGGGCAAAGACTGGTTGAGAAAGTTAAAACTAGACTGGAAAAACATTTTCAGTGTAGATACTTCAAAGAAGTGACTCGACACAATGCTGAACAAGTATAAAAGCATGTTCACAGACAGTTATGAGAGCATCACTGGGTATGACGTGCCTATCCGCATCAAGTCCAAAGCAAAGCCTGTCTATTGTAAGGCAAGGCTGGTTCCCTATGTGTTGAAAAGTCAGGTGGAGGAAGAGCTAGTGAAGCTCTGAGAGAATGGAGTGCTAGTAAAAACTGACAAAAATGAATGGGCTACCCCGATTGTGGTAGTGTTCAAAGAAGATAAAACTATACACTTGTGCGGTGACTACAAAATTTACTATCAACCAAGCAGTTGACGATGAGCAGTACCCGTTACCCACATCGCAAGATTTGTATGCAGCACTCTCTGGGTCAAAGGTTTTCTCCAATCTTGACCTGTCGCACGCTTATGCTCAGCTGAATGTTGACAGAGAGTCAACAGTATCTCACCATCAACACACACAAGGGACTGTACTCATACTCCAAGCTGCCGTACGGTGTAAAGTCCTCCCCAAAATCTTCCAGGCTATGATGGATAAGATTTTGCAAGGAATTCCAAATTGCTTATGCAATCAAGACGATGTGCTGATCGCAACAAGCAGCGAGGAAGAAAATCTAGGAGTGTTAGATATAGTGCTTCAAAGGTTGAATTAGCACAATGTCAAATTGAAAAGGAGCAAATGTGCTTTTGTGCAGCCCAAGGTTGTGTACCTTGGTTTGAAAGTTGATGCAAATGGCTTGCAACCAGTTAAGGAAAAGGTTGATGCTGTCATCATCGCTCCAAAGCCATAGAACGTGCCTGAGTGAAGATCGTTCCTTGGAATGTTCCAGTACTACACATGTTTCTTACCTGAGTTAGCAACCATGTTAGCTCCATTGCACGAGCTCCTCAAACATAGAAAAATAGGAGCAGGAGTAGGCCATACGGCACTTTGAGCCTGCTCCATCATTCAATATGATCATGGCTGATCATCTATATCAATACCGTATTCTCGCTCTCTCCCCATACCCCTTGATGCCTTTTGTGTCTAGAAGGATGTCCAGTGAAAGTGGACAAAAGTGCAACAGGAAGCTTACAATGCTTGAAAGAGAAGTCTCTAGCAATGCTCTATTTGTGCACTACAACACAGAACGTGAGCTTAAGTTAGCGTGTGATGCTTCCAGCTATGGTGTGGGAGCTGTCATAAGCCACGTACTGGATGACGGCCAAGAGAAACTAATTGCGTACTGTAGTGTATGTACCTTTAAGAGGAACTATGTTTTTGAAGCCCCTGTATACTGTAGTACCAGTAGTGACCACTCGGGTATATAAGCCTGTGTAGCGACTTGTGTAGTTAGTTCACCGCCAGACTTTGTTCAGTAAACACTTGTTAAATCAACTCCTGCATTCCGTGTCTCCATTAACACATGGATCTAACAGTGGCGACGAGTTAGAAACGAACTTACCTGCAATTCAGCAGCACCTCAAGGGGATCGATTCCTCAGACGAAGGTCGAAGCCAGCAGCAAGAAATAAATAAATTAATAAATAACTCGAAGAAACTCAAAAACGAGGGCCAGGCTTGGTCTCCAGTCTGTGGTTTCCCCAGCTAAACGGGCTGGTGGCAGGTAGTGCACTGATCCTTCCTGGGCTGCGGCGGACTAGAGCTCGATCGGGTGGCTCTGCAACGGGGCCGGGCAGCGAGTCGGGAAGCAGAAGCAAAGAGAGAGAGAGGGTGGAGCACTCAGGGCGCGGCCGGTGCTGCGAAGCAGGTCAGCGTTCGGACTGAGCAGAGGGAGGGGAAAGTCCCAGAGGGTCCGCTCCACGATGGGAACGGTTCTTCAATTACGGAGAGAATATTGAAGCGATATATAAAAAAAAAATAGAAATACCGCGAAAAGCTGCAGGTCGCAACGGGAACCACGGGGAACAGCGTTGGCAGCGGCGGGAAAGCGCGGGAGGCGCCATCTTAACTCGGCGGGGAAGAAAGAAAAGCGCGGGAAGCGCCATTTTAGATTTTCAAGATGCCAAAGACTGGCAATATTACTGCTTTCGATAGTGATATAGAAGATTGGACCACATATGTGGAAAGAGTGGAGGTATATTGCAAGGCGAATGAAGTAGTGGATGATAAAAAGGCATCGGTACTTCTAAATCTGATGGGCGCAAGGACATACGGGCTGTTACGAAACTTGATCACTCCAGCCAAACCAATGGACAAGAATTTTAATGAGATTGTTGATACCTTACAGGAGCACTTAAACCCAACACCGCTGCTGATAGTGGAACGATTCAAATTCTTCAGGAGGAATCAGCACAAGAATGAAAGTAACGCTGATTACCTCACCGAATTACAAAAGCTGTCAAAGCACTGCCAATTCGGGGCAGGACTGGCAGATTCTCTACGAGACAAATTCGTCTGTGGTCTCCTAAGCGAAGGAACAGAGAAAAGGCTACTTTGAGAAAGATTCGACACTGGACAAGGCTTTCAGTGTGGCTGTATCATATGAAGCAGCAGCAAGAGGAGCTGCAGAGATACAGCAAAAGCCACAGGACTTCGGCACCCATGAAATGACACGGAGTTTCGAGAGATGTTATCGCTGCGGCAGATCCACCCATGACCAGAAGGACTGCTGGTTCAAGGACAAAGCATGCAGGCAATGCGGAAAGATGGGACACATTGCACGTGTATGCAGATCTGGAAAGCAATCCACTGACAGTAAAAAGGTCAATAAGGAAAAGTACAGAAAGGTACAAATGATGACTGACAGTAGCTCCGAAGACCAGAAGAGCGATAGCGACTCCGGAAACAAGAGACTAAGCTGTCTCAAATTACATAATGTAATTGCCAAAGAAGATTACCAGACCATTTGGGTTACCCTCACGATAGCGGGGTCCCCAGTCAAAATGGAGCTAGATACAGGATCAGCTCTGACCGTCATGAGTCGACGGGATTATGAGCAGCTATTTCCGCATATACCTTTGAAAGACACATCCATTGTCTTGAAGACATATACGGGGCAGAAAGTATACCCCAGAGGGAAAATAAGGGTGCCTGTTGTATACAACGGCAAGGAAATACAGAAGTTGTATTTATACGTTCTGCCAGATGGTGGTCCACCGTTGTTGGGACGTGAATGGATCAGAAAGATACGTTTAGACTGGCACTCCATTCAGGCATTGACGGTGACCAGTAAGAAAAAAAACGATGATGACGTCATACCTGGACGATTAAAAGAAATCTTGGCTAACGCCAAAGAAGTGTTTCAACAGGAACTAGGAACCCTGAAAGACGCCACCGCCTCAATAAAAGTGGAAGATGCGGCAATTCCCAAGTTTTTTAAGGCAAGGCCGGTGCCATACGCAATTCGTCCAGCAGTCAAGGCAGAGCTGGAGAATTTGGAAAAGGCAGGCGTGTTATCCAAGGTAGATTGGAGCGAGTGGGCAACACCCATCATCCTGGTCATGAAGAAAACATTGAATAATGATAAATCTGAAGAACAGAGAAAAGTTTGCATCTGTGGGGACTTCAAGGTGACTGTAAACCCGGTTCTTCACACGGTACAGTATCCTCTTCCGAGGATAGAAGATATTTTCGCCTCACTATCCGGAGGGAAACGTTTCACCAAAATTGACTTAGCACAGGCATATCTACAGATGGAGGTTGTGGAGGCCTCTAAAAAGTATCTCACGATAAACACACACAAAGGCCTGTACCAGTACAATCGACTGGTTTTCAGAGTGGCATCAGCTACGGCTATCTGGCAGAGTTATGGAGCAAGTCCTGCAAGGGATTCCGGGGACTCAATGCTACCTAGACAACATCCTTGTAACAGGAGAAAACGACAACGAGCACCTTGCCAACTTGGAGCAGGTGCTCACGAGGCTGAGAGAACGGGGCCTATGAGCAAATCGCCCCAAGTGCGAATTTTTCCAGAAACAAATATCATATTGTGGCCATGTCATTAACGAAGAAGGGTTGCATAAGTCACCTGAAAAAATTGAAGCAGTCGTAAAGGCCCCAGCGCCTGAAAATGTCTCACAATTAAGGTCGTTCCTGGAATTAGTAAATTACTATCATAAATTTTTACCAAACTTGTCGACGGTTCTGCACCCGCTTAACGCACTGCTACAAACGGGAGTAGTTTGGAAATGGAGCAAAAACTGTAAACGCGCCTTCCATAAGTGCAAAGGCTTGATCACGTCCAGGGAAGTGTTGGCTCATTATAACCATTCACTGCCAATCAGACTGGCGTGCGATGCATCCCCTTATGGCATTGGAGCGGTATTATTGCATAGATTCCCTGATGGCTCGGAGCGGCCGATAGCTTTTGCGTCACGCTCATTGAACTCAGCTGAGCGCAACTATGCCCAGATCGACAGGGAGGCACTCAGCCTGGTGTGGGGGGTGAAGAAATTCAACCATTACCTACACGGACAAAAATTTACCTTGTTGACTGACCATCAACCCCTCGTCTCCATATTCAACCCTAAAAAGGGCGTTCCCATTATGACAGCGCAAAGGCTACAGAGGTGGTCCCTTTTCCTAGGGGCACACCAATACAACATAGAATACAAAGGAACAAAACAGCATGGGAATGCTGACGGGTTATCGCGCCTACAGTGGACCCAGTGGAGATATTCCACTCGACCATTGTGGAATGTCTACCGGTGACAAATTCTACCATTGAAAATGAAACGCGAAATGACCCGACTCTCTCGCGAGTCTACGATTTAACGGTGAAGGGATGGCCAGCACATGGTGAACCACTGTTGCCAGCATTCTCGCAAAGAAGAGAACAGCTGTCAGTGTGCCGAGGAACCTTGATGTGTGGATCCAGAGTGGTGATTCCACCCAAACTCCAGGATAGAGTGCTAAAGGAGCTTCACGAGGGGCATCTGGGTGGAGTGAAAATGAAGAACTTAGCCAGAGCGTTTGTGTGGTGGCCAGGTATCGATGGAGACATCGAAGAAATGACCAAGAGCTGTCTAGGATGCCAGAAGGTCCAAAACGCCCCACCACAAGCCCCTCTACATCCATGGGAGTGGCCCTCATCTCCATGGCAAAGGGTACATATCGACTTTGCTGGTCCATTTATGGACTCAATGTTCTTAATCGCGGTGGATGCACACTCCAAGTGGCCGGAGGTAATAAAGATGTCCTCCACCACCACGGAAAAAACCATCACAGTATTAAGGACCATATTCGCCAGGAATGGGCTGCCTGAACAGATCTGTTCTGATAATGGACTGCAATTTGTATCCGAAGAATTCAGGAAGTTCTTAAAAAAACAATGGGGTTAAGCACTACACGTCCGCCCCATACCATCCCGCCACCAATGGATTGGCTGAAAGGTTTGTCCAGACCTTCAAGAAGGCCATAAAGGCCATGGGTAATGAAGACAATCTACAACATAAGGTAGATAACTTCTTGTTTGCGTACAGGAATGCAACACATGTGGTTACAAATCAAACCCCCGCCATGATGTTTTTCAATAGAAGACTAAGATGCCGGCTGGATTTGGTCAAGCCAAATGTCAGAAGAGACGTAGAGAACCGGCAATTTCAAAGCATGAATGAAAGGCCAACTAGAACCTTCCAGATAGGTCAACCAGTTTTGGCCTGGGACTACCGTACCGAGAAATGGCAGCCTGGAACTATTTGCACACGACTAGGACCGCTGATGTATACCATGGACATTGGAGAAAGCATAATAAGGCGCCATGCTGACCAGATCATAGAGTCATCCAAAAAGGGACAACCTACACCACAACTCTATACGCCTAGTGATGAAGTAGAGATGCCCATAGTATCTACCTCCGATCCGGTGATACTGGAACCAGATGAACCCGACACTGGCATTGAAGCCGAATCGACCTTGCCAAAAGAACCTACTACACCACCGAGGTGTTATCCGGACTGAGTCAGGAAGCCTCCAGAGAGACTGAATTTGTAATTGATTAACTTCAGCAAATGTGTATATTATTGTTCTTGTAAAAATGTTATTTAATGATTACTTAAAATGTTATGTACTATTTATCTAAAAGGGGAGGAATTGTAGTGTATGTGCCTTTAAGAGGAACTATGTTTTTGAAGCCCCTGTATACTGTAGTACCAGTAGTGACCACTCGGGTATATAAGCCTGTGTAGCATCTTGTGTAGTTAGTTCACCTCCAGACTTTGTTCAGTAAACACTTGTTAAATCAACTCCTGCATTCCGTGTCTCCATTAACACACGGATCTAACACGTACCATCCCATAGAGCGAAAGAAACTACGCGGAAATTGAAAGAGGTGTACAAAATTATGAGGGGCATAGATAGGATGGATGCTGAGGAGCTTTTTCCCTTAGTAGAGGGGTCAATAACTAGGGGGCATAGATTCAAGGTAAAGGGCGGGAGGTTTAGAGGGGATTTGAGAAAGAACTTTTTCACCCAGAGGGTGGTTGGAGTCTGGAACTCACTGCCTGAAAGGGTTGTGGAGGCAGAAACCCTCACAACATTTAAGAAGCATTTGGATGAGCACTTGAAATGCCATAGCATACAAGGCTACGGGCCAAATGCTGGAATATGGGATTAGATTAGACAGGGCTTGATGGCCGGCGCGGACGCGATGGGCCGAAGGACCTCTATCCGTGCTGTATTACTCTATTACTCTATGACTCTATGAGGAAGCACTTGCCATAGTGTTTGGAATCGAGAAATTTCAACAGTTCCTGATTGGCAGAAAGTTTACCCTGATAACCGATCACAAACTGCTCCAAGCATATTGGGGCTGAAATCTGCCATCCCTGCAATGGCTACATCAAGAATGCAATGCTGGGCAGTGTTATTGTCACAATATGACTACACGATTGAATATCGTACTTCAGAGCAAAACACAATCGCAGATGCCTTGTCCAGGTTGCCACATGAGGACTTGTGTTGGGAGTGAAGGTGAGATTTTCACGCTAGGTGCAGTTGACAAAGACTTTCCCATGAATGCAACTGAGATTGCAGATGAAACTCAAAAGGACTCACTACTAAAAAGAGTGTATGAAAACACCTTGAACGGATGGACTGATCAGTGTCTGGACAGAGTTGAAACCATTCCATAACCGTCGTACTGAATTGTCTTGTGAGCAAGGTTGTATCAAGTGGGGAAACAGAGTGGTGGTACCTACTTCCTTGAGAGATAGAATTCTGGCTGAACTTCATACTGAACGTTCAGGGGTCGTCAGTATGAAATTAATTGCAAGAAGCTTTGTTTACTGACCTGGATTGGACAGTGATCTTGAATCACTTGTCAGCAAATGCAGCGTTTGCCAAAATTGCAGAGACAAACCACCGAAAACTCCATTACGACCATGGTCATGGCCAAGTAAACCTTTTCAGAGAGCATATGTAGACTTCTGTGAGAAAGCAAATGATTATTTCCTGGTATTTGTAGATAGTCACTCAAAATGGATTGAAGTGAAACACATGGGTTCAAATATTACAACTGAACATACCATAGATGAGTTGAGGGCTATCTTTGCATGTCATGGCTTACCCAAAGAGCTTGTTTCTGACAATGGCCCTCAGTTCCATTCTGCTCTATTCCAAGAATTCATGAAATGGAACGGTACCAAACACCCACTCGCGTTCCACCATATCATCCAACTTCAAATGGAGCAGCTGAAAGGTCAGCCAGAATAGTGAAAGAAGCTCTCAAAAAGCAGGTGTTGCAGGGTTATTTGGGACTCGCATGAAGCATCGTTTGGCAAATTTCTTGCTGAAGTACAGAACTACTCCACACACTACAACTGGATATACCCCAGCAGAACTCTTGAAGAAGAGGAGATTGAGAACATGATTGAGTCTTGTTCAACCAGTGGCAAGAATTGAAAATAACAGTTGAGTCAGAAACGTTATTATGACAGCAATTAGAAAGAATGCAGTTTCAGACAAAATGAGGGTGTCCGTGTTCTCAGTCCTCTGGCAAGTCGAGTTCACACAAGTGGGATTTAGGAACCATAGTAGAGGTTGGTGGAACCAAGAGATATTTGGTTGAAATTGGTGACAACATCCAAAGTGTTCATGTAGATCAAATGATCTCTGTTAGAGATGAACCAAGACATGGTCTTGAACCACTTGATCATGAACACATACATGAGTTTAACTTCGTTCAGACTTCAGAAACTGAAGTACCAGGTTCAAACAAATCTGAGATAGAAACAGGATCATCTTTGAGTTCGGAACCAGAACAAAACAGCCCAAAAATTGGTTCAACACCAAAACGTTTTTTAAGGCGATCAGGAAGGCTCCGCAAACGTGTTATTAAACTAGATATGTAGCTAATGTAAAAGAAAAAAAGCCAGAAGTTTTTGTTAGTTGGCCTATGTAATGCTGGGAAAGGTGGGACCATAGTATTGTTGTATTTAAGAGGGGAATACGTACTTTTTTTAAGGGGAAAGTGTTGAGATATCGCAGCAAACGTGGGAGTCGAGACCAGAGTTGGTGAAACACAACTGCTTTAATCTACATCATGGCAAAGAGAGAGCTTGAAAAGCCCGCGCAACCACTTAAATACTCCCCAGACAGGAAGTGCTCCCGGTAGCCTGTCCCTGTGGGAAACAAGTTGCCGGAGGAAAGGGCCCCCGGCTGGGGGCGACTGCTGCCGGCAGTGCGCCTGCGTAAACTGTCCATGCCGCCGTGAGCGGATTATGTCAAATGGTGGCGTGTCGCCACAGAGCTCCCCCCAGAATCCGCTTAGGAGGAGTGGACGAGTCGTGACGGTGGTCTAATGGTTCTGCCGGAGCGGCTCTGAGTGGTCGCCGGTCTAGTTGGTGGGGCTGGGCGGTTCGCCGCCGGCTCTGCTGGCTTGCTGGCGGGACGGCCTCTAGTTGGTGGTCGGGCCACGGGGACCTGTTCCCCTGGTTCTGTGTGTGCTGGTTTGAGCCGGTCGATGGAGACTGTTTCGAACCTGTCGCCAAGTCGCAGCTTGAAGACCTTGTCCCGGGTTTGTAGTACCTCGTACGGTCCGTCGTACGGGGGTCGCAGGGGTCCGCGGTGCGCGTCGTGTCGCACGAAGACGAAGCGTGCCTGCTGTAAGTTTGGCGGGACGTGGGGTGCGAGTTCGCCGTGTCGGTTGACTGGAAGTGGGGCGAACTGTTGAGCGGAAGAGAAAGAGTTGAGCCGCTGCTGTTCGGCCGACCAAGGCGTGGTAGCCTCCGGGAGGAATTCATCTGGAACGCGCAGCGGTTGTCCGTAGACTAACTCCGCTGCTGAGGACTGGAGGTCTTCCTTGACCGCAGTGCGTAGGCCTAGTAGCACCCACGGTAGGCAGTCAGTCCAGGTACTGTCCTGCAGGCTGGCGCGGAGTGAGGCCTTGAGTGACCTGTGGAAGCGTTCACAAAGCCCGTTGGCCTGCGGGTGGTATGCCGTGGTTCGGTGGAGCGTCACCACGAGGTTGCGTGCTGTGGCCGTCCAGAGTTCGGAGGTGAACTGGGAGCCTCTGTCGGAGGTTATGTCGGCCGGTACGCCGAACCTCGCGACCCAGGTGTTAACGAACGCCCTGGCGATGTCAGCTGTGGTGGTGGAGGTCAGCGGCACTGCCTCAGGCCAGCGTGTGTAGCGGTCGACCATCGTGAGGAGATAAGTTTGGCCTTGCGATGGCGGCAGGGGACCGACGATGTCGACGTGTACGTGGTCGAAGCAGCGGCTGGGTACCTCGAAGTCTCCCAGGGGTGCTTTTGTATGCAGCTGTACCTTAGCCCGTTGGCAGGTGAGGCAGGAGGTGGCCCAAGTCCGAACATCTTTGCTGAGGCCGCGCCAGACGAAGCGCTGGGAGAGGAGTTTGACGGATGCACGGGAACCCGGATGGGAGAGCCCGTGGAGCGCGTCGAAGATGCGGCGGCGCCAGGTTGCAGGGACGACCGGCCTGGGTTGGCCGAGTGAGACGTCGCAAGTGACTGCCGTGGCTTCGGGCCCGTGCGCGACCTTGGCTAGGCGTAGCCCTGGCAGGCTGGTAGCCGCCGAGAGGAGGTCTGGGTCCATGAGCTGGGCTGCTGCTAGTTGCGCGTAGTCGACCGCGGGGTGATTCGCGCAGATGGCGGGACGGGAAAGGCAGTCGGCGACAACGTTGCCTCTACCGGAGACGTGCTGGATGTCCGTGGTAAACTCGGACACGGCCGCGAGCTGGCATTGCTGCCTAGCGGACCAGGGTTCGGTGTGCTTGGCCATCGCGTATGTGAGCGGCTTGTGGTCCACGTACGCGGTAAAGGGACGGCTCTCCAGGAGGAACCTAAAATGGCGGACCGACAGGTGGAGCGCGAGGAGCTCGCGGTCGAAAGTAGAGTATTTGACCTCCGGGGGGCCGGTGGTGGGGATATAGTGCTCCACACCGTGTTTGGCGGCTTTGGCCGAAAAGGTCGGTTTGGTGAGGGCGGGAAACTCGGTTAGAAGTGCCGAGTAGTCATCCGTGGCTCTGGCGAGGCAGTAGGTCGTCAGGCCGGCCGAACGGGCCGGGGTGAATGCGCCAGGGATGGGGGCCATAGTGTTGATGTCGACGAGGCGGTGCCTCGGAATGTCGACAAGGAGGCCGTGGGCGCGTAGGAAGTCGGCGCCGAGGAGTGGGCAGAGGACCTTGGCTGTGAGGAACTCCCAGCGGTAGCGGCGGCCTGCGAGGTCGAGCGTGACCATGCGGGTGCCGTATGTGCGGATGTCAGAGCCATTGGCTGCGGCCAGCGTGATACCCCGTGCGCCGCGTTGGATTTCGAGGGCGGAGGTGGGGGTGATGCTGTGCTGGGCTCCTGTGTCGCACAGAAATTGGCGGTTGGTGCTGTCGTCGGTGACGTACAGTAGGGGCCCCTTTTGCCCCGCGACCATCGTGGGGGCCGGTGCGGGGGGGGGTTTGAAAGTGCACGGTGGCGTGCAGCGTTGGGCCCTAGTGCCAAAATGGGTGTGGTAGTAGCAGTGACCCGGAGTGGAAGGGCGAGTGGGCCGGGGAGACCGCATGGTCGTTGCCGTGAGGTCGGGCGAGACGTCGCGGGTGGTCTGCGCGGAGAGCAGCCGGTCGGCCTTTTCGGCTATCTCATTCAGGTCCGTGGAGCCAGGCTCCATAATGAGCGGGCGGATGCTGGCGGGGAGCTGCCGAATGAAAAGCGTGCGAAAGAGGGCGCCGGGGTTTTTGTCGTCCGAGAGGGGCAGCATGTGGGAAAGCAGGTCCGACGGTGAAGCGTCACCAAGGCCTGGGAGATCGAGGAGTTGGCAGTTGCGCTGCTAAGAGGGCGCCTGAAATTTTTTAAGAAGCATGGCCTTCAGATGTTCGTACTTGCCTTCCACTGGTGGATCCTGCAGCGCTGCCCAAACCTTGGGGACTGTGGCGTAGGTGAGAGAGGCGACGAGGTAGTCGTACTTTGTGGCGTCGACTGTGATGCTTCTCAGCCGGAATCTGGGCTCGGCTTGAACGAACCAGGCCTCGGCCAGGTTCTCCCAAAAGTCCGGTAGTTTAACCGTGACTGCGTTTGTATCTGCCATGCTAGCTTAGGATTCGTCCTGAGCGTCGGGGTCACCAGTGTTGAGATACCGCGGCAAACGTGGGAGTCGAGACCAGAGTTGGTGAAACACAACTGCTTTAACCTACATCATGGCAAAGAGAGAGCTTGAAAAGCCCGCGCAACCACTTAAATACTCCCCAGACAGGAAGTGCTCCCGGCAGCCTGTCCCTGTGGGAAACAAGTTGCCGGAGGAAAGGGCCCCCGGCTGGGGGCGGCTGCTGCCGGCAGTGCGCCTACGTAAATTGTCTGTGCCGCCGTGAGCGGATTATGTCCAATGGTGGCGTGTCGCCAGAAAAGTAGTGTAATGTATTATCACATGGTTTGTCACATGGTTTAGTATGAGCATGCTCAGTTCGCTGTGGCCTAGTAAACAAGCACCTTGACTAGCAACTCATCCTGTCTTTTTGTCCTTCATTTGATCTACCCACATATATTACAGCGCTCAGCTCTACCTCTTGTAGTGTATGTACCTTTAAGGGGAGAACTACTTTTTACAGCTCCTGTATACTGTAGTACCAGTAGTGACCACACCGGTATATAAACCCTGAGTTGGGATCTGTACTTTAGTTTTTGGAGTAACCTGCATCCAGTAAACACCTGTTAATTGTTCCTCTGCAGTCTCTGTCGATTTATTGAAGAATACCATACATTAACATTCACGGATTCAACAGTGGCGACGAGTTGATTCGAAGCTACCTACAAATCTGTAAAAGAAGGCCGATTCCACCAGTGCGGGCGTCGACCAGCCGGAGAGGACTTGAACATCGCAGAGGAGGCTGTGGAGAGCTGGGCTTAGTTCCCCAGTCGAGACGATCCAGTACAGCGGGCTGGCAGCAGGTACGGCGCAGACCCTTCCCAGACGGCAGCGGCTGGAGCCGATCGACGGCACACAAAAAGGCCGAGCAGCGTCAACGGGGTAAGAGAGAGGGTGAAGCGCACAGGGCGCAGCCGGGGTTGAAGACCGAGCGGCGTCAACGAGAGAAGGGAAAACACGCAGAGCACGGCCGGGGTTTCAAGGGCTGAGCAGCGTCCACGGGGGAGGAAAGAAGCGTGGGAGACGCCATTTTGAGCCGGCGGAGAAGAAGGGAGAGCGCGGGAGATGCCATTTTTAGCCAGCCTAACCACACCCAAGGATGCAGAAGAGTGGCAGTGTCACAGCATTCGACAATGAAGTCGAAGATTGGGCAACATATATTGAACGTGTAGAAGTTTACTGCAAGGCGAATGAAGTGCCAGATGCCAGGAAAGCACTGGTATTGTTGAATTCCATGGGTGCAAAAACGTACGGCTTACTGCAAAACCTAATAACCCCAGAGAAGCCAGTGGAAAAGGATTTTGAAAGCATAGTGGCAATCCTACAGGACCACTTAAACCCCACACTGCTGCTGATAGCCGAAAGATTTAAGTTTCACAAAAGGAACCAGCATAAAGACGAAAGTAATGCTGAGTATTTAACGGAACTGCGCAAACTATCGAAACACTGCCAGTTTGGAACGGGACTAGCAGATACTTTAAGGGACAAGTTTGTGTGTGGGCTTCAAAGTGAAGGAACCCAGAAATGGCTTCTATCAGAAAAGGATCTTACGCTGGACAAGGCTTTCAGAATGGCAGTATCACACAAAGCAGCCGCACGGGGCGCTGCAGAGATACAACGGAGATCGCAAGAATATGGCACAAATGAAATGTCATATGGAACAGTGAAACGTTATTGCTGCGGCAAAACAACACATGACCACAAGGACTGTTGGTTCAAGGACCAAGTGTGCAGACAGTGTGGAAAAGTAGGACACAGAGCAAGTGTCTGCAAGTCGGGAAAGAAAACCAGCAGCAAGAAATCTCCACAGGAGAAGTACAAAAAGGTACATAAGGTGACGGAGAGTAGTTCAGACAAACAGAAAAGTGATACAGACTCCGGAAGCAAGGAGCTGGGTTGTCTGAAACTACATAATGTGATCAAAATGGAGGATCACCAAACTATCTGGGTCACGCTCAAGATAGACGGAGTCCAAGTGAAAATGGAATTGGACACAGGATCAGCCCTAACAGTCATAAACCAAAGGGACTACAAGCGGCTATTCTCACACATACCCTTGAGAGATACAGAGATTGTCTTGAAGACGTACACGAGGCAAAAAGTCTACCCCAAAGGAAAAATAAGGGTGAACGTGATATACAATGGCAAGGAAACACCAAAAATGGACCTATATATATTGCCAGATGGAGGACCACCACTACTAGAGAGTGAATGGATCCGGAAGATACAGCTAGATTGGCATTCCATACAAGCACTGACTGTAGATGCCAAAAAGGATGACGACGTCACACCTGGACGACTGTCAAAAATGCTAACTGACGCACAAGAAGTGTTCCAGGAGGGACTCGGAACACTAAAAGGCATAACAGCGACGATCAAAATAGAGGAAAATGCAAGCCCAAAGTTTTTTAAGGCCAGACCGGTACCTTATGCGATCCGCCCAGTCGTCGAAGCAGAGCTGGAAGGTTTGGAACATTCAGGAGTGCTATCCAAAGTGGACTGGAGTGAGTGGGCCACACCCATCGTTCCTGTAATGAAGAGGTCGTTGAGTAATACGCCTGGGGAACCAAAGAAGGTTCGCATCTGTGGGGACTTTAAGGTAACAGTGAACCCAGTCCTTCACACTGCACAATATCCGCTTCCGCTGATTGAAGATATTTTCGCCTCTCTATCTGGAGGGAAACGCTTCACTAAGATTGATCTGGCCCAGGCGTACCTACAAATGGAGGTAGAAGAAGCCTTGAAACAGCACTTCACGATCAACACTCATAAAGGTCTCCACCAATACAACCGGCTGGTGTTCGGGGGAGCATCAGCTCCGGCTATTTGGCAAAGGGCAATGGATCAAGTCCTGCAAGGGATTCCAGGGACCCAGTGTTATTTGGACGACATCCTGGTCACGGGCGAAAATGACAGTGATCACCTCGCCAACCTGGAGCAGGTGCTCACTAGATTGAAGGATTATGGGCTCCGAGCTAATCGCCACAAATGCGAGTTTTTCCAGAAGCAGATCTCGTATTGTGGCCACGTTATTGATGAAGAGGGGTTACATAAGTCCCCTGAAAAGATTGAGGCAGTAGTCAAGGCTCCAGCACCGGAAAATGTGTCACAACTGAGGTCGTTCCTCGGGTTGGTGAGCTACTACCATAAGTTCTTGTCGAATTTGTCTACAGTTCTACACCCACTGAACACCCTACTGCAAACGGGGGTACCATGGAAGTGGAATGATGGATGTAAACGAGCTTTCCAGAAGTGCAAAGAATTGATCACATCAAAAGAGGTGTTGGCTCATTTCAACCCAGCACTACCAATTCGGTTGGCGTGTGATGCATCACCCTATGGCATTGGAGCAGTGCTGTCGCACAAATTCCCGGACGGCTCGGAGAGGCCAGTAGCCTTTGCGTCTTGGTCACTAACCTCAGCCGAGTGTAACTACGCCCAGATTGACAGGGAGGCCCTCAGCCTAGTGTGGAGAGTGAAAAAGTTCAACCACTATCTGCACGGGCAGAAGTTCACCTTGCTGACTGACCACCAACCACTTGTCTCCATCTTTAACCCAAAGAAGGGCGTTCCGGTGATGACTGCGCAACGGCTACAAAGATGGTCCCTTTTTCTAGGGGCGCACCAATATGAAATCGAGTATAAGGGCACGAAACAGCATGGAAACGCTGATGGGCTATCACGCCTGCCACTGCCTACTGCGGAGGAAGCGCCAGCAGTGGACCCTGTCGAAATATTTCATTCGACTATAATTGAATGCTTGCCAGTAACTAACGCTGGTATAGAGAAGGAGACCCGAAATGACCCGACACTGTCTCGGGTATATGATTTGACAGTGAAGGGATGGCCAGCACATGGTGACTCACTGCCAGCATTCTCATCCAGAAGAGAACAGCTGTCAGTATGCCAGGGGACCTTGATGTGTGGATCCCGAGTGGTAATTCCACCCAAGTTAAGGGAGAGAGTGCTCAATGAGCTTCAAGAAGGCCATTTGGGAGGGGTGAAAATGAAAAGCCTTGCTAGGGCTTATGTGTGGTGGCCGGGGATCAATCAGCAAATCGAGGACCTGACAAAGAGCTGCTCAGGATGCCAGAAGGTCCAAAATGCACCACCACATGCCCCTCTACACCCATGGGAGTGGCCCTCATCTCCATGGCAACGGGTGCATTTTGATTTTGCTGGTCCATTCATGGACTCAATGTTTTTAATAGCTGTGGATGCGCACTCAAAATGGCCTGAGGTGATCAAAATGTCCTCCACCACCACGGAGAAAACTATTGCAGTCCTATGGACCATCTTTGCCAGGAACGGCTTGCCAGAGCAGATTTGCTCTGATAATGGACCACAGTTTATGAAAAGGAATGGGGTAAGGCATTACACCTCTGCTCCGTATCATCCAGCCACCAATGGATTGGCTGAGAGGTTTGTACAAACCTTTAAAAAAGCAGTAAGGGCCATGTGCGATGATGACATTCCACTGCAGCATAAGGTGGACAATTTCCTGTTAGCCTACAGAAATGCGACACATACAATCACCCACCAGACCCCGGCCATGATGTTCTTTAACCGAAGGTTGAGATCTCGTCTGGATTTGCTCAAACCAAATGTACGAAGAGATGTTGAGAATAAGCAATTCCAGCACATCAATCAGAAGTCGACAAGGAGCTTCAATGTAGGGCAACCAGTCTTGGCTCGTGACTACCGAACAGAGAAATGGCAACCAGAAACGATATGCACACGGCAGGGGCCACTAATGTACACCATGGATGCTGGGGAGAACATCGTGAGACGCCATGTCGACCAGATCCTAGAGTCACAGGAAAGAGTCCACCCCAGGTCTCGCGTACCTGGTGATGAACCCAACATACAGGTAGCATCTACCCCAGAAACAGTAGCATCGGAAGCTGATGAACCAACCGACGACAGGGGGCCAGAATCGCCTCCGCACCAAGAGCAAGACACTCAGGAAAGGTGCTATCCAGAAAGGATCAGGAAGCCGCCCCAAAGACTGAATTTATAAATGGACTATTTGCCGTTAATGTTACATGTTAAAAGTGTTAATTGTTAAATGAATGTTATGGTACTGTTAATCTAAAAGGGGAGGAATTGTAGTGTATGTACCTTTAAGGGGAGAACTACTTTTTACAGCTCCTGTATACTGTAGTACCGGGAGTGACCACACCGGTATATAAACCCTGAGTAGGGATCTGTACTTTAGTTTTTGGAGTAACCTGCATCCAGTAAACACCTGTTAATTGTTCCTCTGCAGTCTCTGTCGATTTATTGAAGAATACCATACATTAACATTCACGGATTCAACACTTCTCAATGTCCTTGACTCCATGACCACCACTATACTATCTGACTGCTTCTCTGACATTGATTCGTGGATGACTCCCAACGTAACATAAAGACTGATGCCATCCTGTAGGCTCCATGCCACAAATCTCTCCCTCCCCAATTCTGGTCACCTACCTAGCTTCTGTTTGAACTGAACTTCAAACCTCATATCCTACCCATCAGCAATACTTCCCTTACCTCACCCGCGCTGACGCTGCAACTTTCATCAATGCCTTTGCCACTTTGAGGCTTGACTTCTCCAGGTGCTCCTCGCCAGCCTCCTGTACGCCACCCTCCAAAAACTACAAATTGTCGAAAACTCCTCTGTCTAAATCCTATCCTGTACTAAGTCCTCCTCCATTGCCTTGTCCTTGCCAACCTCCAACATGTTAAATTTAAAATCCTTGTCCTTATTTACAAATCCCTCTCCCCACCCCATAAAAGCAAATCTCCTCCAGCCTGTGCGCTCTTCCAACTCTGGCCCCCACTTTGTACCTCCGCACGATGCTCCACCATCAGTAACAGAGCCTCGGCACTACATTCTACACATGAAAACCTTTGCGCGATTGGTCACCTCCCCTAATTCTCCTAATGCTCGGCATCTCCTTTTGCCTTTGTGAAGTGCCTTGGGAAAGTGCTAAATAAATACACGTTGTAGTCATAGCAACCTTCTATACTACAAATTTGGAAATGTAGGGTTGCATCAATCTGAACCAATGCAGCACATAAACATTTACAGCATCTAACATTTTAACATTGTTGTTGAGAGGGTTCTGGGTTTGATGTACCACCTCCTTCCTGTCGTCTCATTCCTGGATTTTAGCAGTCCTGTGAGTGCTCTGTGTTTGTGACATAATATTGAACGAAATGCACTGTCCTGTGTGGATGATCTTCAAGAGTAGTGAGAAACCCAGAAGGAGCTTTGTTGCGTGTCTTGAAAGAATGTGGGGAATTTGCCCTTCTCAGTAATGTTGTGCAAAGTTCAGAATCTTTCAGCAAGATTACAAGGAAGAGCCCTGTTCCTTTCTTTTAATTCTGATGCTGGCCTCACCCCTAAGAGAGGCCAGTGTGTACAAATGACCTCAACAGATTCCCCATCTCTCCCTCCAGCAGTCACTTGACAAAGGACACGGGCAAGAGCTTGAACAAATTTCCTGTTGTGTCTGTATGAAGCAATAAATCACATAAATACACGACTGTTCTCGTTCAAAGGGAGCTCGTGCAGTCAGTTCCTGGGAGTGAATAAGCTATTTGTCTCAAAATTCTATTCCTGTGCGATTACGGAAGGCGATGTCATGTTTACTCGAGTAATGAATTGCATTTGTTGTCTTTCCCTAAACGTCCATTGAAAACACTTGGCTGCTGCACTGCAGGTTGGTTAGATGTGCATTTTTACCTGTAAATTCCTCCACACGTCCGCCCACACCCTGATCTCAACACAAGCTGCTGTTCTGCACTCCTCCCTCCACCGTCTCCCCCCCCCCCCCCCCCCCGCCCCACACCCAACAGTTGCACAGGCAATCATCCACAATCTTGCGCAAGTGGCTACTCATGTTTTGTGTAATAATCTAAGGCAGTGGGGGTGGAATTGGTCTTCGGTAATACCGCAAAACGGGCGACAGCGAATCAGCAATGCCAGGGTGTAAAACCGTTGATTCGGCCCAAGACCGATTTCACCCTCAGTGGATGTTAGCAAGCTAATTGACTACTGGGCCATCACAGATAGAGCCTTATCCTGTTCCACACCCAAGCACACACATACTGTCCAACAAGGATTCACTATCCAATCAGGAGCAGGAACTTTGGCTAATTACAACCCCTCCCCCAGCCCAAGAAAACTGAGGTCCTGGCTGAAATCAACCAACTCACAAAGGAGATTTGCCTTAAATTAATTTTTCTTCTAATGTAACAGCTGCAGTTGCTGGTTTTGAGATTAAATATTTTATTAAATTATTTACCAACTAAAAAGCTTGTGCACTGGGATCAGGCCTCGCTAACAGGCAGAGGTTCAGTGTCACAGGGAACAGACCCCACTAACAGGCTGAGGTTCAGTGTCACAGGGAACAGGCCCCACTAACAGGCTGAGGCTCAGTGTCACAGGGAACAGGCCCCACTAACAGGCTGAGGTTCAGTGTCACAGGGAACAGGCCCCACTAACAGGCTGAGGTTCAGTGTCACAGGGAACAGGCCCCACTAACAGGCTGAGGCTCAGTGTCACTGGGAACAGGCCTCACTAACAGACTGTGCTCAGTGTCATGGGAACAGGCCTCACTAACAGGCTGAGGCTCAGTGTCACTGGGAACAGGCCTCACTAACAGGCTGAGGCTCAGTGTCACTGGGAACAGGCCTCACTAACAGGCTGAGGCTCAGTGTCACTGGGAACAGGCCCCACTAACAGGCTGAGGTTCAGTGTCACAGGGAACAGACCCCACTAACAGGCTGAGGCTCAGTGTCACTGGGAACAGGCCCCACTAACAGGCTGAGGTTCAGTGTCACAGGGAACAGGCCCCACTAACAGGCTGAGGCTCAGTGTCACTGGGAACAGGCCTCACTAACAGACTGTGCTCAGTGTCATGGGAACAGGCCTCACTAACAGGCTGAGGCTCAGTGTCACTGGGAACAGGCCTCACTAACAGGCTGAGGCTCAGTGTCACTGGGAACAGGCCTCACTAACAGGCTGAGGCTCAGTGTCACTGGGAACAGGCCCCACTAACAGGCTGAGGTTCAGTGTCACAGGGAACAGACCCCACTAACAGGCTGAGGCTCAGTGTCACTGGGAACAGGCCCCACTAACAGGCTGAGGTTCAGTGTCACAGGGAACAGGCCCCACTAACAGGCTGAGGCTCAGTGTCACTGGGAACAGGCCTCACTAACAGACTGTGCTCAGTGTCATGGGAACAGGCCTCACTAACAGGCTGAGGCTCAGTGTCACTGGGAACAGGCCTCACTAACAGGCTGAGGCTCAGTGTCACTGGGAACAGGCCTCACTAACAGGCTGAGGCTCAGTGTCACTGGGAACAGGCCCCACTAACAGGCTGAGGCTCAGTGTCACTGGGAACAGGCCCCACTAACAGGCTGAGGCTCAGTGTCACTGGGAACAGGCCTCACTAACAGGCTGAGGCTCAGTGTCACTGGGAACAGGCCTCACTAACAGGTGTGGAGATGCCGGAGTTGGACTGGGGTGGACAAATGTAAGAAGTCACACAACACCAGGTTATAGTCCAACAGCTTTATTTGAAATCACAAGCTTTCGGAGCGTTGCTCCTTCTTCAGGTGAAGTGGAGAAATGCATAAAGACACAGCTTATATAGTCAGAGAATCATGTCAGATGTTTACAGGTAATCTTTCCAACTGCCATTTATCACACCTCGGCAGAGAGATAATCACAGCAGTCAAAGGTGTGAATGGTGCCCAAACAGGTCAGTCAGGGAAACATTACATCAAAGAACAATGAGGTGGGGTCACAAGGGGTCAAATATTGCAGATGCTGGGGTCTGTATGAAAAACAAAAAAACAGACAAAAAACATTTTTTTTGGCTGGAAATCACAGCAGGTCCGGCCGCATCTGTGTAGAGAGAACAAGCCAATGTCGACTCGAGTCTGGATGACCCTGCGTCAGGTGGGGTTACATGTAGCGTGACATGAACCCAAGATCTCGGTTGAGGCTGTCCTCATGGGTGCGGAACTTGGCTATCAGTTTCTGCTCGACGATTTTGCGTTGTCGTGTGTCTCGAAGGCCGCCTTGGAGAACGCTTACCCGAAGATCGGAGGCTGAATGTCCTTGACTGCTGAAGTGTTCCCCGACTGGGAGGGAACACTCCTGCCTGGTGATTGTTGCGCGGTGTCCGTTCATCCGTTGTCGCAGTGTCTGCATGGTCTCGCCGATGTACCATGCTCCGGGGCATCCTTTCCTGCAACGTATGAGGTAGACAACGTTGGCCGAGTCACATGAGTATGTACCATGTACCTGGTGGGTGGTGTCCTCACGTGTGATGATGGTATCTGTGTTGATGATCTGGCATGTCTTGCAGAGGTTGCTGTGGCAGGGTTGTGATAACTCTGCCGAGGCGTGATAAATGGCAGTTGGAAAGGTTACCTGTAAACATCTGACATGATTCTCTGACTATATGTGCTGTGTCTTTATGCATTTCTCCACTTCACCTGAAGAAGGAGCAGCGCTCCGAAAGCTTGTGATTTCAAATAAAGCTGTTGGACTATAACCTGGTGTTGTGTGACTTCTCACTAACAGGCTGAGGCTCTGTCACTGGGAACAGGCCTCACTAACAGACTGAGGCTCAGTGTCACTGGGAACAGGCCTCACTAACAGGCTGAGGCTCAGTGTCATGGGAACAGGCCTCGCTAACCGACTGAGGCTCAGTGTCACTGGGAACAGGCCTCACTAACAGGCTGAGGCTCAGTGTCACTGGGAACAGGCCCCACTAACAGGCTGAGGCTCAGTGTCATGGGAACAGGCCCCACTGACAGGCTGCGGCTCGGTGTCATTGGGAACAGGCCCCACTGACAGACTGAGGCTCAGTGTCACTGGGAACAGGCCCCACTAACAGACTGAGGCTCAGTGTCACTGGGAACAGGCCCCACTAACAGGCTGAGGCTCAGTGTCACTGGGAACAGGCCCCACTAACAGGCTGAGGCTCAGTGTCATTGGGAACAGGCCCCACTAACAGGCTGAGGCTCAGTGTCACTGGGAACAGGCCCCACTAACAGACTGAGGCTCAGTGTCATGGGAACAGGCCCCACTAACAGGCTGAGGCTCAGTGTCACTGGG
The DNA here is from genome assembly GCF_052327205.1 of Somniosus microcephalus. Taxonomy (NCBI): domain Eukaryota; kingdom Metazoa; phylum Chordata; class Chondrichthyes; order Squaliformes; family Somniosidae; genus Somniosus; species Somniosus microcephalus. Next base: position 141,606,423 of record NC_140998.1, read on the forward strand.
AAGAAGCCTCACTAACAGGCTGAGGCTCAGTGTCACTGGGAACAGGCCCCACTAACAGACTGAGGCTCAGTGTCACTGGGAACAGGCCTCGCTATCAGGCTGAGGCTCAGTGTTACTGGGAACAGGCTCCACTAACAGGCTGAGGCTCAGTGTCACTGGGAACAGGCCTCGCTATCAGGCTGAGGCTCAGTGTTACTGGGAACAGGCTCCACTAACAGGCTGAGGCTCAGTGTCACTGGGAACAGGCTCCACTAACCGGCTGAGGCTCAGTGTCAGTGGGACGAGGCCTCACTAACAGGCTGAGGCTCAGTGTCATGGGAACAGGCTCCACTAACAGGCTGAGGCTCAGTGTCAGTGCGTGGTGTCCCCATTGACAGGCTGAGGATCAGCATGCACCATTTTGCTGGAACTGAACAGCTATTAAAATTATTCCAGTCACGATATATTTAAATAACACTAATCTTCATTAATACAACCCTTGGGCACTAATTAAAATACTGTACTTCCACCCACTTTTGCGTTAATTGATCTAAGGCTTCTGCTGACTTTAATGGAGCTTTAACTGAGGCAAAAAATATCCTGACACTATGTGCTGTAAAGTCGGCTGTGCAGCGTCTATTTTACAGGCGCTAACTGACCTACTAAGGCCCCAATATGGCAGGAAAGAAGCACAAAGAAGATGGAAGTGCACCTGGATAAGGTGGGGTTGCCAGCAGCAGGAGCACACATCGGGATTATTTAAAGGGCAGAACATTTTATTTATATTTTTAATATTCAAATGGCCTGAGCACTTCACTTGCCATGTGCTGACATCGCACGGCACTAACCGGCAGGATGCCCCCTCACCAGCACTATTTCATGGAGTTCTTAGAGGTTAGATTTTGGTTTCTCATTTCAGGCTGCTGATTAACTTCTGGCTGTTTCTTGTGTTTTAGCACTCTGGAAAGTCCCTTTATCTACACAGAGAAAGGTTTTGTTGGTGTTGTACTTGATATGCCGTCAATAACTCAAAGACAAGGATTCAACTGAAGGCTTTTAATCACTAAGAACATTGCAGCATTGCAGGTCTTCCCACATCGGGTTCGTCTGGTAGGAATGACTCATACAGCTCTTGAGACCTTTATATGGCAAAAGACAGGGGCGTAGCCAATACACACAATAGGAACAAAAGGGGGCGGGTCACACAATACAAGCAGGTAAAACACATGGGCTGATGAAGGCATATATTTCATCACATTCACCCCTTCTACAGATTTAGTCTGTCCGGGGGTGTGATAGTCCTTCCTGAACGTTGCAACAGTACCTCGGGTTCCGACCGGGAGTCCATGGTGCCCTCCTGGGCATACCCATGTGCTGGGGGTGTTGCAGGTACTTCTGGGGGTGGTGAGGATACCTCTGGGGATGGTGGAGGTTCTTCTGGGGGTGGTGGTGATGGGTCGTCGCTTCCTGCCGAGGCGAGGTCCTTTATGGACACGGTGTCTTCACGCCCGTCAGCGTGCTTGACGTACGCGTACTGTGGGTTTGCGTGGAGTAGGTGTACTGCCTCCACGAGGGGATCCGTTTTGTGGCCCCTCACATGCTTCCGTAACAGGGCTGTCCCTGGGGTGGAGAGCCACGAGGGTAGGGATACTCCTGAGGTTGATTTGCGGGGAAAAACAAACATCTTCTCGTGAGGAGTGGCGTTAGTAGCAGTACACAGTAGCGACCTTATCGAGTGGAGTACGTCTGGGAGGACCTCCTGCCAGTGGGAGGTGGGGAGGCCTTTAGACCTTAGTGCTAAGGTGACCGCCTTCCACACTGTCGCGTTCTCCCTCTCCACTTGCCCATTACCCCGGGGGTTATAACTAGTGGTCCGACTCGTGGCTATCCCTTTCGACAGCAGGTATTGGCGCAGTTCGTCGCTCATGAACGACGCCCCCCTGTCAGTGTGGATGTAGTTGGGCATGCCGAATGTGCAAAACAGGTTGCCGAGGCACTTGATGACCGTGGCACTGGTCATATCTGGGCAGGGGCAGACGAATGGGAAGCGGGAGTACTCGTCCACAATGTTGAGAAAGTACACATTGCGGTCGGTGGAGGGGAGTGGTCCCTTGAAATCTAAGCTCAGGCGCTCGAATGGCCGTGTAGCTTTGATCAGGTGGGCTCGGTTGGGCCTGAAAAAACGGGGCTTGCATTCCGCATAGCTGCGGCAGTCCCTGGTCATAGACCGGACCTCCTCGATGGAATAGGGCAGGTTACGGGATTTTATAAAGTGGAATAGCCGGGTGACCCCCGGGTGGCAGAGGCCATTGTGGAGGCCCTGTAGCCTGTCCCCCTGGATGCTGGCACACATCCCTCGTGATAGGGCGTCGGGGGATTCGTTGAGGGCCCCCGGCCTATATATTATGTCGTACTCAAACGTGGAGAGTTCGATCCGCCACCTGAGAATTTTGTCGTTCTTGATCTTCCCCCTCTGTTTGTTGTTAAACATGAAGGCTACCGACCGCTGGTCGGTAAGCAGGGTGAAGCGTTTGCCGGCTAGGTAGTGCCTCCAGTGCTGCACTGCCTCCACTATGGCCTGGGCCTCCTTCTCTACCGAGGAGTGCCTGATCTCGGGCCCTTGGAGGGTTTTTGAGAAAAAGGCTACGGGCCGCCCATCCTGGTTGAGGGTGGCTGCTAAAGCAAAGTCGGACGCATCGCTTTCGACCTGGAAAGGGATGTTTTCGTCCACTGCCCGCAGTGCGGCCTTCTCAATGTCGTGTTTAATGCTGTTGAAGGCGGCGTGGGCCTCGGCCGTGAGCGGGAAGGACGTTGATTTCAGGAGGGGACGGGCCTTGTCGGAATAATTGGGGACCCATTGGGCGTAATAGGAGAAGAACCCCAGGCACCTTTTCAGGGCCTTGGGAGTGTTTGGTAGGGGTAGCTCCCATAGGGGGCGCAATCGGTCGGGGTCCGGACCGATTTCCCCGTTTTCCACCACGCAGCCCAGGATACAGAGGCGCATGGTGCTAAAGACACACTTATCCTCGTTGTAGGTGAGATTGAGTCTGAGGGCGGTTTTCAGAAATCTCGCGAGGTTCGAGTCGTGGTCTTGCTGGTCGTGGCCGCAGATAGTGACGTTGTCTAGGTATGGGTAGGTGGCTGTTAACTGGTTCTCATCGACCATGCGGTCCATCTCCCGCTGGAAGACCGAGACCCCATTCGTTACCCCAAAGGGGACTCTGAGGAAGTGGTAGAGACGTCCGTTCACCTCGAAGGCGGTGTATGGACGGTCCTCCGGCCTAATGGGGAGCTGGTGGTATGCCGATTTTAGGTCGATGGTGGAAAACACCCGGTATTGCGCGATTTGGTTAACCATATCCGCTATGCGGGGCAGAGGGTAGGCGTCTAGCTGGGTGTATAGATTAACCGTCTGGCTATAATCTATCACCATCCGCTTCTTTTTGCTACCCTTAACTACTACTACCTGGGTGCGCCACGGGCTGGTACTGCATTCGATGATACCCTCCCGCTTGAGTCTTTCTACTTCTGACGCAATGAACCGTCTATCCTCCCAGCTGTACCGCCTACTCTTGGTCGCTATGGGTCGACAGTTGGGTGCGAGGTTGGCGAACAGAGAGGGCGGCTTGACCTTCAGGGTAGCCAGACCGCACACTGTGAGGGGCGGCTGGGACCCACCGTAGGTAAGCGTGATACTTTGGTGGTGGCACTGGAAGTCAAGACCCAAGATCACGCTCACACAGAGATCTGGCATTATCAATAGTTTAAAATCTCTGTAATCATTGCCTTTTACCGACAACATAACCGCACAGAAACCTGTAATTTTTGAGGTATGAGTCTTATCGGCCATGGCGATTTTTGCCCTGTGTGGGGACTATCGTTAGTGAAAGTCGTTTTACCAGGCTAGGATGAATAAAGCTTTCGGTGCTCCCGCAGTCAATCAAGCATTTAACCTTGTTCCCGTTTACCTCTATGTCCATCATCGATTTAGACAACGGATGCGGCCTGGATTGAGCCACTGTGATCGAGGCCACCAGTGGGTCCTGGAGGTCCGTGTCGTCGGGGCAAGATGGTGGACTCCATGAGGGTGGACAAGATGGCTTCCAAGATGGCCGCTCCCACGGCGCGCACGCGGCGGTGGTGGAGTTGGAGGCGGGGTTCCCTCTGCAGACTTTGCTGAAATGTCCTTTCTTCCCGCATTTAAAACAGGTGGTGCCCTTCGCTGGGCACAGATGCCTGGAGTGTTTGTCCTGGCCGCAGAAGTAGCATTTCGGGCCCTGATGCATCGCGGCAGTAGTGGGGCTCCTGGGTGGAGGCTGGGGCTCCGATGGTGCTGGGCTGGCCTGAGACCTGGGAGGTGAAGATGGCTTCCAAGATGGCGGCCCCCATGGCGCGCGCGAGGCGGAGTGGGCCGCGTGGCCTGGGGAACAGGATTCAGAGTTCTTCTGGGCCACATCCAGCGATCGCGCTATATCTATAGCCTGTTTTAAGTCCAGTCCCTCCTTTTCAAACAGTTTCTGCCGAATGTAATTTGAACTGAGGCCCGCAATAAGGGAGTCTCGAATCAGCTCCTCCGTGTACACAATGGCAGACACGGCCTTACAGTTACAGTCTCTGCCCAGTACTTTTAGGCTTAGTATAAAGTCTTCTAGTGACTCACCATGCCGCTGCGTGCGAGTAGTCAGAAGATGCCTGGCGTACACCTCGTTTATTGGCCGCACGTAGTGGGCCTTCAGAATGGTGCAGGCATCCCCGTAACTGGTGGCATCTTGGATGAGAGGGGAGACCCGATGGCTCACCCAGTTTCGCAGGATTCCCAGTTTCATGTCTCCGGTAGCGGTTGCGGCTGCTATGGCGGTGGATGAGTTTGCAATGAAAAATTCGAAGCATTGGAACCAGTGTCTGAACTGTGTGGCTGCGTCTGAGGCATGGGGGTCCAGATCCAAGCGCTCTGGTTTCAGGAGTCGATCCATCTTGGTGTTTTAGTGATTAAAATTGATATGCCGTCAATAACTCAAAGACAAGGATTCAACTGAAGGCTTTTAATCACTAAGCACATTGCAGCATTGCAGGTCTTCCCACATCGGGTTCGTCTGGTAGGAATGACTCATACAGCTCTTGAGACCTTTATATGGCAAAAGACAGGGGCGTAGCCAATACACACAATAGGAACAAAAGGGGGCGGTTCACACAATACAAGCAGGTAAAACACATGGGCTGATGAAGGCATATATTTCATCACAGTACTATTGTTGTTTGCCTCATGGACAGTTTGGCTACAGCCGTGTGTGGTCTCCTGGGGCTGCCTTTCGGGCTGGAGACTGGGTGGGGGAGAGGGGGGAGCAACAAGAAAAACAGCAGAGAGGAGCAGGGCACTACACAGGAGGCCGTACCCACAGAAGGTCTTCGGGGAGCACTTCTCCTACATGACCTTCTCTGAGGAGCAGCGTCTGAGGCGCCTACACTTCACCAAGGAGGCTGTCACCGAGCTACGTCACCTGCTGCAGCCACAACTCGAGCCTTGAACCAGGGCACGGACAGCATTGCCTGTGGCTGTCAAGGTCACCGTGGCCCTCAACTTTTAGGCCACGGACTCTTTTTCAGGCTGCAGCAGGTGACATCTCCCAGTTCGCAGTGCACCGATGTATCGGAGAGGTCACCGAGGTTCTCTACACCAGGAGGAACAGCTACCACTCCTTCCCTATTGACAGAGCAAAGCAGGATGAGAATGAGACTAGGCCTTGTACGTATTGCAGGCTACCCCATGGTGCAAGGTGCCATAAACTAGACCCACATTGCCCTGCATTCTCCCCCTCACCAGCCTGGCATCTTTATCAATGGAAAGGATTTTCGCTCCCTCAACGTACAGCTGGTTTGTGACCACAGGCAGCGCGTCATGCAGGTCAGTGCCCAGTTTCCTGGCAGCAGTCACGACTCTTTCATCCTGTGCCAGTCCTTTATTCCAACCAGGCTGTCAAATTACAGGCTGGCTACTGAGTGATAAGGGATATCCCCATCAGACTTGCTCATGACTCGGCTGCAGGGCAGGTTTACAAGGAGAGCCATGCTGGCACAAGGAACATCATTGAGCAAACAATCGGCACACTCAAGCTGCCTGGACCGATCCAGAGGAGCTTTGCAGTTCGTCCCAGAGCGGGTATCCAGATTTGTGCTCATCTGTTGCGTGCTCCACAACTTCACCGTCATGAGGGACGAGCACTTCCCAGCGCCTGGGCAGGAACAGATACAGGAGGAGGAACAGTAAGAGGAGGAGGAGAGGCAGTGACCGCTAAGAACAGAGTGCAGAGGTGATCTGACACTCTGGAAGGCCCTTCAAACAATGGTCCCAAAGCCAAGTTGGCAGCCATCTGATCTTCCATGGCAGCAGTCAGCAGAATCTCCATAATCATGTCCGCCACTGTTGTGTTGATGGAGCTGACTACTTGGTCCATGTTGGACAGAATGGTCTCCATGATCTGTATGAAGCCTTGACACAAGTGGACCTGGACCCCTCCATACTCTGTGATATTATGCACAAGCTCGCCGGCAGGCTGTCAAGTACACCTAGCATTTCCCGATGTATGACCATCAGCCTTTGTCGGTAGTTTACAGAGAAGATAGGAGCAGGAGTAGGCTATTCAGCCCCTTGAGCCTGCTCCGCCATTCAATGCGATCATGGCTGATCATCCAAATTCAGTACCCTGTCCCTGCTTTCTCCCCATACCCCTTGATCCCTTTAGCCTTAAGAAATATATCCAACTCCTTCTTGAATATATTTGATGAATTGGCCTCTACTGCCTTCTGTGGTAGAGAATTCCACAGGTTCACCACTCTCTGGGTGAAGAAATTCCTCCTCATTTCTGTCCTAAATGGCTTACCCCTTATCCTTAGACTGTGACCCCTGGTTCTGGACTCCCCGACCATCGGGAACATCCTTCCTGCATCTAGTCTGTCCAGCCCTGTCAGAATTGTATAAGTTTCAATGAGATCCCCTCTCATTCTTCTAAACTCCAGCGAGTATAAGCCCAATCGACTCAATCTCTCCTCATACGTCATTCCTGCCATCCCAGGTATCAGCCTGGTGAATCTTCGCCGAACTCCTTCCATGGCAAGAACATCCTTCCTCAGATAAGGGCTCTTAAAGTCAGCGTCTGTCCTCTGCAGCAGAGCTGGCATGCGACCTCACCCTCCGGTGAGCTGGAACCTATGGCATGCTATTCCTCTGCCCTAGCTCCTGCACACTTGTGCCCAGTGAGTCACCACGTCTTAACCTAGCCTCTAAAGTCCACATGGTGCCAATATCTGAGCTGGCGCTTGCGAGGGTCAGATTGAGTGGGGGGCATCATTAGAAAGGCTGCCTCCCTCTTCCTCGACTGGTACAGCGGCTTCCACAGTCTCAGAAACAGAAATTAAAGAGAGGGACAAGTGTTAGCTTGTGGAGTGAGAGCGAGTAAAGAGAGAGAGAAGTGGGTGTTGAAAACATCGGCAGTTTGTCGTGCAAAGTTATGCAGGGTGAGATAGAAGCCAGAAGAGACAAAGAGGATAAAGTGTTAAGAAACCCTGTGCAACGTCTCCTCCTACGTTGCCACTCACCCCGACCTCGATTCTGCCCCTGCTGTGATGGTCAGCACGCTTTCTCCAAGGGGGGGAGGAGGTGTAGGTGGGCTCTTCCTCCTCTGGTGCCAGCCTGCTGTCTGGAGTTATGTGCAACCTTCCCCTGTACGCAAGAAGGGAGTGTGTTAGCGACAGTCTTTGAGAGTTGTTTGGAGAATGTGCCTGTCACAGTAGAATAGCTGACCGTCAGTCTGTAAGATGTGAGGTGTGAGTAAGTGAGGGTTGTAATCGTGGTGAGTGTGTGAGTATGAGGAGAAGGAGGTGTGGTGCCGTGATTGTAGAACAGTGAAGGGAAGCGGGGCAGGGGAGTATTGTGATTAGTGAGGCTGGAGGTGGTGGACGTGTGAGCAGAGAGTAAGAGAGCAGCTTTCTTACCTTGACAACTCTAGTGAGGTCATTGAACTTCTTCCAGCATTGCAGCCATGTCCTGGGTGCTGGGCTCCTTGCACTCACATACTCTGTGACCTCTTCCCATTATCGACATAGTTGATGCCTGGAGGGCTTCTTGACGCTGGGGGGGGGGGGGGGAAGAGCATGTCTCTTGTCCTGTCCACTGCCTCCACCAGGGCCTCCAAGGCAGCATCCGAGAACCTTGGTTTCCTTTCAGTGCTTGCTTCAGCCATAACTCTGACTGCAAAAGTGTTTCCTTGGTCTCTGCAATCAGTTACACCTCCCCTTTAAGAGGTGTTGGCTGCCTTTAAGTGGGGTCATTGACGCCCAAAATCTAGCCCCTCCACACATGTGCGCAGCCAATGACCAGCGTGGGCTGCACACGTGTGTGATTATAATCAGCGGGTAACTGAATATTGTGTACTGCCTCAGTCATTAGTAACCGGGCCTGATCGAATTTCTAGGCTTAAGTATGTTTGGATAAAGAATGTTTATCATTCCATAGGGTAGATTTCTGTCTGTATCAACTCGGAGTAAAATCTCACCTGGGTGGAACACGTAGAGGAAAATGGATCAGGGACGATTACATGACTGTACTGGAGCCCGACGATTTTCCTTCTATTCATTTAAGTGGAATAAATTCCGACACAATCTATTACTGCTGTGCAACCTTCCAGCCCAATTTTCCTCTCGTTCAGCCCGAGCGATACTTGACAATCTCCCCCCATAACTCTGTGCACACTGCGGCACTCCAGAATTGGAGTCAAGTGACCATTCTTCATGTCTGAAGTCTCGATTAAAAAAAATATATATATTCTCAGAATGTGGGTGATGTTGCAAGGCTGTGTTTATTGGTCATTCCTAGAAGGTGCTGGTGGCGAACCTTCTCCTTGAATGACACAATCCTTGTGCTGATGGTGCTCTCATAGTGGTGTTAGGTCAGGAATTCCAGGATATTGACCCAACAACAATAAAGGAACACATTTTAATGGAAGCGGTAACCCATTTAAATTGATTGGTGTCATTTTAACACTGGTGTTAACCCAATCGTAAAATCTAGGCATGAACAGGCTACTGGGCTGTAGAAGCAGTATTACCAAGCTTGATATTGTCCTTATCTGACATCCACATATGGACTTTCCAGCAGACGTCACTGCATAGCAATCAGGGGTGGGAATCCTGGCTGAATTTCTTTCCCTCTTCCTACCCTAAGGCCAACACTACCCTGCCTGACAAAAGGAAATGTGTTGGCTGGAACTGAGACAACCTTTCTCTTTGAGCTGTAATGGTTGATCGTTCAGTTCCTGGCCGGGCCAGAGATGCTAACGCATAAAAAGATGGCGGGTTTGGGGAAAGACATCAAAAGCATTTCCAAGATTTGGAGCAGGGTAAGGAAGTGGGGGATCTATCTAACCCCTGTGAAAAACTTGTGGGGGCTGAAACACCATTTCTTCCACCCCCCTTCTCTCTCCCCATGTTTGTGCTTATTATCTGAGAGACATGAGTTTCAATTAGTCTTGATTGGCAACTCATTCAAAGCTTTTCTCTTGGCAACTGTCATCTAGAAAGGTAAGGCAATGGACAGTTGAAACATCTTTCCTCAGAACAACAACGGCAACTTGTATTTATATAGCACCTTTAACATAGTAAAACATAGTGTCAGCTGTGGCTCAGTTGGTAGCACACTCGCCTCTGAGTCAGAAGGTTGGGACTTGAGCACAAAGAGCTAGGCTGACACTCCAGTGCAGTGCTGAGGGAGTGCTGCACTGTCGGAGGTGCCATCTTTCGGTATGAGACATTAAACCGAGGCCCCGTCTGCTCGCTCAGGTGGATGTAAAAGATCCCATTGCACTATTTTGAAGAAGAGTAGGGGAGTTATCCCCAGTGTCCTGGCCAATATTTATCCCTCAACCAACATAACAAAAACAGATTATCTGGTCATTATCACATTGTTGTTTGTGGGATCTTGCTATGCGCAAATTGGCTGCTGAATTTCCCATATTACAGCAGTGACTCCACATCAAAAGTATTTAATTGGCTGTCAGGTACTTTGAGATGTCCGGTGGTCGTGAAAGGTGCTATATAAATGCAAGTCTTTCTTTTTAAAACGTCCCAAGGCGCTTCACAGGAGTGTTATAAGACAGCAAATTTGACACTGAGCCACAGAAGGAGAAATTAGGGCAGGTGACCAAAAGCTTGGTCAAGGAGGTAGGTTTTAAGGAGCGTCTTAAAGGAGGAGAGAGAGGTAGCGAGGCGGTGAGGTTTAGGCAGGGAATTCCAGAGCTTAGGGCCTAGGCAACAGGAGGCACGGCCACCAAAGGTTGAGTGATTATAATCAGGGATCCTCAAGAGGGCAGAATTAGAGGAGCGCAGATATCTTAGGGGGTTGTGGAGCTGGAGGAGTTTACAGAGATAGGGAAAGGTGAGGCTGTGGGAGACTACAGTCTCCCGCATAAAGAAATAGGCAACACAGCGAGCTACAAGAAATAGGTCTTTACTCCAACTCTCACAATACAGTACTGAATTCGTAAAGCCCGCGAGCCTGTGATGACTCACGGATTGGTCACCTGCTGGAACCTGATTGGTTTTCCTTCTCTCAGCAGCAGGCAAGTCTGAACGTGCCTTATTCCTCTCAGCTTGCAACTGTCTTGCGGGGGGAGGGGAATACAGCAGTTAAAAGGGGATTATACAGGTTTATCTACATACACACAGTGTTTCCCCAATGTGGCAACCCCCCCCCCCAGAATCCTCGTTAACTGTAAAAGTCAGTCTCTGCGGAGGTTTGACCAAACGGCCGTAGCGGCTGTAGCAGCCATCTGGCGTGTGAGGAGGGCTGTCTGGGAGGTCGGCCGGTTGGTTCGTCGGCTGGTCTGGCGGCTGGTCTGCCGGTGGGCTGGCTGGACGGGCTGCCGGCGAAAGTGGGGCGGCGGCCGGGAAGTAAGGTTCTGGCGTGTCTTGGTCCTCTTGTGGGGCCGCCGCCAACGCGGGAGGTCTGCCCCGCCGTGGGGGAAGAGCCGGACAAAACGGGAAGCTGAGGTCCAGGTGCGCCGGTTTGAGGCGGTCTACTGAAATAAGGTCCGGCTTCCCGCCGACGTCGATAAGAAAAGCTTTGTCCCCCATCTCCAATACTGAGAAGGGGCCGGTGTATGGTGCCTGCAGCGGGCCTCTGTGCGCGTCCTGGCGCACGAAGACGAGCTCCGCATGTCGTAAGTCCCGAGGCACGTAGGACGGCTGTGGGCCGTGTTGCGAAGTGGGCACTGGACGGAATTGCTGGGCCGCGTCCTGGTGCAGGGAAAGCTGTCTGGCGGCTGACCACGGCTCCGTTGTCAGGGGGAGGAAGTCGCCTGGTACTCTGAGCGGTTGGCCGTAGACCATCTCGGCCGCGGAGGCGCGGAGGTCCTCTTTGGGCGCGGTGCGCAATCCCAGGAGGACCCAGGGTAGTTTGTCGATCCAGCTGGTGTCGGCCAGGCTGGCGCAGAGGGAGGCTTTCAAGGAACGATGAAAGCGCTCGCAGAGCCCGTTGGCCTGCGGGTGGTAGGCTGTTGTCCTGTGCAACTTGGTGCCGAGGCCGGCGGTGATGGCATTCCACAAGTGGGAGGTGAACTGGGGGCCTCTGTCCGAGGATATGTCGGTCGGCACGCCGAACCGGGCCACCCATGTCGAGACGAATGCTCGCGCGACGTCGGTCGTGGTGGTGGAGGCGAGGGGAACCACCTCGGGCCATCTGGTGGTGCGGTCGACGATCGTGAGCAGGTGTGTGAAACCGTGCGACAGCGGCAAGGGGCCTACCAGATCGACGTGGACGTGGTCGAAACGCCTCTCGGGCACCGGGAAACACTCCAATGGCGCCTTGGTGTGCTGCTGGACCTTAGCGTGCTGACACGCCACGCATGTGTTGGTCCAGTCTCTCTCATCCTTGTGGAATCCAGGCCAGACGAACTTGGCAGACATGAGTTTCTGAGACGCACGCATCCCTGGATGTGAGAGGCCGTGGATGATGTCGAAAACTCGCTTGCGCCAGGCGGATGGGACGACCGGTCTAGGCGAGGGGACTGAGACGTCGCACAGGAAGGTTGTGCCGGCTGCGTGGAAGTGGATGTCGGCCAGAGTGAGGCTGGTGGTTGACGTCCTGAGGGCCTGGATCTCCGCGTCGGCGGCCTGGTCTCTCGCCATGCTGGCGTAGTCGACGCCCAGGTGCACTGCGTGGAGCGAGGGTCTTGAGAGGCAGTCGGCCACCAAATTGTCCTTGCCGGCGACGTGGCGGATGTCCGTGGTGAACTCCGAGATGAAGTTCAGTTGGCGCTGTTGGTGCGCGGACCAGGGTTCGGTTACTTTGGCCATGGCGAAAGTGAGCAGCTTGTGGTGCATGAATGCGGTGAACGGCCGGCCTTCCAGGAGGAAACGGAAGTGCCGGATTGCCAGGAACAGGGCCAGGAGCTCTCTGTCGAACGTGCTGTAGGCCTGCTCGTTCTTGCGCAGCTGTCGGCTGAAAAATGCCAGTGGCTGCCACGCGCCTTCGGCCCACTGTTGCTGGACAGCGTCGACGGCGTAATCCGAGGCGTCCATGGTGAGGGCGGTCTTGGCGCCCGGGATGGGGTGGGCCAGTAGTGTGGCGTTGGCCAAGGCGCTTTTGGTCTGGTGGAAGGCTGTTGCCATCTCGCTGGACCAGGTGAGTTGCTCTTTGCCCATTTTGCCCCTGGCGGCTTCGTAGAGGGGGCGCATGAGTGAGGCGGCCTTGGGCACGAAACGGTGCTAGAAATTGACCATCCCCAAAAATTCCTGCAGCGCCTTGACCGAGGTGGGCTGGGGAAAGTCCGCCACCGCCTGCACCTTGGAAGGTAGGGGAATGGCTCCCCTTGGCGAGATTCTGTGGCCGAGAAAGTCAATTTGGGCTGCTCTGAACTGGCATTTGGCCGGGTTGATGATTAGCCCATGTTGGCTGAGGCGCTGGAAAAGAGAGCGCAAATGCGCGATGTGCTCGGCCTTGCTGGTGCTGGCCACGAGGATATCGTCCAGATAGACGAACAGGAAGCTCAGGTCCCGTAGGACGGAATCAATGAGCCGTTGGAAGGCCTGTGCGGCGTTCTTGAGCCCGAAGGGCATGCGCAGGAACTCGAACAGTTCGAAGGGGGTGATGACCGCCGTCTTCTGGACGTCTGCGTGGTGGACGGGGACCTGATGGTAGCCGCGAATCAGGTCGACCTTGGAAAAGACGGACTTTCCTGCTAGGTGTGCCGAGAAGTCTTGGATGTGTGGAATGGGGTATCTATCGGGCATGGTGGCATCGTTGAGCCGTCTGTAGTCGCCGCAGGGGCGCCAGCCACCGCCCGGCTTGGGCACAATGTGGAGGGGGGATGATGCCCAGTTTCTCCATCGTGGCGAATTCTTCCTTGGCCACCGCCATCTTGGCTGGGTCCAGGCGTCTGGCTCGGGCGAACACTGGTGGTCCCGTAGTGGTGATGTAGTGCTCGACACCATGCTTGGCTGCCGCGGCTGAGAAGGTCGGTTGTGTGAGCCTCGGGAAATCTGCGAGTAGGCGGGCGTAGTCGTCATCCGCCGGGGCAGAGCAGGACCCGACGAGGGCCGGGCTGTTGCTCTGCTGGCAGGCCAGTGAAGCGAAAGTTGCTGCGTTGATCAGGCGCCTGTCGCGGACGTTGACCAGGAGTCCGTGGGCGCAAAGAAAATCGGCGCCCAGCAAGGGATGTGCCACCGAGGCCGTCACGAAATCCCACGTAAATCGCTGGCCGTTGAAACAAACCTCGGCCCGTCACTTTCCAAAAGTAGCGATGGCTGCGCCATTTGCCGCCACGAGGGGTGGGCCACTGCAGCCTGCCTGGATGTCGAGCTGGGAGGCAGGAATTATGCTGCATTGGCCTCCAGTGTCGCAAAGGAATCTGCGCCCTGAAAGGGAGTCAGTTATGTACAGCAGTTTACCTGCGGTGCCGATGGCCATCGTGGCGGCGGGGGTGCGGTCGAGCGGGTCTAGACAGCGGCGCGGGGCTGGCGCTTTGGGCAGGGCGGCCATCTTGGTTTGATCGAAAGAGCAGGGTGCTCTGCAGCGTTGGGTCTTGTGGCCGAAACATGCGTGGTAGTAGCATAGTTCTGCGGCCTGGTGTGGCGGCGCGTGCTCGGTGGTGTCGGGGAGCCTCGCGGCTGCACAGCCGAGTTGGGCGATGGTGAAAACATTGTCCGCGGCGGCTGCCAGTTGTATGCAGTCTGTGATCGGGGACCCCGCGAGGGCAGTCTGTACCTGCTGAGGAAGCAGGCTGAGGAAAAGGGCCCGAAACAAGAGCACTGCGGTTCAGAGCCCAGGAGCGCAAGCATCCGGCTCATCAACTGGGTCGGGGTAAAATCGCCGAGGCCTGGTAGTGAGAGAAGCCTGCGGGCCCTCTCCTCCTTGGACAGGCCGTAAGCCTGCAGCAAGCGGCCCTTAATGGTTGAGTACTTGCCGGTGTGGCGGCAGTAGAGCTTGTTAGTGCTGAGACTATGTGGAGGTACCTTTCTTCATCGTCTTGAACCCTGCGAAGGGTGAATTGGGCCTCCGTGTGCACGAACCAAGCTGGTGCTTGGTGTTCCCAGAAGGTGGGGAGCTTCAAGGACGCGGCGCCGGCCGACATCAGGCTGCTGCTGGTTGCCGTCGGGTCGTTGCTGGCCTCTGTAGGGCTGCGTGAGTCGGGGGCTTCGGCCGCCGACATTCGGGGTCACCAATGTGGGAGACTACAGTCTCCCGCGTAAAGAAATAGGCAACACAGCGAACTACAAGAAATAGGTCTTTACTCCAACTCTCACAATACAGTACTGAATTCGTAAAGCCCGCGAGCCTGTGATGACTCACGGATTGGTCACCTGCTGGAACCTGATTGGTTTTCCTTCTCTCAGCAGCAGGCAAGTCTGAACATGCCTTATTCCTCTCAGCTTGCAACTGTCTTGTGGGGGGAGGGGAATACAGCAGTTAAAAGGGGATTATACAGGTTTATCTACATACACAGTGTTTCCCCAACGCCACAAGGCCATGGAGAGATTTGAAAACAAGGATGACTATTTTGAAATCGAGGCGTTGATTAACCGGGAGCCAATGTAGGTCAGCGAGCACAGGGGTGATGGGCGACTGGGACTTGGTGCGAGTTAGGACATGGGCAGCCGAATTTTGGATGACCTCAAGTTTACGTAGGGTAGAATGTGGGAGGCCAGCCAGGAATGCATTGGAATAGTCAAGTCTAGAGGTAACAAAGGCATGGGTGAGGGTTTCAGCAGCGGATGAGCTGAGGCAAGGGCAGAGACAGGCAATGTTACGGAGGTGGAAATAGGCGGTCTTATGACACCAAGGTTGCGAACCGTGTGGTTCAGCCTCAGACCGATGTTAGGGAGAGGGATGGAGTCAATGGCTTGGGAACGGAGTTTGTGGCAGGGACCGAAAACAATGGCTTCGGTCTTCCCAATATTTCATTGGAGAAAATTTCTGCTCATCCAGAACTGTATGTTGGACAAGCAGTCTGATAATTTAGACATCGTGGAGGGGTCAAGAGAAGTGGTGGTGAGGTAGAATTGGGTGTCGTCAGCGTACATGTGGAAACTGACGCTGTGTTTTCGGATGATGTCGCCAAGGGGCAACATGTAGTTGAGAAATAGGAGGGGGCCAAGGATAGACCCTTGGGGGACACCAGAGGTAACGATGCAGGAGTGGGAAGAGAAGCCATTGCAGGTGATTCTCTGGTTATGATTAGATAGATAACAATGGAACCAGGCGAGTGCAGTCCCTCCCAGCTGGACAATGGTGGAGAGGCGTTGGAGAAGGATGGAATGGTCAACCATGTCAAAGGCTGCAGACAAGTCAAGAAGGACGAGGAGGGATAGTTTACCTTTGTCACAGTTGTGGCTTTGATGAGAGCCATTTCAGTACTGTGGCAGGGGCGGAAATCTGATTGGAGGGATTCAAACATGGAGTTGTGGGAAAGATGGGCACGGATTTGGGCGGCGACAACACACTCAAGGACTTTGGGGAGGAAAGGGAGGTTGGAGGTGGGCGGTAGTTTGCAAGGACGGAGGGGTCAAGGGTTTTATTTATTGAGGAGAGGGATGATGACGGGAGATTTGAGGGAGAGGGGGCAGTACCTGAGGAGTGAACTGTTAACAATGTCAGCTAATATGGGAGCCAGAAAAGGAAGTTGGCTGGTCAGCAGTTTGGTGGGAATAGAGTGGAGGGAGCAGGAAGTGGGTCAAGAATCAGCCAAGTAGCAGGTTTGAGGGCATTTGCAAAATGGACCCTTTCAAATAAGGACATGAGCAAGGATTAGGGAGAGAAGTCAAGGTGGTGAATGTCGATTGGGAAATGGGACAGGAGACCAGGTGGGTGAAGATGGATTGGACAGCAAGTGAGCGTGTGTTCAGCGAAGGCATGAGGAAGTGAGCATTGATTGAGAACCAAGGGATTGGGTACAGATTGGGGAAGGGTGAGCATGGATTGGAGGAGATGAAGATAGGTTGTGGAGGAGGTGAATATAGATTGGGGGAGGAAGGAAGTGACCAAGGTTGAACATTGAGGGGAGGGAAAGGAGATGAGACGACCATGGATTGGAAGGAAAAGTAGATGCAGAGATGAGCCCAGGTTGGGTGAATAGAGAAGAGGTGAAGAGATGACCATGGATGGGTGGGAGGGAGGAGGAGGAGATGGGAGAGTAAAATAACCATTTAAGATGAAGAGTGAACATTTTGTACAATCAGTAAGAACTTCAGTTGTGTTTTTGCAGGTAAGACGTTGCTGAGTTAGTTTATTATAGTTTCTAAAAGGGATATGAATTTGCTTAAAAGTGAACTGGTTGGTTAATAATCATTCTTCATTTAAAAGAAAATTCAAAAGTTCAAAGATTAGAACTGCGCAAGCGAGGGCGATTTGGACTTTTCATCAGCAAAGGCCATTCTCTGTGTGTTTTGGGCAGAGGCACAAGTGCGTCCCCTATGACACAAGTGTAAACACCTCAAAGCAGAAAGGTCAAACTAATATCACATGGGTGCAGCTGATGATTTTGAAACCAATTGTATGGGGCCGGAGTTAGCAGTGGGCTTGGGAGTGTTTAATGGAGGCTGGTTTGGAAGTTGAGGTCACCTTAAGGTGGGGCAATTTATGCAGAAGATTGATTTTATTTGTGAAGACAAATGAATGGTTCTAGCCCACAGTACTTCATATAGAATTCTATTATTTGTCAAAAGTGAACAAAGATGCACAAGATACTTCCCAATTGTTAGATTGGTGTCTGCTGTTTCACACACACCGTGGTTCTATATTGTCCCCCCATTGACTAGCAGCTGCAGGTAATTCCGCACATGGAGAAGGAGCATGACCAGTCTTCCTTACTTCATATTGATGAGGTACATAGCATTGCCGGCAGCCTAGAAGCAGGGAGAACCAGCTCACCACCTTAAAGGTGCAATGCCACAATGGCATGCGGGTATCTAAAAAGGGCAATAACTAAAACACCGGGGAGACATCCATCACTTATACTTTCCTCACACTTCTCCAGCTCACTGTGTTGCATTCTGCAGCAGTCCGTCCTCCTGTAGCTGGAATGAGGGTGAGGGTCTGGGTTGCAGACTGACCCACGCCTGCTCTTAATAGCACACTGCCAAATGATAACTTAGCAGTTTTTTTCTCTCTGCTGGAATTTCAGTTGATTTATATGAACCACCAACAAAATCACAAACCTTTGCTAAAAGCCTGAGAAGACCATCATTTTTACTCAAGTATCCTGAAATTGTCTTTTGTCTTAGTTACAAATTTCACAGATTGTTTCTAACCAGAAGGGCCTGAGAAAGAAGACGTAACCGGCAATAATTTTCCAATGTTTAATTTGCTATTTCATTGGATTTTATTTTTTCCCTCTATTGGGGCACAGTTTAGCTGAGCTCCGGGCTTATACCTTTAAGGAAGTACATTATTCAAGCTTTACGTTTATGGTGTTGAAAGGATTAATGGTCGTCCAACTGCACTTTGGGTGAAGTAAACATTCTGTCGTCCAACAGGCCAGATCTACTCACAATACTTTGGTATCCGTGCAGATGGAGCATTTCAACCACAGTACTTGTTGCATAGAAGAGTGCTCGAATGGTATTTGCCCATCCAATCTTCTTCCTGATAACATCAGTGTTTTGACACTTAGCAGGTCAGTCAATTAGCAGAAAATGACAAATAGTTGCTTTTTTTTCTGCTGTACTTGATTCTTTTCAACCTTTTCTGGATTTGTTTCCTTTTAGCTAATCAAAGTAGATATCTTTTAATTGTCTGAGATAGCTCGTCATTATTACTCTCAACTTTGTTCTCTTTGCTCGTTCCAAAGCTCCAAACAAACCATTTCACACACGCTCCTTCCTCCCAAAGCTCGATTGAAATCCAAACCAATTGCACCATCTCCTACTTCAACTTGTTCCATCCCAGCCCCTCAAAACTGTGGAACTCCTCACCTCTCTCAGTCCTCCCTGCCTCCTACATTCTGTACGTTTTTAAAACCCAAGCCTAACCACTAATTCTTGACTTGCCCCACCTCGACTACTCTTATGTATGTGGACTGGCCATATGGGAAAGTGGGAGATTTCCCCGTGGGTCCCCATGAATGGTTCCATAGAGCTGTATTATCAGTGCCTGCTTTGTTCGAGAGTCACGCACCCCTTTCAGGGAGGCAGTTCACTCTGCTCCCCACTATGGGCCTATCCCGAGGCCTAGATTTCGTCCCTTAGTGTCTTTATTTTGTTTCTCAACTTTGTTTGCCATCAGTTTCTTTTTAAGGTGACTTTTTAGAAAATATTCAAATATCTAGATCTGTTTCTTGAATTCTTTATTTAGGTAATGACACAGAAGAAATGAAAAAAATGAATCACCCCGACAACTGGTACGAGTCTCATGAGAAGAGGTTTTTTTTCTGACGGGGTTTCAAAGTTTCTAAGTGAAATGAGATCGGACAGTCTTAGGCCCGAATCAACTGCCAGCCTGAGTCCTCCAGTGCTGCTGCTCTGAATCTACCTGATGGTGTTATAGCCCCCTCTAGCTGAAGCTCTGCACTGCCCTCAGCTTTTAGTAACTTTCCACTGCACCAAACGCTGGGGGGAGAGAAATTCCCCCAGAGGGCCATTAGGGGCACTAAGTCAAAAATGTTTGGAAAGTTAGCGCCAGGCGCTAACCTTTTCAAACATTTGAGAAATTCCCATTTTTTGCTCCAAGAGGGAAGTGGAGCGCTAAATCAAGCGTTCCACTTGCCTCTTGTAGCGCAAGAGGCGGGGAATGTCCTGATCCGGGGCGATGTGCTCAGCAGCACCCTCAATTAAAGGGAAGGGCTCCCCGCTACCAGCTCTGCATTTTTTTTTTGGCATCTGCTGGAGCACCAGGGGGTGCGGGAGAGCCGCGCGATCAAGCTGAGAATTTTTAAAAATTGCCGATTTTTTTCATGTCAGCCGGCCACCGCGCCTTTAAATGGCACCCTGCGAGCGGTCAGCCTCAGAGTTCACGACCCCTGCAGCAGTCGGTAATATCGCCCGGCGCTGCTGTGGGCTGCGAGGGGGAATTTTTCTCCCAAGGCGCTACCGGGGCGCTGTGCCCGGAGATGACGTCATGATCTCCGGGCGCAGAAGATCGGGGTGATACCTGGTAGCACCGCCACTAACCTCCCGCAGAATTTCACGGGAGGTGTGGTTATCGCCTCGGGGGTGGGGGCGAAAAGCCACCTGCGCCCCGTTAGTGCCTCCCACCGGAGGCACAAATGAGAGGAATTTCGCCCCCTGGAATTTTTAGACTGAATATACAGGACTTGACCTGACAGAATTAGTGATCGGTCCCCTGTCAGAAAGGCCTACTTGTATTTTTACAAGTGCAGATTACAGCTGAGCGATCGACTGGCTTTGTTAGATTGTGGATATGTACTTTGCTATCGTAACATAATGCACCCCACTCCACCCCACCCCACAGTCCACTTAGAAAATTGTAATTGGATGCCCAGTTGCTAGGAAACTGGTCCTTTCATTAGACCTCCAATTACTCACCTGAAAAAGTCACAGCTGTCAGGTACTGGTTGCCACGACTGTGGGAAGGGACATAATGTGAAAAATATCAACGTGAATGGGCTGTGTTTCAGTGGAACTTGTCATTGACAATATTTTCTACAGAGTGCGTCTGAGCAACAGATACCAAACTGAGCTAAACCCGTGCATTGACAAGTGAGCTGAGGAGGCCTGGTTCAGATAGCTGTGGGTTACATGAGGAATAATTTTCTGACTTTCGGCACAGCCCTCACCCATAAAAGGACAGAAAATCACACACAGCACGTCTGAAATTCCAATATTAGCTGCCTGCTAGGGCAAGGCAGGAAATTGGAAAATGATGTGGAATTTTAAGTACTCGAAGTTTGAAAGGCCATTGATGGATTACAGTTAATGAAGAGCAACAAGGAGGATTTTCAGACTCGAAACTCCTAATTTATAACAGGCTTGTATCATTGAATTTGTTTTTGTTGGAGGAAAGAGAGGTTGGAGGAAGACATGATCTGAGGATGCGGTTCTCGGGTGTAAGCAATACAAGTTAGAAGCGGAAACAGGCACAACGGTGGGCATCCATTGGCAAAGGTCCAGGAGCATTTGTGCCATCCATTAGATGTATTGAGTCAATGGGAAGTACCTACAAGCAACGCTAATGAAGTACTGGGATCCATTTCATGGCCATTGGCCTGTAAGTGCAAGAGTCCATCTGTAACTCCTTTCTGGACTTCTCTCTCCAACTCCAACAATGGACTCTCCACAGACATCGATTACAAGATTGGGTAGCACGGTGGCATAGTGGTTAGCACTGTTGCCTCACAGCACCAGGGACCCGGGTTCGAATCCGGCCTCGGGCGACTGTCTGTGTGGAGTTTGCACATTCTCCCCGTGTTTGTGTGGGTTTCCTCCGGGTGCTCCGGTTTCCTCCCACAGTCCAAAAGATGTGCGGGTTAGGTTGATTGGCTATGATAAATTGACCCTTAGTGTTAGGGGGATTAAATACGTGGGGTTACGGGGATAGGGTGGGATATGTGTTGGTGTAGGGGTTACGGGGATCGGGTGGGATATGTGTCGGTGCAGGCTCGATGGGCCGAAATGGCCTCTATCTGCACTGTGGGGTTTCTGTGACAAGACACCAACTTCCACTCTGCTTCCTATAAAGACTCCATCCCTTCTCCTCCTCTGTTGCATTTGCTCTGATGACTACATTTTCTGCACCAGAGCTTCTGGAACAGAAGTCAGCAGGAGGTTTGATCATCTCATCTCCTCAGTCTCTGTTCTCACCCCACTTGCTCCCCCTCCTCTCATAATGACAGGATCTCTCTTGTCCTCACCTTCCACCCTACCAGCCTCTGCATTCGCCAGATCATCTTCCTCCATTTGCATCAACTACAATGTGATCCTGCCACGAAGTGCATCTTCCCTTCTCCTGTCCTCTATTTTTATTGGAGACCATTCCCTATGGGATACCCTTGTTCTCTCTTCCACCATCCCAACTTCTTGTTCAACGGCAGTAGATGCCAGCACTCTTCATTCATCTCCTCCCACACCATTGTCCAGGCCCAACCACCTCTTCTGTCTGAGACAGCAATCTACATCTACTTCCTCCAATCTAATTTACTGTAATCTCTGCTCATGGTCTTCTCTAGACGATATCTTTGCTGAACATCTCTGTTCTGTCTACAAATGTGACCCTGCGCTCTCTGTGTCTCGCCAATTTAACTCCGCACTCTCATTTCTCAATTTTTGGCCTTTTTACACTGTTCCAACCAGGCGCAGCAGGAACAGTCAGGTTGATGCTTTGAGTCCAAATGTTGGAAATTTGGGTCCAAACCACTCTGACCATTAGAGGCTCCCGACTGGCAGTGCGGATCTGTGAACTGAGCCCTAGTTAGTTACCCTCCTCCTGGACACTCTGCAATCCTCTGGTTTGAACAGAGAATATAGTCATTTCAGCTATAACCAGCTAGGTCGGACTGCCCTCGGCTGGTTCCATTCCTATCTATCCAGTCATAGAAAGAAAATCTCCTACAAAGACTTTTCTTCCCACTCCAGCACCATTACCTCTGGAGTCCCCCAAGGATCCATCTTTGGCCCAATGTTTTCTCTAATTTTTTTTGGGGTGCACGTTCCCTTTAAGGGGCTGTGCGGCCCATTCACAGTTATGCACATGTGCGAAATTTAACATTAGAAAAGCCGGTCCCATGCGGCCGCCATGCAGCTTTGAGGGAACACAATGTCAGGTTTCACATGCACGCTGATGACACCCAGCTCTACCTCACCACCACCTCTCTCAACCCCCCCACTGTCTCTGATTTGTCACGCTGCTTGTCTGACATCCAGTACTGGATGAGCGGAAATTTCCTCCAACTAAATATTGGGAAGACCGAAGCCATTGTCTTCAGCCCCCACAACAAACTCCATTCTTTAGCCACTGATTCTATCCCCCTCCCTGAAAACTGTCTGAGGCTGAACCAGACAGTGTTCATAGCCTCGACATCTTATTTGATGTTGAGCTGAGCTTCCAACCCCATATCCGCTCCATCCCCAAGACCACCTACTTCCACCTCTGTAATATTGCCCAGCACCGCCCCGCCTCAGCGCTTCGGCTGCTGAAACCCGCATCCATGCTTTTGTTACCTCTAGACTTGACTATGCCAATGCTCTCCTGGCCGATCTCTCATCTTCCACCTTACGTAAACTTCAACTCATCCAAACTCTGCTGCCCGTATCTTAACTCGCTCCGAATCCTGTTCACCCATCCTATGCTTGCTGACCTACATTGGCTCCTGGTCCTGCAATGCTTCAAATTTGAAATTCTCATCCTTGTGTTCAAATCCCTCCATGGCCTCGCCCCTCCCTCTCTCTGTAACCTCCTCCAGCCCTACAAAATTCTGACCTTTTGCGCATCCCCAATTTCCTTCACTCCACCATTGACAGCCATGCCTGCAGCTGTCTGGGCCCTAAGCTCTGGAATTCCCTCCTTAAACTTCTCTACCTCTCTCTCCTTCTTTAAGACCCTCCTAAAACCTACCTCTTTGACTAAGCTTTAGGTCACCTGTCTTATTTCTGCTTATGTGGCTCAGTGTCAAATTTTGTCTGATATCCTCCTGTGAAACGTCTTGTGACATTGTGCTATGATAAAGCGCTATGTTAATGCAAGTTGCTGTTGCTGTTGTTGTTGTCATCCCCCATTTCTTTACGGCACCAGGTGCTGGTGATGTGAGGTGGGTCTGTCAGCGTGTAGACAGGTTAACATATCAGGTGTAGAATCTATGTTGTAACAAAGTTCTGGTGAGGATCCACACCTGGGGTATTGACCTTTTCTGGGTGTGGTGAATCTGTTGTTTATTGCGTGTTTTCAGCGTTTTTGGTTTTATTGAAAACTTCTGCACCTGCAGTTCTTTTCCTTCTCCAATTTGCCTGATTTTCTTACCTTTTTGCTTGTGTGAGCCTCCTCCATGTGTTTTCACCATCGCAGATAATTGCACTATTTTTGTTCTTTGATTGTCTTTTCAACGCCTCCACTTTTATATCATCTAACAGTTTTCTCTGATTGGAGTATGTTGCTGCACCCCTCCTTTTCTCCGATCCTATTAAAACGCTGTGTTATTGTTCAGTTTTTAGGACTGGTGACGGATTGCACCCACAATGTTGACCTGTCTTTTCTCTTTCCCGAAGCTGACTGTGTTTTGCCGGCACTTTCTGTTTCT
The DNA here is from genome assembly GCF_052327205.1 of Somniosus microcephalus. Lineage (NCBI taxonomy): Eukaryota > Metazoa > Chordata > Chondrichthyes > Squaliformes > Somniosidae > Somniosus > Somniosus microcephalus. The sequence goes on from NC_140998.1 coordinate 141,630,134, forward strand.
GTTTCAGATTTCCAGCCTTGGCAGATTACTTTCTCCTTATTTGTAAGTGGAACAAGTTGTTTTAATTCTGGTAACTTTATGTTTAAATTTTAGGTGCTCAAAATAGGTTTTAAAAGGTCACCCATGGATTGGAGATGGGTTGAAAGGTGAGCAATCGGGAAAATTCCGACACTTCACGTTCTGAGTTATGATATCTGACTCGTAGGATTCAATTTGCTTTCTTTTGAGAAATTATGGGGGCGATTTTGCCAGCCCTGGGAGGCGGGTATGGAGGTGGGTCTGCCCGGAAAATGGCAGAATCTGGGGGCGGGTACCCATCCGGTCCCCAACCTGCCTCCATGCCATCTTCCCAGGAGGCGGGTAGCCGTTCCGCGCCAGGTCCCGTCTCCTTGGAGGCAGGAAGGGATTAAAGCTTATTAACTGCCTGTTAACAGGTAGTGAAC